>NC_135411.1:35666681-36041015 GCF_051991245.1 Festucalex cinctus
GGCTTGTTCCAAAGGCTGCAAGAAGACGCAGAGGCCAATGAGCACTGGGCTCATGAAAACTGTGCTATCTGGACCAGGGGGGTGATCATGGTGGCCGGGCGATTATACGGACTGAAGGAAGCTGCCAACAACTCAGCCCAAACGGTATGAGAGCAAATATCATCAAATCACTGAGCAGCCGCTTTCCACTAACTTTCAAACTTTTGTCCTTTGCTTTTTATTCCCTCTCTTTATCCCTATACATGCCCGGTCACTTTTTCTGTTTCTCGGTCCCGCCCCATATGTCCATCTGTCTGACTAACCCCAGAGCTGCCACAAGTGCCAGATTGCGGGGGCGTCCCTCAGTTGCTGTTGGAGAAGCTGCTCTCGTAAATACCACTACGTCTGCGCCAAAGAGATAGGTAAGAGAACACAGCAGGAGACCAAAAGTTGCCCCAAAAAAGATGGGGGAAAAAAAAGAAAAAAAAAAAAAGAGTTAAGCTGGGGGTGGGACGAATACTGGCAGAGGGGAATAAGACATTTGTGAGAGGGGCACTATAAACAGGAGATGAGGAAGGGGAGGAAATTGGATATAGGGAGAAGAAGGATGTTGAAGACGAGCCGGAGAGAGCGGGAGGGGGAGATCAAAATGCTTTAGTCATTCATTCATTCTGCAACAAGATGGCTGAATGTGCAGGTTTTATGTCGGCATGCATCACATAACCTGTGCACACTTTTCTGCATGATTGCATAACATTTGTCTGTACATGATTACTTTAACAACAGTCCTACCTTGTCTTACAAGGGCACCCACCTTACAAGTTTTACAGATGATTTTTGCTGCTGTGACTTGTGATACAGCAAGCGGCAATTTGGAAGATTATTCCGGGCGATTATGCGGACTGAAGGAAGTTGCCGACAACTAGGATTGACATAAAGTGCCTTTGGGTTCGCATTGCGAACGTCACACCTCACATTTTTTTCGGAGTTTGGTCACGTGAAGTTCGCAATGAGACTCTAAGGGAACTTTGAGGTCGATTTCAATCAACAGCAGGGGGCGGTGTAGGACAATGGCAGTTGATGAAAATTAATGGATTAATCTGCGTAATCAGGAAAAAATATACACATACGATACAAATTATGGAACAGGATTTGCATTTCTATTTTACTTTTCTTTCTTTTAGAATAAAAAGCAATCTTTTTTATATAGCTCTGATATATTTGATAACAATCTAAAACACAGGTGTATCTGATGTTAAGGCATTACATCATGCTAAGGATTTGAGCATTTCAAAGTCACCTGGGGCGAGGGAGGGGGTATCTCAGCATAAGGCCCATTTCCCTCCTGCTGAGTGCATCAGCCATACGTGACGGACTGCCTCCCTGCAACGCATCCTCTCCTCATTCCTTTCCTCCCCACTTCCTCCGTGCTTATTTATTTACCATTTGTGCTCTGTTTAAGATGCTATTTGTGCAGGGCTGCAACTTGTTGCTATTGTCCTTATCCTCCTTTGTCTTTGCTTTCTTCCCTAACTGTCCAGGCTGCACATTCCACGAAGATGACTTCTCCATCAAATGTCCCAAACATGAGGTAAGAACATCCCAAAGACAAAGAACATGAATCCACATTATCCACCATGAGTCATGCTTTGAGGAAAGGAGAGGAGCTATCAAGCTCTCACACACAAACACCGTTTGTGTAAATACAAAAAGGATGAAGAGGTTGGTGTTCCCGCAAGCACACTTGAGCGGACAGCTTCGATTTTCCTCGGCGTGCCCCCTTTCTCGTCTCGTCGTTATGCTTTCTTTTTTTGTGCTCCTCGCGGAACAAAAGCAGGCTCGCACGACGATGCGTGTACGCCAGTCAGTGGGGGGGCTTCTTTTCACTTTTCAGGTGGTGGCTGTATTTTGTGCACTTGCAGCCGTGGCCCCGGAATCATGTGGCATTCAGTTTGGCGCATTCAGGGTTGGAATAGCTCCAAATAACAACAAGGCATCAATCATAAATGTCAAAGCACTTTTCTGTTGGCGCAGACGTCCCAACAGGAAGTGAAAATGGAAGAAATAACATCACTTCTGTTGGAGCTGGCTCACAATCTCGGTTTTAGTTCATCGCAAAAGGACTGGATGGGGTTGAGGTCAGGGTTCTCGAGTTTGCCCACATTCATGTCATCTCAAACTCATTTCTCTGGTCATAGTCATACATATGGTTTCCCTCAGAGGGACGTTTTTACTGTGAAGTCATGCACAGTTGTACCTTACGATACAACACAGACTGGTAACATGTAATGCAAATTGTAAGAGATTATTTCTTTACAGATGTACAACTACGAAACACATCGTGAGTGGCGTTGACTCAAAGCATGGCACAAGTAGAATGTCAGTGGCCTTTTTTTTACATGGTGGTCGTCATTCACTCCACGAACTATCATCTTTTGTCACAATCGTCACACACACTTCTTAGAGATGCAACAGTTAAATCTATTTATCAAGTTAATTGACAACTATTTTCAGAATTGCTTAACCATTTAAAGGCTTTGTTAGAATTGTACAAAAACTTGGAAATTACTCTCTCAACAGTAAAAATCCTCTTGAATCAATGAAGACATTTACAAACGTCTACTTCACTTTTGAAGACACTGGTCAACATTTTTGCCAATTTTCTGACACGGCCAGAGCATTAACCGAATCATAATCAATGTACGTTTATGCCATTTTCTACACTGTCAATTTCAAATACTGTGTTTCAATAACAGGGTGGATTTTTTTTTTATTTTTTTTTTTTAAATAATCTGATTAATCGATAAAATAATCACCCAGGGGGAAAAAATGGTTGGACTTGAGTTGACAAACTTCCGTGGTGGCATGACTTTGATTAAGAACTTCGCCACCTACCGCACTCTGAGTACCACTAGAGGGAGACCTTGCACCGTAACACCGACAGGATGGATAGATGGCCGGTCGGATGTTTTCGCTGTCAACCAGACGTCATCTGCTGGCGTTCTGTCCTCACTGCAGCCCTCAAAGAGGAAGGTCAAAGGCAGCAGGTGTGGGCGGGGGGGGATTGGTAGGGAGTGTGTGAGGCTGACATTCAGCAGGGAGCATCGGCGTCCTTCCCTCCTCCCCCCTTTCCCTTCCTGTTTCTGTTCTCCTCCGCGCAGACTGACAGTGATGAAACGCTGGCTGCTGATCAAAAACCCCACCCACCATTACTGCCTGCGACGCTCCTCGCATGCTACACACAAACATACACACTTCCTCTCCCTTCCTTCTCTCACTCCGCTTATTTGGCGTCTCAGCACCCCCCCACCCCCACCCCCACCCCACCCCCCGCTTTCGCTCTCGTTGCGTTCACCTCTCATCCCCGACGAGCTCCTGCCTTTTTTTTTTTTTTTTTTTTCCATTTTCAGTCATGCCGCCTTCATCCGTCCCTCCCCTTATCTCCTCACTTCTCCCCCCGCCGTCTCCCTTCACCTTCACTCCCACGTCTGAGCCGCAGAAGCCAGCGGAGTGCGAGGAGAGAAAAGGGAGGGCAAGAAAGAGAGTGTTAGCAAGAGGAGGCAGCTAGCTGTCATCAGTGCGTGTGTGTGTAGGTCGGTGCTGTGCCAATTTAAACTGCAAAGCCTGATCAAAAGGCCTGGCACACGCACACAAACAGCCCCCGCCCCCTCCCACCCCCCAAGCAAACACCACACCCAAGGGTCCCCTTGTGAACACACACACATAAAAAGTGAAATAGCAAAAAAAAGACGCCAGCTTCTCCCCCAGCTAGGTGACTCATCGTGTGTAAAAACACAAGGCTCATTAACAGATCACCTATACGCTCGCCGCACGTATAGCAAGAGGCAGGAAAGACAGAAAATCGGCTTGTTTGCGTGGGCGCCAGAGACAAATGGGGACAGTTACATCAGAGGAGGCGACGCATCCAACGATGGGAAGGCGAGGAGACGCCGGGAGGGTTGCGGAGGAGGAAAGCGGGGGGGGAAGTAAGCGCTTCTCCGCCGACACATCAACGCAATTAGTGGGCGTTCCTGCTGCGTCGCTGCCTCTCGCGCCGGCCGCATTCGTCTTTGATGACGGCGAATCTTGCCAGATGAATGGCGACCGCGTGCAATTAGCTGCCGCGTCATTATGCACACCTGCACAGCTGGATAGAGTTGAACCGATTAATCGACCAGCAGATAAATCGACTTAACTCAGTCCATGTTGACGTTTAACTCATTCACTGCCATTGACGGAAAAAGACGTCAATGGCAAAAAAAAAAAATTTTTTGCTGGACTGGCAGTGAATGTGTTAAAGACTAAGATGAATTCAGAGATTCCTTTGCAAATACATTTGATATCAAGGGTCACCAACCTTTGTAGAACTTGAAACTCCTTCTCGATTTACACAAAAGGCAAACAAATTTGCTCAAATTAAGCTTGTCTCTACCAATGCTGTGGTTTGGATATGTGCTTAAAAAAAAGAACTTTACAAGGCTTTTATGTTGTTATTATCAAATTCAGACCAATGCAAACATGATTGCGAGAATAAAAGAATTGTCATTTTTTTGTCTGTGCCGTGGCTAAAACTATTGCTAACTGTGGCTAATCGTGGCTTTGGCTGTGGAGAAAACAGGAACAACAGTGACCCACTTGGGTAGAGGTAACGCTGAGCTCTCGGCCAGGCAAGTTTTGTACATAACGTAATGCCTTTCCCACATTTCAGAAAGTAAAGCAAAGTATTTAATATTAACTATAGGGATGTAATTAATTAATTCATTATTTGCACGAATTCAATAGTTAACTCATGATTAGTCATAAATTTTATATCTGTTCCAAATGTACAATAAAATGCACAATATTTTTTTTAAGTTTTTATACTCTTATTAATAACATAAAAGTGAAAAAAAAAGTTAAACTAATAGAAATATGGCTGCATCTTTTAGTCATTAATACAGTAATTTCATAAATAATTCATAACATTTGGTTACATTAAAAAGATGTACTGTACTATAAAAAACGAGTGTGATATGGATTTGTGTTGGTCATTTCTCTGCCACTAGATGGCATAATTGCATTTGTAAGACATTGTTGACAGCTCAGTGCATTTTTCTTTTTATATTAAGAGCTATCTGATATTTAACCTGAAGTAATGTGAACTTCTACACATTTTAAAAATTGTAAAGTTCAACTTGAGCCAAGTCTCCACAAATATATGCATTATATATTAAATTAATTGTTTTTTACATTAATTTATTATTGCTAAATTTTGACTTGGACGTGGCTTTCCAAGTAATCGAGCATTAAAAAAAAAAATAGTGGCGTTAAAAGAACTTTAAATTAACACAAAATTAAGGCACTCATTTTGACAACCCCTAATATTAACACATGCACATGATACAACTGCCTCTTAACCTTCCTCATTCCATTTCAGAGGACAGTGGTGCTATATGTGACCACCTGAAATGTTTACTTGGTAGAAAAATGTCAATTCTTACCTAACAATATAAAATGGTGAGCTTTAATTAAAAGCAGAAAAAAAAAAAGAAAAAAAAAAGTGGAATGGTAACGAATAACGATAATAGTGTGTTGGTATTGAGTGACAAAATGTAAGAAATATTCCACATACCCCGATGTAAGCTAGGTACTTGCATAAGGACTGTATATCAGTGGAAGGGAGTCCCTCCCACCTTTCTGGCTTGAATGTTTGTGCTAAAATATTAACTTCTGTACTTCTAGCACTTCTAACACGCTTGTAATAAATGTTAAAATCAAAGAATGCCAAATGAAAGGACCAAAGACACTTTATTTTTGGAGCTTGCCCCCGGGCCTTGAGTTTGACGCCTGTGCTCTAACCCAAAAACGCTACATTCTGTGTGTTTGTGTGTGTGTGTGTCTCGTATTCACGCCCATCTCTCCTCCGTCTCGCTACAGGATTTGTAAGATATCCGAGTGGACCACCTCGCAGGAGCAAGGCAAAGATAAACGCTGTCCTAACAGCCAGCTAATCCTATAAAAACGGACAGGATGACGGACAAGCCCCGCGCCCTGAGGCGTCGCTCCGACACAGCGAGGGAGAGAGAGCGAGAGAGAGAGAGAGCGAGAACTCTGAGAGACAAGGAGAGAAAGATGCTCCAACTCCTCAAGGACTCGGGCACGGAACGTGTTCTGGACCATGCGTTTGGGAGCCAAGGCACTCCGGGACGGGGGGTCTGCTTGAAATGCGGAGCGAGGAGCGCGTGTGTGGCCTTCCGATGGGTTGCTATCATATTCCCACACCTGGCCGACAGAGATTGGACAGGCGCATCCATCTGTCCACCTTGTCTGCAGGCCAAAAGGCGTTTGTGTGCGTATGTGTGTGTGAGATCTCCATAAGCGTCACTCTACTGTGCATATCTGTACAATTCTAACACAAAATGTCGACAAAGAGCCACTGGATGTGACACAAAACTGCTTGCACAGGTTCTGAATATTATTGTTTTAAATACAGCAACGCCTTGAGAGATAAGTGATCTGATATGCGAGTGGTTTGTAGATACCAGCCATAGTTTGACTTAAAGCGGCAATTTGGCAGATAGTGAACAAATTTTCACTAAACACAAAACAAAGGAAATTACAACTTGTGTTTTAAAACAACCACATATTAGCCTGCTAGCTTAACGCTAATGCTACATCGCATCCATGTTGTGGCACTACAACCCTTTAAGCTACTGGTTGAACAGTAGAGCAATACATGTTGTAGACAAAATGTAACAGGACTGAGTCATATATTATTTATCCTCAGTGAAGAACGACTACCGATAATATTAGTGCCAAACTGATGAGCCGAGATGAGTTGTTATAACGTCTCAATTAACAGTATAAATGTCTTAAAATGCCTCCAGGTAGCCAATGCGAATGGATACACCAGAGGGAGAAGTGCAAAGTCCATTCAATTAAAGCCAAAAACATGTCAAAAACGGTTTAATTTTACATTCATTGAGTTATGTTTTAATAAAGTACAATATAATTTAGTGCCATTTACTTAGTAAAATTTGTTTTTCATCGATTTATTTGATGAGGCTGGAACAGATTAATGGCAGACCCATTCATTTCAATGGGGAAAGTCTAATTAAAAATCAAATTAAACTCGTATCTCAAGGCACCACTGTACAACACTCTCTTATCTTCTGAGGTGTATAATGTGCATTAACCACATCCTCTCACCACCCTTGGCCAACATCTGACTTTGTGTTCTTGGAAAAATAGTATAAAAATCAAAAGAGGTGATGAAAAAAATGGAACAAAACATTCAGTAGCTGCCATTGTCTTTACATTGCGACTTGCGAGGCTCTAAGGGGTCAACCGGGGGTCAGGTTGTCTCACCACATATCTTCTGTACAGTTCCAAAATGGTATTCCTGTGGCCACGACGTGTGAATCCACCGCGGTCTCCGATGTAGCCTGTGCCACTGCGCCGCGCCGTGACGACACGCCGCACAAGGTGTCGGCTCATGTCACGGTCCAGTGACATATTTAAAAAAAGAAAAAAGAAAAAGGGAAAAAACAAACAAACACCACGCCAAACATTCAACACTTTTATGACGCTCATTCTTTCATGGTGTATATAAGTATTTGATGCTGTTTAAATGTAAAATGTGCTGTACTAATAATAACTGTGTATAGTACTTCCTAGAGATGTTTATTTTCTATAAAATGGAATATGTTATTGCTTATAAAATATTATTAAAAGAATCCATTGATGACTATATTATGTCCTCTTTTTGGAATGTCACCTGTTAAGTTGGAGCATGCTATTTTTTGGATAATTTATTTTCATGTTTGAACTCGATGACGCAGCATTGCTTTGTTTGACATGTTTTTGTACCGCCAATGTGAAAATATACCAGCACCTTTCAATGCTTCCCTTCCTTTTTGTCTTTTCTCTCACACACCAACTTAAAACACTTCAGTCATTATTCCATCATTCAGAATCCCTTTCAATTGTGAGCTTCAATCGCAAACGATTAATCACAGAAATCAATCTAATGAGTTTGAAAATATAATATTAAAGCTGCTCAATGGAGGAAATTGGATTTCGCTACTGCCAAATGTGGCCGAAAAATGAAACTGCATCCTCCATTCTTCATGTACACAATACTTGTATGACATCACATCCGCAGACAGGGTAGGAAATTCGAACCCGATTCCAGTGTGAAAACTATTGGCCGGAGGCTTGCAGGAGTACCCATCGTGAACAGCTAAGGTTTTAATCTGCTAATTAAAAGATGTTTGAGTCAAAAGTGGTCAAATAAAATGGCTATTGTAAAGATATTTTGAGCAAATTTCTACATTGAACAGCTTTAAGATACTAGAATTTCATTTTGTATATTCTAGTGCTTAGAAAGGTATGTACATTTTTATTTTAATAGCAAAATGTATTTTTGTTTATTATTAATCAAATTAAGAAACTGATTGCTGTGTTTATTTAATTATAAGTAAAAACAAAAATTGAGAATAATTTACTGTATACATTTAATAGCAAAATTTATTTTTGTTTATTATAAGTCAAATTAATAAACTTTTGCTGTGTTTATTTAATTACAATAAGTAAAAAAAACAATTTGAGAATAATTTACTGTATACATTTTTTTTTAATGATTCTCAGTTTGTAATAATTAAAATAAAAAGACTATTTTCGTAATACAATTACTTCTAACAACATTTGTAAATGTATAAGTTCATTTAGATTTTAATAATTTCTCTTTTTTGTTATTATAAACAGTATTTTCTTATGTAATTATTTTACCAATATTTTTTTTATCTGCAGTAACTCATTAAGCCCTTATTTAATGAGCTAAATGGAAAAAATAAATACACTTAATTGGACTACTTTTAGCGGGGATGCTAATAACTAGGGATGTTCGATACCACTTTTTCTTCAGACCGATACCGATAGTCAGACCCTTAGTACTCACCGATACCAACTAATAAAGCGTTTTTATGTATCACGCTTTTGAACAGAAATTGTTTTTAGAAGAAAAACAATTTATTTCGGTGACTCCAGCCAACTTGCTGGACTATTTTCCTCTCGTCCAACATCGGACCAGAACTCGTGTCACAGAACGCTGTCAGGGGTAAGAGTGCTGATCGCACACACTGGAGGTGAGGATGAAATAGAGATTCATGTCAAAAAAGCCAAACTATCCCTTTAAGATCTTGGTGTAATTGCACCATTTTTAAGAGCATTTTACTTCACTGCAATAAAGAAACACAAGAAGATTTGTTTCTCTAAAAACTGTTTTAATATTAACATGGATGAAGGCAATGAAAATATGCAAGGACCCACAAACCTCGTCTTTTACGTTGAATTGTGCGTGTCACCCGCAAACATACTTGCAGTTCCTGCAACATTTTTTTTTTTTTTTTTACTTTTTTAACAGTTCGAAGATGCATCTATGGTCCTGAAAACACTGAAAGACAAAACCATCGCTCTCCATATGGAGCCACAACCAGAAGGTCCTCTTTGGAAGAAAACTTTTTTGTTTTTTAGTTGCGTGAAAAAAAAGCAACAAATGTTGCGCTCTACAAGGTTTGCCTGTCGAGTGCATGGTGACACCGGCCGTTGCGCGCATAATGGCAACGTTGCGAAAGGTCAGCCGAGTCACGCACAAAATGTCACCTTGATGATTTGATGCACAATCGCCATGGCAACGCAGCCCTCTAAAAACATGTCACGTATGCCAAATACTGCTGAATCAAAATCCATACAGATTATAAATACATTATTAATATTATATGTACACGTCAAAACAAAATGAAAAACTATGAAAATAACCTCATAAAGCAATCATGGTTCGCGTATCTCTTTGAAATAAGCCTGCTGGGCCGAGTGCACCTTGACCAAATGTGGCCGTTTTCCTCCTTTCAAATCAAAAGAAGCAACTCACTCACTCAAACACATGCACTGTCCACAATGAGGATGTGATGGCGCCTCTCTGAGGTCAAACTGTGGCACTGCACTGGACTCACACTAGGACAAAGAAAGAGAAATGCTTCCTAGATTCTGCTCATAATCCAAAAATGCTATGATCTCATCAAGTGCCTAGGAGGGGAAATACAAGTCAATTTGCAAATGAGAACTTGCGCTGTTTTTTTTGTTGTTTCCTTCCCTACAAACGACGGCCCAAGATGGGTCGGCTCGGTCAGGCGGGGGGAGTCTCTTAGCTGTTGGTGACGGTGGTGCCGCTGCCCAGCTTGATGATCATTTGCTGGCAGTCGTGAAGGGTGCGCTTGTCCCCGAGCTTCTCCAGCGTGCGGGCGGCGTCGGCCAGCATGCCCACCCGCTGGCCAGGGGCCGACAGGAAGGACGGGGGGAGGTAGCGGCACGCCAGCATCACCGCCTCCGCCTGCTCGCGCTGGCCCGGTCGCGTCTCGCACTCTTCTGTCGCACACAAAGGTGACATTTCCGCAGCACACTCAGTCAATGGCCAAAACATTAGGCACACTTGCCAAGTGTGGCGTCACCGCTAATTAATGGTTTCTTAGCGTCCTAAATTAGCAATTGAATCTGAGTTTGGGATAGCGTTATGTTTATGTTAGTCACAACTTTAATGTCAATCAAAACTACGAACGTCTAAAAGGGAAGTCCAGCTAGCCATCAGGCCACGACGTGGGCCAACTTCAAAGTAAAAGTCTTTTAAGGCTATTTGCATTGCCATCAATGTAAACAAACTTTATTTTGAAGTTAGCCTGAGCATAAGCAGTGTGATACGTTGAGTATGTTTCAGCTTCCTTCACATGTCAGAATGGTATCGACTGTGAATGCGCACTTTGTTTCCCCAACAACAACAACAACAAGGAAGGCAACAGGATTACATCCACACAAATAAAGCTACCTGTCTTGGTTCCGGGCGTCGCCCTGCGCCGCAGCGAGCGGTCCAGGAGTTGATGCGTGCGCGTGGGACTGGCCCCCGCCATCAGCCTGGCCGTGGCTTCGTGAAGGAACAACTGGAGAGGGACAAGTGGACGCATGAAAGTGAAGAATGATGACTCACGCCGAATGCTCAGCTTTGCCGGCAGCGCTGCCAAACACTTAAGCCTATACGGTGTGTGCGTGTGCGACGACCACGCGAGAGCCAACATCTTGGCTTCAAACTAGGGCCCGACCGAGATGCATTTTTTTAGGCCGATGCAGATACCAATTTTTATCAGAAAAGAATACCAATTACCGATTAATCTGCCGATCATTTAAGAATATATATATATATATATATATATATATATATATATATATATATATAGTAATGCATAAAATACCCCGCCCCCAACAAAATTCCTTTTCAATGCATGTCACTTACACACAATATTAAGATTCCCTGCTTTGAATGACAAGTTCATAATTTGACCTTATCAACAAATTTCATGAAGTATACAAGGTTATTGTATAGATTTATATGTCGATAATAAAATCATTCTTACATGTTTACAACTGCTGTAAAGCATTCACCTTTTCTTATATCCTCCTGACTGCCAGAAATTCAAATGTGTCCTCTGTAGTGGACTTTTTTTAAACTGAATATCTCCCACCCAGTGCATACGATTGAATTTGCTACCTTGGATTGTATCATAAAAGAAAATGGCTTCCTTCAGTGCAAGCACTTTTTAGGGAAGAGGAAAAGTAAGTGTATAACACTTTTCATTGAACAAATTTAGGCCTTAAATGTTGTTAGCATGTTTTCTAAAAGACTCTTAAGAACACAACCCGTCGTGATAACGCATGCTGATGATGTCATTGCACTGATCACGACGCTTTCATTTGGCCTAATTCCACATGCTAGCAAATCAAATTAAAAAAAATAAAATAAAAAAAGGCAAGGAAAACATAAAAGTACTTGTACATACCCTTCGCATGGCCGGCCTGAAGCTCTGCGCCAGCTTGCGTAAGGAGCTCAGGTCCTGCTGAAAGCCTTGGAGCTCAGGCGGGGAGGCCTGCTGGACCCCCAAGGGGCCCAAACCGGGGCCCGGCCCGGCTGCGCTGGCCCCCTGCTGCTGCTGAAGATGCCACACGTTGGTCCTCATCACCAACAACAAGTCACACAGCAGCAACTGCACCACCTGCCGATAAAATGGAATTTGATTCAACATTAGAAAAACCATCCATTGAGAAAACATTTGCATATTTGTGTTTCGACATTTGCAGAATCTTAGGGGTGAACCTGTCCTATTGTTGCTATTGGGTGGATTGCTTGCATCGCTCTCCAGTTACAGTTGTGCTCGGGTATGTAAACTTAGGAGCACAACTGTGAGTTGCATTTTTAAGTGCTATATAATTAAAGTTTTCAGGAAATGAAAAGAGCGCCAGTGTACGCTATATTATAATCATATACTGCTGCACACAAATATTAACACAACACCCCAAAAGCATGTTCGCAAATTGATAATAGTAGAATATAGGGCTATGCAATTAATCAAAATTGTATTACTATTTCAATTATTACTCCATTATTATATAACCATAAAAAAATAATAATAATTTTGAAAAATAAATAATTTTGAGGTGTTTAAATTTATACATTAGCAGCTTTTTTTAAATGTTAAAATAATTTAATTAAAAAAAAAAAACATTAATCCAAAAGGAAGTTGCATAATAATTAGTGTTTCAAAGAATTTTATTTGACTTAATATTTTTTACATTTAAACATTTTCTTTCTACCAAAAAATAAATGATTGTCCCAATCGTGATTTCAATTTTTACCAAAATAACCATGATGAATATTTTCTTCATAATCAAGCAGCCCTAGTAGAATATCATCCAAATCGAACTCAATGGCCCCTTCCCAACCAGACTTTAATTACATCTTCCCTAAATCACGTTCAAAGGTCTTCAAGCCATGAGTGATGCAATAAATAGAATTATGAGCTTATTGAGTAGTTTAATTGGTAGAAATTTATCTGCACGCAAATGTACCTTCGTGGCTGACCAGCTCCTGCTGCACCAAACCATTATAGCGATCCATTTTTAACAACAAAAAAAAATAAAACAAAAAAATAAATACTCACCGGACACCCCCCTTAAATTGACTACCGGTAATTATGCTGTTTAATTCTGATTATACAAATTTAATATTAATCAGAGTACTGGCACATCCAATGTATTCCTGCTTTCAAAATGTGAGCGTTTTTGTTTGTTGCTGTTGGGGTCTCAGCTCTGTGTTGCACTGCAGGAACATCGCACTTAGCATATACACATGCAATGCAACTACAATGCACCACAGCTCCGGCCAAAAACGCACATAAACACGCACTCCGTGCACCAGTGGCTGTGTGTGCGTATGTGACTTTGCGATAAGGAAAGCGTGTGTGTTTGCACGAGTGAGTGATGATGCGTTTGTGCAGGCAATTTGGCCGTGTTTACAACTTAACGCACGGCCATGTGCGAGCACATCTGTCAGCGAGTATTTGCGTGCGTGCTTGGGCATGTTTTATATTTTTAAGACAGACGCCACCGCACACACGCAGAGCGCCCTCTCAGGAGTGATGAGCAACAACTTTTATGGCAAACAAATTTGCACGCTTGTAAGTGTGTGTGTACCTTGTCTAAACTGGAGCTGTGGGAGTGCGGGCCCAAGTTGAGGCTGTCTCGGAGCAGGGCGCTGGCCTTGTCGCTGTGGCTCAGACTCAACTGGCAGTTTTCAGGCTTGGACAGCAGAGCCCGCACCGCTCGGAAGGTGTTGAGGCAAGCCTTGGGCAGGAGGCTCCTGACAGTGCGAGAGGAGCCACAGATAGGGAACGCGGGTCAGCGCGGCGGCGGCGGCGGGCCCCGAGGGGTATGCGAGGCGCACACTCACTCCACGTTCTGCAGCGCGCGCGGCAGGTGCTCGACGGTCGGGTACAGCCTCTCCGCCGCCGCGTCGTCCCCTTGGAGCCAGTTGATGATCACCACAGCGACAGAGGACCACCATTTGGAGTGGGGGTCGCAGCCTAGATGACGGGACACAAGCAACACGAGGTCAAGACAAAACGAATCGCCAAAACGGTTTTGTAATGGCGTCTGGATGCCAGAAGATGGCAGCAAAACAATACGGAGAGGATCATAAAACATCGACACCATGCATCTAGCCTGTACACAATCATGAACCTATAATCATGAATCCAAATGGCTGTTCAAAATTGTTCAACACACACAAACCACCTTCTCATGAGGCCTATCAGTAGTATTAGCTAGCAAACAAACCGGCGTGATGTCGCACAACAAATACATGTACTAACAGTTTACACAAACGATATTAAGTCTAGGGGTGGGAACCTCTCGCTACCTCACAATACGAAACAAGGCTCACGATTATCTCCCAACTTGACGATACCGTGATTATCGACATATTGGTCAGGTAATAAATCCACGATAATCTACATTAAAACTACTCAAGACATCAACTAATATTTTTTCAATGAGATAATTTATTTTTGTACCATAGCTGAAACAATTTTAAAACTGGTGTCTTCTTCACAGCCAGTACTTTAGTGTATTTGTTTTAAACAAATACAACAAATAGTGTTGTTCCGATACCGTTTTTTGGCTCCCGATACCGATACCCAGCTTTGCAGTATCGGCCGATACCGATACTTAAGGTTTTTTTTCCTCAACATGAAAAAGCTGTCCTGCCATTGGTTCAGAGCATTCAAGGGCCAATAGGATATCTTAGATCGGCATATAGTGAACATGTCACATACCAGTGAATGTCGTGCACCAGCAAGACACAAATGCTGCATCCAAAATCCTATATTAGCGTTGGAATTAATGGTATCGGCATGTTACTTGTGAGTAGTCACCGATACCGATACCACTGTTTTAATGCAGTATCGGCACTGGTATCGGAACAACACTAACAACCAATACCACTTTCTGTGAACAAATTTGCGTCTTTCTTAAAACCCCTCATAATCAGGGTAACTGGCCAAAAACGCCTAAAAAAGGTGCACCCAGAGTAAATTTGTAGCTGTTCTTGAACCATTTGTAGTATCAGCATAGTTTTGGTCTCTTTTTGAAGGTAACATTTTGAATTTTTCTGCCAAACAGTCAGAAGCTGTGTAAGTGCTCCTGTCACTGAGCTATGGATGTTTGAATACAGAAAAAAAAGGGTGAATTTTATGTTTGCCTAATTTCTTTTCACAAAATCTGCCTTGAAAATGAATTCAGAATGTTAATTAGGGCTTGAAAACACTACAGGATCAAAGCTCGAGGTCAACCCTAGTTCCAGTTCAAATTTGACAATAATCCTACAAAAAATGAGCATTTGACACATGAAAGGTACAGGCGAACCCCAAATGAATTATATATTTAAAAGTAATTGTTAAGTTGATTAGAAAAAAAATACTGTTACATAACGATTAACATTTATTACATCTAAATAAATAAATAAAGTTGGGAAGAAAAATAAAAAATAAAACGAAAACAAGAGCACAAATGTACCGAAAATTGGTACCGTTGAGTACCGGTATCGATTCCCAGGTACAGAGTATCGGAACAGTATCGGTTCAAATGTGAAAAGGTGCCCATCCCTAGAGAAGAGCGCTGGAGTGCTCCAGGCTTTAACGATAGAAACGCATCCGCACGCTCCCGACCTTAATGGGTTAATTAAATTAGTTGCCCAGGTTGATGTATTGATTTGGTTTAATCTTTTATTAAATTATTGGTTTGGTTTTCATTGGAAAAAAATCCAACAATTCTAGTAATCATTTTAAAAAATACATTTAATGTTGCGTTTTATGCAATAATTGGTGAATTTAATTATTTCTAAATGAAAAAAAAAAAAAAAACAGGGTAATGGCTTAAAAACATTTGAACTTTTTTTTATACAGTATTGACTAATAGCCAAATGTGGCCCATACACTAAACCAGGATTAGCCAAGTTTGGTTGTTGAGAGCCCCTATCCAACCTCTTAGATGTCCCCCTCCTCCAACAATCAAATCATCAGCCCATTCCTGCTAAATGATGACCTGAACATGATGACCCATAACTTGTACAATTCAGTTGTTCAGTTGTACAAGAAAAACAGCTGAAAGAGAGATTTAAAATAACCTTTGGGTAATAGTCTTGAAAAAAAAGTGCTTGAAATGTTTCAGAGTATAATGAGGCTTGGATTTAGGTCTAGGCTATGACTCCATTCCAAAACATTAATTTCCATCTGGTGAAGGCTTTCATTTGTTCCTTTGGAGGCAAGCTGACATTTGTACATTTTATAAGGTGAAATTCCTCTTACGTTGTACCAAAATTGCTCTTTGCAACTGTTGCAAAGTGGCAGCTTGATGCTGCTGCCGCCGTGCTTCTCCGTGACGATGGCGTAAGTGCCGACATTGGAGGCCCTCACCGCTCGCTCGTGGTGGAATTTAATATGCAAGACAGTGGCGACAGACATCTGCTGTCTGTGTCTGACCTCTGAATCAATCTGTCAGAGCCCTCTGGTAAACTTACAACATGATGAGGCCAGAGACCATTTTGACGACACAGTTATGAGAGCAAAGTACTTCATTTAGATACGGGGCCAACGCGCACGCAATTCCAACACTAAGTCAGTGCCAAGAAAAAAAAAAGTCGACCATTAAAATCCCCGCCGCGCCCTCCGTCCCTCCCTCCTCTCAAGGTGATCACTGATTTGACAGGCCTGAAGATAGATGAAGCAATTCAGCGGATGACTCCCGTTTTGCGCTAGCGCCTCCACTCGCCCCACCCGCTTCCCTCCCACCATTTTTTTTTCCCTTTTGCTCAGATGAGCGATCAGTAAGTACAGAGTGAAGCGGTGGGAGGGTGGAAATCAGTCCACTCAATCTCTGTAATGTGAAAATCAACGTTATCTCGCGGCTTCTATTATGAATATTAAGGAAAAATGGAACCAGCGGAGCAGGTCAAGACAGACAGCAGGAAGAGGAAGTGAAGGAGGAGGAGAGTGGCTTTATTTTATTTTTTTCAACAGCTTTTGTTGAACACTTAGGCCTAATTCGAACTCCACACATGAATTATTATTACAATGAATCTCAAAGGAACAATGTTGAAGTGAGTTGAGAAGTTTCATTTCAACAAAATTAGTCCTTTGCTGCCATTTTGTGGCATCCACAGGCAAATTGGTGTAAGGGGCATCAATTAACTTGCAGATTTCACTATTTGCGGCACAGGTCGGTCCCCATCCCCCGCAAACAACACATTATTATCATTATTATTATTATTATTATTGTTGTTGTTATTATTATGAGTAGAAGTAGTAGTCATTTACCCGTTACAGTTGCCATGTTGGAGCCGATAGCGAAGGACTGGGATGTGGCACCAGCTGCATCGGAAGCGCTAATCAGCAGCTGCAGATACTCCAGGGCATCCGCATACTCCCTGAGGACAGATGAACAATGAAGTCAAATAAAGAAAATCAAGAAATCTGTTGCAGACAACAGCAGGACAGATCATCTGTTGTGCATGTGTGTATTTCTATGCATGCAAAGAGGAGGAAATGATTATTTTCTGCACTGCAGATGTAGCTTTGTGTTTTTGTTTTTATGTCCAGTCAAATGATTAAAAATTTAAAGTTGCAAGTTTATATAGATTTCTGTATGTTGAAAATGTCAATCTTGTGGCATGATATGCAATATTTTTTCTATAGGTTAGCTACTACCGCTTTTTTTTTTTTTTTTTAATCTGAGAGAAAGAAAGAAAAAAATAAAACATTGATAGAGGATGTCCCTTTTAAGATGACTCCTCTTGGTCCATATAGAAAACTGTCAAGACAAATGGAAAGTCTGAAAATATCATCCATCCATCTTCTATAGTGTTTGCCTTCAATAACGTCACATGTGCACTGCAGCCTACCCCAGTTAACATAGGGCGAGAATGATCTAATCTATAAATCTATCTTAATATTTGCCATATTCTCCAATGGACATTTTAGCAGTTTCTATTCACCAAATAGCCAGCCCGTTATGACCACTTGCACAACATAAGGATAGCCAATACAAGGGCTGTATCAAATATTGATTCCATTATTACCTTTGTAAAGGCATAATATTTGCTGCAATTCGTGTACTGTACTGGATTATGATTTCTTGATATCATGATGGCTGGATGTCATATACTTTTTTGTCAAGCACATATGACTGCATAATGAAGCTGCTCGATGTGTTTTTCTCACCCATCGCCCTGACTGGGGCTTTTCTCCCCTTTTGGCTGGGCCACGCAGTAAAGAGCCTTTTCCAGCAAGTGTTCTCTGAAGGCTTGAGTCACCTGAGCCAGAGGGTCCACTGGAAAGAGCATCAACAAACCATTTACATACAAGTCACACAAAAAAAAAAAAAAAAAACAGTACATAGGGTTATGCTCCTTTTTTCCCCACAAAAATCAATACGCACCTCACATGCATATTATGGGGTGGCATTTTTGTTTTGTTTTTTATTAAGGCAACATTTTTATCATGTAAACAGATTCCTCTATTAATCGATGGGATACGTGATTCTTAGCTCATCAAACTGCCTGGCTCACGTCTATTGTGGAAAAGAAAACGTGATTAATCACGCAAGCCCACATGCCGCTGTCATGTCTCTTCCTACCGGTGTTGCCGGCCTGGCTGTAGATGCTCTCTTTCGGGACGCTGCGAATGGCCCAGTCTCCGTCCACGAAGAAGCGGTGGCCCAGAGGGTGACAAAGCCACTGCATGGCTGGCGGAACGCTGCCGCTGGATGACAGGCACGCCTGACGCGCACTGCTCAGGAAAACACGCTAAATCAAAAACACAAAAATGATTACTCTGCACAAAATCTGCTGGACAGATTTTGACACTAATAGCAAATCAATCGTGCTGTTCAGTTTGTATTAGTCCCTCAGAAATACTTACTACGCTGCTTTAAAAACTGCATGTAGGCAAAAAAATATATATTTGCTGACCTTAGCACGAGATCAACGAATGAGCGCTGACGAAAGGGCACTCACGGAGGTGAAGTGCAGGATTCTCGGCAGGCTGGCTTTGACTCTGAGCGCTGCAGACACGTAGACCTCAGCCAGCGAAGCCACTGGCAGACAAGCGCCGGCGCACTCTGCCAGGTTCACTGCACTGAGAGCCATGTGAACAGCTGACAGGTGGCTACCGTTCAGCTTACCTGCATGTCAAGTTACAAGAGACGGGAGAATCAATATGTTTGCTTCGAGTTGAGAAACGCACCCTGAAATCTGCGTGTCAGAAAACGAAAGACTCCACGGTAAAGCCAACCTGTCATGTGCAGCTGGTGCAGGCGGTGGTAAACCAGCGCGGCGTCTCGGCTGCTCTTGCACGCGTCCTCCTGCAGGGGGCGGTCCGATCGCAGTCCACCCGCCCGGGCGGCCAGCCAGCGGCCCACCCAGAGCCGCTGAAGGCAGAATCTGAGGAGGGACCACAGCGAGGCGCACGCCAAGTCCAGCTGGGAGGTCGGTAAGGGACGACCCAAGGCTTTGAGACAAGTCCAAAGGTTCTGACTGGCCTGGGCAAAATCCCCCTGCCAAACAAAGACCCAATTAATCAACGATTAAAGGCCACCAAGAGCGGGTCTTGGGGGCGGAAATGTTTTCCACAGTCACTATTTTATGTTGGGATTATTTTCAAGGATCGAGACATTTTTCCCTTCTGTCAGCTATACGTACTCTTGCCAAGTCCAGGTCGGCCTGCTTGCGGTGCCTCCAGAACAAGACAGAAGATCCAGAATGAGGCCTTGTTACAGGCTCTCCATAAACCAGAAGGCGGATCAGAACTCCCGACACCAAGATGCCGTTCACAAGCCACACCAGAATTGTTGGGAGCATCCAATCCATCCAGCCCCATGAGTCAGCTGCGGGGAACATTTTGGTAAATAGCAGCCCGGTGCCGTTTTATGACATGGCATGTTTACCGTATTTACTTTTGTTTACTATTCACAAAAACACAGCATTCAAATCAAATGATCTGAAATTAAAAGTTTGTAGTATATTTGCAATTGAACTTAATAATACGGGCAATTCTAAAAATATTTATCGCCCCCAATAAAGGGCTGCAGTTGAAATCTCTCACTTGCAATATCCAAGCCCAGAACACTTCTGCCTGCATGATGGGGGGCGGCGGCGGCTGCGCTATCCGCTGAGCTGGTGCCGGATGAGCAGAGCAGGTTGGCCAAAGGGTTGAGGGAGAGGAAGAGGAAGGTGAAAGCGCAGAGCGCCATGCGGGAACGGTCCAGCATGCCGCCAGCGCCGCTGCCTGTCGCCGATGGGTCCAGCATGCCCACATTTGGCTGGTACACACAAGGTGACAAGTAGGTAGTTTTTCAAGTTAAAAAAAAAAGTGCAGAAAGTTAAGAGCATGTTTTACTTTGCTGGTAAGATGGAGGGCAGACTGATTTATAGATAAATGTTTGGGTGAATGTTAATATTAAAATCTTAAGATTTATGACTTTCATAACTCTGTCATGAGGCTACTTTAAATGCATTATGCTTGAGCTTGAAGCACAAAATTCCAAGATGCTTTTAAATATTAAAAGCCAATAGTATTATTTTATATGTCCATCAACTTATTAAATGTGTCTTACATACAAAAGTCAAATCACCCCACATGCATATATAGGTTTATATTAGGACTGCAACTAATAATGAATTGGATAATGTGATAAATCTGTTGATCATAATTATTATTTACAGTGGAAGTCAACACATTTTATTTTATTTTTTTACACAATAATGTTATATGCAGCCCCACTAGTCTAAATATGGCATTCTGGTTGATATTGTGTTAGTGGAATATCAGTTAAGCGGCAAATTCCAGCTGTTTTTATCCATCTCAGGGGCCTGCCATTTTGCCACTTGCTGTCGAGTGAAAATGACATCACAGTTGCTCAGGCCTCAGGTAACAACCAATCGCAGCTAAGCTTCAGAAAACAGGTGAGCTGTGATTGGCCCTTGCATGAGCACTGAGCAACTGTGATGTCATCTTCAGTCGACAGCAAGTGGCAAAATGGCCACCCCCTGAGATGGATTTAAAAAAAAAAAAAATAGGCTGGATTTTGCTTCAGTCATATTCCACAAATGTAATATTAATAATCAGAATGTCATGTTTAGACTAGTGAGGTCACATATAATATATCTTTTACTGCCACACGTTATCCAAATAAACAACCGCCACAGTGCCAGCAAATTTCAAGCATTTTAACTCATCTTTCAAGGCAAACAGAATATTGTGTTCTTTTACGACATGTTCTACAATGTGTATATACCACATGAAAGATCTCATTCCATTCTTTCTTAGAAAGAAGAAAAAATAGGTCTCTATCTTATTCCGTTCCTTAGTAATCACCATTTGAAAATAGGTCATTTGAGTGACATTTACCGAAAATGGAAAAGATAAGGAGAAAATTAGCTTTTTGTGAAAAGATACATTTTCTCCACAACAGTGACTTTAACATGAATATTTTTTTTGTTAGTGACGCTCCGTGAATTTGGTTTAATGTGACAAAGTCTTTGATCATTCATGTCATCCTTGAAAACGTTCTAATTCATCAGATTTCATCAGATCCCGTCATGTTTCATTGTAATTCCATACACCAGCAGCCCATTGAAAAGAGATACAATGCTGCCATCTGCTGGCCATAGTTAGTTGGTGTTGTTGGTTTCACAACTCATTGACCCGGCAGCGCTGCACTTAGACGTTGCATTGGCCATTGATTAAAAAAAAAAAAAAAAACATAGTTGACGTCATTTAACGTTTATGGCGGCATACATTGTGCTTTTACTAAACGTTATTAAACGTATTAGGCGGCCAAAGAGTTATTGTCAAGAAATCTTTAAGGTTCCACTTTAAAAATCCCCTTAGCCCCATTTAACAAACGGCTGAAGATGCTCCTTGTCCACATGCCAGGGCGTTACACTACCTTAACTGCGCCATTTTTATTATTTTTTTTACTTCACATCTGAAGCTCGCACACACATTAAAACGTTTGGCTTTAATGCCGAGGTACAACTGGAGAACGTCGCCATACCTTGGTATCCTCTCCCATCGGGCTGTCGGGTTCCGAGTCACTGCCACAATGCGAGAACGAAGACGGTGAGCCCACGTCTGACGCCGGTGGTGTGGGCAGCTCGGCCTTCACGTCAGCCGGACCGTCCACCTCCATGGCAACGAGGTCCTTGAGAGACTCTGCGGTAAAGATGAAGGAACATGAGAAGTTCAAGGGGCAATCAAGCGCACGGAGGTAAAAGCATCCGCCGTATGAAGAGGGCCGTTAAGCGAGCCTTTTCCGCTTGCAGTTCGTCATGGAAAGGTCAACTGCAACAAATTGCTGAGAAACTAAAAGAATCTTGAGATGGGAAAGGGCAGGAAAAGTGCGTACTGTTTTTCTGGGCTGCCATTTTCAGTGCCAAGTTCTCCTGTTTGAGCTTCTTATTGGATTGCTGCAGGAAACGGATGACGTCGATGGCTTTCCTCAACACGGCTGACTTATTGAGCTAGGACAAACAAGGGTAGAATAAAGTTAAAAATGATTCCATTACTGGTAATTAAAATCATTCACTTGGTTGTTCTCCACTCTCTTTCCTCAGGAATTTCACTTCAACACATGCGTTTTAAAATCCATACTACATTCAAGAAGGGGAAAAAAAAAACATTATTGAAACCATTACTGGGGAATATACTGTCACAATACCATAAAAACAAATCAATACTGTTGTTGAGTCACAGCAATGCACTGACCAGCTCTTTGGCTTCTTATTGGTAATATTTTCACTTATCAATGAATGTTTGCTTCAACATTTTAGACAGCTCATGCAAAGTTTTAGGATATCCTCATTAAAAAAAAAAATTAAGCTAAAGGGACGCACAGACCCCATTTTTGAGACAGAGTACGAGTATAAGTACTTGCATTAACGTAATTGCCGATGCTGTACTTGATAAATCCATTACATGTGATAAACATTTGTTAAACTTGAAATCAAATTAATGATAAATGTTTTCTTGAATATCCTCCTGACTACCAGGGGAAAAAAATATTGTCCAATCGTGTTTATTTTGACATTCCCCAATCTTTGTGAAGTAACTGGAATACTGCAAAAGAAATTTTTGAAAAACAAAAAAGTTTTTATTTTTAAGCTATGATGTGTCCACTACAGAGGACATTTTTTAAAACTTAAATGCTAGGCTCAAATACAGTTAAAATATTTCAAACAATACTTTAAAAGTGCTCAACATGCCAACAACATTTAAAGCCTAAATTTGTTCAATAAATGTGTTATACACTTACTTTTCCTCTTCCCTAAAAAGTGCTTGCACTGAGGGAAGCCATTTTCTTTTATGATGCAAACAAAGGTAGCAAAGCCCCACCCCTACACATTTGGTATGATTGGAAAGCTCTGAATGTCCTCTATAGAGTACAAAGTGGGTGTTAATTCAAAAATTGAATACTGTGCACAACGTAGAAAAGATACAAAAAAAATAAGAGAGGAAGAAGAACCCCGATTATGGGGAGCACTATATACACAATAGAATACTATGTTGCCTCTTGTCAGATATCTTCAGTCTCACGGCTGTAAATCTAATCAACAAAGTTGAGAGGATAACCAACCTTGGCCTCGGTGCCCGCGACCAAGTCTTTGAGCTCAATGATTTTGTCGTTGATGGACGAGCGGTAGCGTTTCTCGATGGCGTTGTGAGCCGTGCGCTTCTCCCCCTTGGCGGGCAATCCGCCCGTCTTGCCGTTGGTGATGATGCGGTTGATCGGCAGCTTCTCCGCATCCACCATGACGGGCACAGTAGTCAGGAAGGTGCCTCCGCCCACAAAAGCCTTGGAATACATAAAATGCACTTGATATTTGTGACACTTATATCATAAGATTACTATGCTGAGTGCTTAATATTGGCTTTGTAGAATATGAATTAAGCAGAAAAATCCACTCATTTTGATCCATTTCACCACTTGCTGTTGAACATTGAATCACAGTGCCAAAGGACTTCGCTTGCGAAGGTCACCAAAGCCAGAAAACAGGTGAGCCGTGACGGCCGTTACATGAGCCCTTGGGCATTGTGATGTCATTATTCAGTCGACGACAAAGGAACAAAATGGCAACACCTTCAATACAGGTTGTGGGTTTGTTTACCTGCAGTGACGCGCTCTGAACTGGCGTGGTAGTCGCTAAGGATGTGGGGGAGGCCACAGTGGTGACCATGCAGGGGTCATGCTTCAGCGTGGTCAACAACAGAGACTCAGCTTTGATAAACTGGGGTTGCAGTAACACCTGAGAAACACATTAATAATCTTTTACCATCCGTCCACTCAAGTGCCAATTTATTCAAGTGTGTTGTACTCTTGCACACTTACAGGTACTTGTTGCACATGAGACGTGAGTGTCGGAGCGGGTGGGCTTCCTGACGCAGCCAGTAAAGGAGAGGCGGCAGTCAACCCTTGGAGGGGAGTCTGAATGGCCACTGGCTGAACCTTGGGTGGCGAGGAGGACAAAGTGGCAACCGGTTGGCACACGCTGCCAGCTGAAAATGTGTAAGGTGCGCCACAATCAGCAAGCGTATCCCAGCAGATGGTCGCCAGTTAATGGTTACATGTTTGTAGACCACTAGGTGAACTGTTATCGTAAGGAAGTGATAGCATTTAGTGTGTCACCTTTGTTATCTTATCAACTTTAGAAAGCCAGGACAAAACCGTCAAGCACTTTTTTTTCCCCTAGCAGTAAAACTAATTGCCATGTGAAAATTGAACAAAACCAACAACAGAGCTTTCCATCTGTTCTGAGCATTTTTGTGTACAGTACATCTTTATGTCACTATTCTACTGCCCCTGGTGGCCAAAGCATGCACACCACAAGGGAGTACCTGTTTAATTATTTGCATTCATTTTAATTATGTTAACTTATCACTAATGTTTTTATAGCATAACATTATAGAGCATTACTTTCACTATATTAAAGAGAAAGTCAACCCAAAAAAATTATTTGCAATATGCTCTATGCAGCCCCACCCGTCGAACACTCGGGGTGTTGAAAAAAAATTGATTCGGCAATATATCGCGATATTACATCGCACAATTCTCGAATCGATTCAATAGGCGGCTGAATCGATTTTTAAACTTCCATTTTTAATGGAAAAATATTCAACATAACGTCTTACTTCGGGCATGGAAGAATGTTATATGAACGGAACATTAAACCTTAATATTTTATTTTAATGCTGTTCAAGCATGAAACAGATTCCAACCTGTATAAGACTGAAGTTTCAGATAAATAAATAATACATTTTCATACAAATCTTACACTCTACAAGTTTACTGATAAGTATTTTCTAAATTTGAATGAAAAAAAATCGCAACAATCGACTTATAAATTCATATCGGGATTAATCGGTATCGAATCGAATCGTGACCTGTGAATCGTGATACGAATCGAATCGTCAGGTACTAGGCAATTCACACCCCTACTAAACACAGTATTTTATATTTGTGTTTGTTGAATATGAGTTAATCGGCAAAATCCACCATCCCAGGGCAGCCATTTTGCCAGTTGCTGTCAGCTGAAAATGACATCACAGTTGCTCATGTAACGAACAATGACTGCTCACCCATTTCTGAGTCGTGAATGGTCTTTACCTGACCAACTGTGATCTCATTTTCAATCGACAGCAAACGGCAAAATGGCCGCCAACCCCGAGATGAATAAAAATGGGTGGATTTTGCTACTTAAGTCATATTACACAAATGCAATATTAACCAGAAAGTCCTGTTTTCAACATATTATTGTAAAGAAAATTGTTCTAACTTCCCTTGAAGAAACATAACATTTTTGTTTGTTTTATTGGGGTGGCTGGAATGGATTAATGGTATTTCCCTTGATTTCAATAGGGAAAGATGATTTGAAATGTGAGTGTGGTCACAGTATCTCTCAAGGAACCACTATAAAGACAATTAAGTTATCAAATGCCCTACTTGAGAGGTATCGTACACTACCGGCATACTGTACATCACATAAAGTTAGCCATCAAGATAAATCATCACAGTACGTACCTATGTAGCTGTTCTGGCCTCTGTTCGGAGTCTTGGTCTGAAGTTGCGTTTGCATCTGGTTTGGAGGCTGGGGTGGAGTTCGGGGCGGTGAAGTGGAAGTGAAGAGTTTTGGGGGTGAGCTGCTGAATGCGGGGTTTGGAACCGGTGAGCCATGAGGTGAAGCTCCTACGGCAGGAGGAGTCTGAACCAGAACTGGTTGGGACGGTTCCACTTTGGGCGGTTGTACACTGTGAGCTGGCTGCGGGGACGCCGGCTGCTGTCGCGGGGAAGGGATGGACACCTGAGCCAGCGGTGATTGCTGAAAAGTGGTCGGCTGGAAGGCCTTGTCTGGGGTGGATGAGCTGCGGGTGATGGGAGGGCCCAGGAGCGCATCCAGGTGGGGGCTGCTGCTTAAGATCGAGGAAGAAGAAGAAGAAGAAGAAGCAGATGGAGGCGTAGTTGTGGTGGGCAGGGGGGCGGACGACGTGACCGCCTGGGGCAGATTGGTGGCGGGTCCTGTGTATGGAGGGTTATCAAAGAAGCCTCCAAGTTCCCCTTCCTGGTTGATAATGAGCTTGAGCATGTCTGAAAATGAAAACACCGGAATTGAAAGGACTGAATTTAATAGCACTGTACCACATTTTAAATGGCCTTATTGGGGCCTGACCAAATTTGATTTTTTTTTTTTTTTTTTTTCTTTTAGGATGATGCAAACAGATTACTTGGACAAATCGGGACGATTCATTAAAAAATATGTAATGTATAGAATAACTTAATTTTTGGTCCCTTACTACAACAACAACAACAACAATAAAGATATAAATTACATGCAGAATATTTGACTGTTTTACATTACCTTGTCCTTAGCATTTTCTTAATTTTACAAAGAGCAAAATTACGCAAAAATCAGCTGTTTTTTTTTCCTCACCACGGCAAGCAAGTTCTAGTAAATGTACAAAATAACGCTATTGAACAAAAGCCTGTACATCTGGTGTCCTAAAAAATAAAGCTGTCTCTATCAAGCAACAAAATATTAGTCACAAAGCAACAAAAATGTGTGGTTTGTTAAGTGCATTTGGGACACAAAGCAATTAAATTAATATATTATTTAAAAAACAAGGCAACTAAATTAATCTATTCTTAATTTTATAACAATGTACGTATAATATATATATATATATATATATATATCGGGGGGAAAAAAAGAGAAACACTTGAAATATAGTTACCAATATAATGTGCATAGTAAGGCATCACACATTGAGAATGTGTAAAGTATTATGTGGAAATTAGCAAACTACTGCCTCAATAAAGCTGGAAAAATAATAATTGATGATAATAATAGTTCATTGTTGCGTTTCTATCTTTCTGCAAGGAAGCCGGCTTGAGTGCGAGTGTTTTGTATGAGGTGATCGCTCTTGACCAATCACAGCGCGTCTCGTCCAAGACACGAAGGGTATTACGGAGAGGTTACTAACGGTCACATGTGGGTAGGGGGAAACACCGTTTATCTCGTCTACGCGTGCGACTTGATCTAGTCATAAAATTAATAATTGCCCAATAACATGAAAAGGTATGAATGTAAGAATAATATTCAATAGTTAAAAACGAGATATTTTATTGTCGGCCAAGCAAATACGGATTAGCCGTTTTACAAAATAGCGCGTACACAACACGCTGGGTTGCAATAAACGAACAAAAATAATGCAACAGAGTCTGTGGGTGTTCCCAGCATATCTGTTTGTGTTTAATGGGATTCCGTGCAATTTCGGTCAAATGAGAGTCCATGAACCCGCCAGGAGGAAACGAACGATAGTAACCTCCGTCTGGAAACTTGCTGGGGGCGGGGCGCAGCAGTCACGAGCACGTTAGCCTTGTCTATTTTATTCACTCTTCCCTCTCTTTAAATCATCTAATACAAATGTATTATATTGCACAAATTAATATGCTTTTATAAGCGTGTGCTAAATGACACAATCACCATAAAACGCTACGAAACTCATATTTATCGCCTACAGTCCATGCGATTCGCTAGCTGGAACAAAGCTACAACCACGAGCACCAGCGTAAGCGCTTTATGCTCTTTCAAAAGACGTTTTTGTCAAAAGTAGGATGTGCTCAAAGACTTGTCAGGGCAAGCTTTGTTTTAAGATGCTCGCTGGTATGATGGTGGCGTAAACATGACGTATGCTCATTATGTGAAAATAAGATGTAGTTCTTACCATCAATGTCGTTCAGAAGGGCTGTGTCAATCTCACTGGGGTCATTCAGCGACAATGTCGGATCCAGATGATCCAACGAAGGATCGTCAAACGACAAATTGTTCATCTCTGCTCTTTGTGTTTTTAGGATAGTCCAGAGTAAAGTAAAACGATCTCGCGGCGGCGAATACTCGTCAGCTTCTCGGTTAGCTACATTTGAGAACGTGTACCCGTAACACGGTGGAGGACTTTTTTGTAGCCGGTCTTTCAACTAACTCACCGGTGCTAACCCCATGATGGCTCAGGGAAACTTATCAAACCAAACAGTGAAACCCATTCAACCACTTCGTGCGAGCCAAACAAGACCGCCTCGCTTGATGATCACGGACAGATAATCCAACCAGTCATAGGGAAGCTAGTCAAATCACTTCCGCATTCACTTTGCCCCCTGCCGGGTTGTTTTGATGTTGTGTGACAGTATGTGGACGAAAACAGTCGACCGCTTTACACAAAGTAAGTGCAACACCACATAGACGTAATTTATAAACTGCATATCTGCGTGTAAACGTCATGGTTTGATCAAACGCTATCAACTCATCAATTTAGCGCCATTTCGTTTCAATAAAATATTACAGCTTGGGCGGGTATGACGTGGGCTTGTCTCCTGAAAGCCAATGGGGCGCCAGCATGCAAATGTAAAAACATCAAGTTTGCTTGACTCGCATTCGCGGCTCCGCCTGTAGAACCAGTAGAACGGTCCAATGGGAAGCGAAGGAAAGAGTGGTGTGATATGACGTCACAACTGTGAGTCTGAGATTACATCATGTACTTCGCTGTTTAAAGAGCGACGGGGAAATAACCTGATGCCAACGTGTAATTGTTTTTTCACTTTTCTGTTTTTTGAGATCGCTCAGATGTATATTTCTATGTTTCTGTAAGCCTGTAAGCTTCATTTGTTGATAAATGCTTAAAAAATAAAAAACACATTTTAATTATTTGGGTGACCCAAAAATAAATAACTATAAAATAGTGTTTTCAAATAAGATGTATTAAAAACGACTACTGCCTTCCACTTCCTCCCTCTAAAAAGCATCATAATTGTATCACGTAAACAACTGAGAAAGCAAACCTTTTCAGCAAACAAGCCTCTACAAATAAGCAACTACTAAATAAAACCCCATGTCACATGTACACAAAGGTGTACTGAGACATGGTGGGGAAATGGGTCACTGACCTAAAGTAACTCGTTTCAAAGCCTTGCAGCGAATTCCTTTATTGTCATAGAGAAACGTGGAAACATGCTATTTTGGAACTATGCCAATGGTACAATACAATGGAGTTATATATGGTGCCGTACGGGATTATTTAACTGTAGATATACTACTTACAAAAAGTTAAGCATTTCCTGGTTCAATTACAATTGGCTTTATCTTGAGACCAACATGACTGACCCCTTTGCCTCTTTACCAACTCTGCTGTATGGACGTTCCAAACAAAGTTTCATTGTTCCTTTGTGACAATGGCAATAAATATTCTGAATCTGAATCTAACAATGAATCAAAAAATTTTCAAATTGACAATTCCAAACATTTCTGCTATTTCGGTGAAAACAAACAGCGTATTTGTATTGCTCATGGCTCTGACTAGCATACAAACCAGGCAGATGACTTTTTGTTTACAAACTTTGGCATGCAGCCAATGCGAGTGACATCATGCACAAATAGGCAAAAACCGTGTGAGGTAGCAGTCTCGCGTGTTTTATTGGGCAGTTACATACGTGCATAAAGTCACACAGATACCCGACAAGTCAGCGATGGAAGGGCCCAAACAGACATGGAACGTCCACAAACGCAAAACGTGTATAGTAGTGGCATATTGATTAATAACAGAACCTGAATTTGGAAGAGTCCATGCTGCAATCAACACAACTCCAGTTAATCACTTTGTTACAAGGTCCAGAAATCCATAAACGCAACATTAAGGCCCTTTCAGATGATCACAGGACATATTTGTTTAGTATGTGTGCTGTTTATGCAATGCTTGATTGTTAAATCTCCTAAATTACCACTCAATTAACATAAACCTAATACTAGGTATTTATGCATATTATGTAGGCAAATGTATTTTTCAATGCGTCTAAAGTTTGTTAACAAATCCAGTGGACAATCCAGACAATAATACTTCATCTGATTAACAAGGGTTTTGGTCTTAAGCTGAAAAAAAGAAAAACAAAAATCAACAGAGCAGAGCAAAATTACAAGTAGGAGGTTAAAAGTGCTGGAAATTAAGACAGGATTGAGTTTTGGCATCTTGGAAATACCAAAGACATACTTTAGAAGAGCAGATGAATGATTGGAGTGAAACAAAATAACAAAAACTACAATTGCAATTGTTTTGACATCAAAATGATGAATGGTAAAAATATATAGTTTCTCAAAAACTGTTAAAACATATATACACTATCAGGGGAAGAAATAATACATACATGGCCCTTCTGCATCGCACGATGAATAAAATAAGTAGCCAATGATATATCCTTAATAATACCATTAGTTTATATTTATTGTCCTAATAGTTTGACGCAGTCCTGGCTGTTTAAACACATAATTTCTCGTCCACATTTCTATTCTGGTCAAAAATTAAGTTTATAAAAAAGTTATGTGCAAAATGAAGTCATTCAAAAGAATATTTCACTTTCCTAGAAAAATATGAACCATCTTATAAACGCGCAGAACAACAAAGAGATTAGGTTTGTTTTTTTTTGCTTCAAAGTGTGGATGCGTTAACATGCTGCAGGTGAACTATTTTTGAATGAGTACAATTAAATCTTGATGATCCACATACACTGAGCCTAATTACTGACAGGAAATTAATGAAATTGTCAGTTTGGAATCATTCCAGATACTAAATATAGTTCTGAACAAAAACTGCTTAGTGGGGAAATTATGTAAACTTCCTATTTAGATTTGCGCAACAGATACATTTCAAAAGAATGGTGCCTTGAGATACGAGTTTAATTCTTTGTGTGTTCGTAATGCAAAACATTTGTATTTCGAATCATCTTTGCCCTTTGGAATGAACGGAAATGTCATTAACCTGTTCCAACCTCCCCCCAAAAAACCAACAAATTTTATAATGTGTTTTATAAGAACAATAGTACTCGTTAATATTTACTTGATAAAGCTTAAACCTGCTCTCTGTAACAATTTGGTGAAAAACATCTTTTTTTTAATGTATCTTTTTATTTGACCGTTTATGACTGAAACATCTTCTAATTATTAGATTAACACTTCAGCTGTTCACAATGTCCTGCAAACTTCTACCCAATAGTTTTCAGACTGGATTCGGGTTTGAAATTCCCGCCCTCTTTCATTGTGTACATGAAGAAGGGTGTGTGCAGTTTCATTTCTCATCAACAGGTGGCAGTTGTGATTCGAAATTGTACTTTCTGTGTTCAGTAGCTTTCATGTAATTAAATGAATTAAACCGTTTGTGCACCATGATTAATTCATTGTAAATCTCCATTGTGTGCATGACGTGGCCACCAGGGGAACTTGAGAATAGACCGTCGTGAAGACAAACGAAGAAGACTTTCGCAACTACACAAAGTCACTCAGCAGTTCCTGTGATATCATTAGTATTTTTTTCTTTTCCTGTCTACCGGTACATGTGTTGATGCATCATTTGGTTTCAAATATCCAGTTATAACAGAGCAACTATTGTTAGCCCGTTGATGTCATTTTGCATTTTGTTTGTATTAGGCTAGCGGAAGGCAAAGTTGAGTTGAGTTCACTTCTCATAACTGTATGTATAATTGTATCTGGAACAACTCCTGAGATGGGTCACTCATATCTCCAGCCTCAGGCACTACTGTATTTGGGTTGTTTTTAATTCCCTTTGGTTATAGGGTTGATGACTACACAATGTGCTTATTCTTGTATTACAAACAGCCAAAGTTGCAAGTTACATTAGTTTTCGCTCTCGGGTCCAACAAACCCCTTAAAGAATTACAATACTTTAATATGAACACTTGCCTTTTGTATCAGCTCAATGAAGATTTGTTAGCAGGATTTACACTCCACTTAACTGTTACTGGAAATAGTTATGGGGAGGGATGAAAACATGACCATAAGCACAGCACTTGTGCATAGTACGGAGCAAACCATTAAAAAAATAAATGCATACATTAGCAATTAGCCCATGATATTACCACTTGAGTGGTGATGTTTGTTCACATCAACCAACCTTATATGTTTTAACCCCCTTCTAGAAAGTTAGCCTTTGGTGGAGCATTACAAATGTGAAATAAGGCGTCACTACATCCCACATTGATGGATCAAATACATCCACAAATGGTCTATTACACAACCGGCCCATCTGTGTAAGTTCGAGCAACACTGTAGCAAGAGGCAAGAGGATGAAATGGGGCTGGAGGACCATTTTCAGGGGGAATCATTCAAAGTGCCGACCTTCAGACAGCCCCAAGGGTGCGATTGAGATGCTCGGATGCGAGTCTACAAGGCAAAGAGGGCGTCTTCCGTCCGTTCGGCTTTCTTGTGCGAGCCGACGGGAGCGCGGGCCGGATGAGCGGGGTTATCCCCGGGTGGTGATGTATCTGATGCCTTCGCTCGCTCCTCCAGGAACTTATCAAACTCTGAGGGAAACACAAGGAGTCTTTAAAGCGCATCCATGCAAAACATAGATTTATTTTTAGAAGGAAATTTAACTAATGAATAAAGCCAAATGCTTTGATGTACCTTCACTGGTTACACCTTCATCCGGAGGATCGCCTTTCTAGAAATGAAAAAAGTGGTTATTTATTTTCTTAAATAAAAGCCTTCAGTGAATTGCCACAAGGAATCAATGAGTATGTCTTCCACCTGAACCAATAAATGCATCAATTGGTCTAAAGCTATGGAATGTTTTTAGAATCGATTAATCATACAAAAATAAAATTTTGTACAATTAATTAAACACAAATATCTGCATGTGAGGACGGTCTCGATCTAATTTTTGTCCACTTGGGCTCACCTTCCTCACATTCTAATGGAGTACTGTATTTATGACTGAGTGTATGCAGCTATAAAATGGTGAGTGACGTGGGTGTCAGTAAGCAAATGACAGTCTAGAGTTGTATGGCTGTTAACTGGCTGTTGAGTGCTTGCCTAGGCATCACGATAAACTACAGTAAGTCTGCATGGAAAAAAAAAAAAAAAAAAAGATTCATATGAGTGTTCAGTTAATCATTGCATCCCTACACCTTACCTCAAGTAAGGATCATACAACATTGATTATGTAATTAATAAAGGCCTCTTCTTCACTATTTGATGTTATTGAGGTACTGGGGTACTTGTGTTTGGAAAAATAACCACAAAATAATCACAATAATAGGTAATTAACCCACTTCTTATGTATGTCAAAAAGGCCTCATATGACATAGATCTGAATAAAATGTGTTTTTTAGTCCACTGAAACAAACCCACCATGAACAAAGTCATTTTAATACTGCTTTTACAATAACACTTTATTAGGTACACATGCATTTTGTAGTGAGATAGTTTATTTTGTAACTTGAGAGAGGCAAAATATTATTCAAAGCAGGGCAGGTTTAAGCCACTAGAAACTACTTGTACAACCACAAATTATAAACATTAAATTAATAACTCTTGGACAGTCTCAAAATTGAACATTATTAGACAAAATGGACTTCCAGTACATTGTGCATGCGTACCTAATGAAGTTTGCGGGTAAGTTTAGCCTCACGCTCATCTGTGATGTCAGTCATTGGTGAAATCAAGTAAGATTAAATGAGAATAAAAAGGAATGTCACGTTAGAAGAAACTAATGTTTTGTGGGATGGATGGGTTGGGGAAAAAAAGAAGAAACGAACAGATGTGAAATCAAGGTAAATCAAATCTCACCACGTCAGCACAGAGCCACTCCTCTATGTCATCCATGACAGAGGACTGCGATACAGGGATCTACGGAGCAAACCAGGGAGCAGCACCAAAAAAAAAAAAAAAAAAAAAAAAAAAAAAAAGCCACACAACACAAAAGACAACCACATCACACAACGGAAACAAATATCACAACACAAATAAAAAGAGGAGGAATCACTAATGGCTCAGACAGGGAGAAAATAAATTAAATGGCATCAAAAAGAAAAAGAAAAAAGCAAAGGCCAAGCAACTCTCAAATCCGTGATGTTGTTGTGCAACAATCTGCTAGGGAGATGCTGACCTCAAGAACAGGGAGTTCCCAGGTTGTGTTTTCTCATTAGCTCCGTGGTGCTGACACGGCCTAACAGCTGCCGCCTAATGTCACGCAGCAGCGTTCATTATTCCGCATCATTAGGGAATTAGCAAATCACTTCAACCTGATTAAGAGATGGATTGGAGGAGAAAAGCTCGAGGACAGTCGACAGGCAATCACACACACCTGGAGCACGTGACGGACTGTGATGTAAGTGACATTGAAGATGTCGTGTGGGTGACAGGCAACAAATATTTAGAGTGACTTTTATCCGAGGACGGCTCGAGCTACTCCATAAAATGTTTGAAGATGCTGGCCATTACTTGTTATTAAACACAAGGAAGAGTTTTTTTTTTCTTTTTTGGGAGATTAGAGTGGAGAAGAGAGGTAGCAAGTGAGCATCATTGACAAGTAACAAAGAATCAAGCTGTAGTGATGAGAGAAACCTGACTAGGAGGGCTCAAAAGGTTCTTATTCCAACATTTACAAAGATAACACCAATTTCTTTGCCACTATGAAATACATGGCAGCTACAGTGTTTACATGTGTTTAGTTGACTGGTCAATGTCAGCTTCGACTGGGACGTGTGGCGGCTTTAGGTCTTGTTTATCTACAGCCCAATACTCACAGCTATGTGGACATGTTGCAATAAGTGATACTATATACTGCGTGGTGAACAAGGTTTATTTGGGAATAACGTTACATTATCTGGACAAAAGTAATTAGACACCTGACAATTACACCGAGAAGAAGTGAAAATTGTCGCTAATGTGCAAAGTAGTTGTGACTGAGCAGGATCATATTCAACTTGACTTGTCAAAACTTAAAAAGGTTCAGACTTGAGACTTACAGTGGATGTATAAAATCAACACACCCCTATTCAAATGCAAGGCTTTTATGATAATAATAGTCAATTAATAGATAAAATCCACTATTAATGTGACATACAACCTATACAATCTAATTGGGGAAAATGTTTTTAGAAATAAATTAATACATACATAAATAAATAAATAAAAATCCACTATTAATGTGACCCACACCTATATAATCCGATGAGGGGGGGAAAAATGTTTTTAAGATGGGAAGCGAAACTAAACAACTGAAATAATGTGGTTGTAAAAGTGTGCACACTTTCATAACTGGGGATGTGGCTGTGTTTAGAATTAACAAAGAAAACTCAAGTTAAATTAATTCATCTTGCCACAATTTAAATGGCCTCTGATTAACCCCAAATAAAGTTCAGATGTTCTAGTAGGCTTTTCCTGACGTTTTTTTTTTTTTTAAGTTTGGATGTTATTAGTTAATTCTGAACACAGCCACATCCCTATATTACTGAATCTACATTTTTGTAAATCCCCTTCTCAGGTTGTGTATATTGTGTATACAGTGTTCACTCGCTATAATGCGGTTCACTTTTCGCAGTTTCGGTGTATTGCGGATTTTTTTAGTGCAATTCTGCATGTTTTTTTTGTTTGTTTGGTTTTTTTTACAGTAATGTAACTATTATAGAAAATTAATGAAGGTTTGAACATTGAGAATGTTTAAACAAGAGAGAAATGTGAGAAAAGTAAATGCCTTGTTGAGAAAAATGTATAAACTGTGTGGTGAGGGGTTTTAGAACCTTAAAACATTTATAGCAAATGTAAAACATAAAGCTAGCTACTTGGCGGATTTCATTTATTGTGAGCATTTTTTGGAACCTAACCCCAGTGGAAAACGAGGGAACACTTGTGTGATTATTATTGCATATACTGTATTTCATGACCACTGTACTTATGACTTACACAAATGTGACTCCCACCTCTGGAACCTTCCACAAAGTTGGATGCATAGTCTTCGTAAAACGATGGAATACAAATTCAGTGTTCCAGACATGATTAATAATTGAATAAGTGATGTCCTAAACGTCTTTTATCCAAGCCCACCCCCCAAAAAATCTATTAAAATGATGACAATTTCACATTTGGGGGGGGGGGGGGGAATTAAGGTGAAAGGTGTCAGTAACCTCCCAGTGTGGCAACTATGTCAATAAAATAAATCAGTGGTGGGCAATATGGAGAAAATGCTTTCAAGTATGTTTTTGGCAAGTTGGCATATGATCAAGCTTAAATAATCATCTAGGCTTTAAATTAATACAGCAGAATAAAAATACCTGACCAAACAGGATGCTCTGTCATGCAAAATATGGCACAAAGCCATCCTGTTTATAGATCTGCAACCCCATCTGCAATATTTAGAAAATGGCTCAGTCAGCTAAAAACAGCAGTGGCAAATTTGCAGCCGTAGACAAATGTTATCTTTAATGTTTGCATCATCATATTACCCATCACCGCAGTATAACACCTCTATTAGACATGGAGTTGGGATAAGGAAACTTTGCTGGCTTTTATTTTAGTGGACCAGGAGAGAGTGGTGTGAGACTAAAAACCAAGAATGGTGGATTATGACTGAGGCCTGATGAAAGCGGGTGGTGATGGTGGATGACGAGGGGGCAAGCGGGAGGAGGACACACTACGGATGAAGTCCTCACCATTCCTTGGGTAATAAGCCAGCTGTCTATGGGCAGCTCCTGATCTGCCGGGTTATCACTCCTTTCTACCCTCAGCTGAATCAACAACAGAAATACACCTTACTCCAGAGAAGACAGGTTACGGGACGCAGCACAGTATCACAGACAGCCAAGTCAAATATGGAAGAGGTGTCGCTATAAGGAGGATAATGACAGACTGAAATAAAGGAGTGAGAGGAAGATGAAAATATGGGGAAAAGATGTTGGAATTCTCAATGAAAAAATGATTGATTGATAACTGGCACTGTTAATGTGTGCCAGTGTGTATAGAGGCTGAGATTTTAGAACGACCTGCGTGCAAAGTGATAACATGCAAATGCAACACATGGACAAAAGTATTAGGACACCCTGCCTTTACTTACAGGGGGTGAAAAGACTTTTGTCCATATGGTGTCTTTTGCAATGTGTTCAAGCAGAATATAATCATTCAAAAACGTGTTCATTGTGCAAATAAGAGTTAGTTCACTCTTTGCTCTTGTATCAATGCACACAGATGTGAATGTCAGAGTGGCAGACGGTCGCAACGCTTGTGACACCCGTGTAACTCGCGCTCGGCATCTGCGCTAAAGTTGTCTCATTCAAAACAGTCGAGTGGACTCACCCCTCCAGTGTTGTGCTGTCTAACATCCAAAGCCGAGGCCAGACCACCCAGAGCCTGCGGATCTTCGTACTTGACACTGTGCACAACAAACACTTCAATGTCACAGATAAGAACCACCTTTGCTTCTGGAAATTTCTATACGTTGACCATCTTAACAATCAATCTTCATAGATGTCCTCCTTGTCTGGTTCTTTTCAAAACAACTGCTACATTTACACAACGTAATAAAGATTCAAAGAAAAGAATATTTCCTCAACTAGCAATACAAACCCAAGCCCAAAAGCATGTAGGCATACTTTTTACGTTGGTCAGCCAGAGAGCTGCCCCGAGTCTGGGCAAACATGTCAAAGTCATCCTGGTTGCGGCTTGGTTGACTTGTAGGACCGACATCTGGAACAAGGGGAGATCACAGTTGAAATGGACCAGTGGAAGGAGAAAAAGCGGCCATGGAGCTTGTTAAAGAAACAAGGAAACCAACAGAGCAAAACAGCATGATACCTAATTATATATTGCCTTCCTGTCACAGGAGTACTCTGAATATCTCCATTATAGCTGTCAAATATGTAATGGTGATCTTCAGCTGACATGTGGAGTGTTAACATGATAATGACAGGTTCCCTTTAGGACGCGGGAGTAATTATTTGCGTAATCTTGTGTGGATTCAAATTTTGGTTGAAAAGCTAAACCTAGTCCCTAATTGACAGTTCAGAGTAGATATTAGTCACTCTGGAAGTACTTTCAGGACAGATGGGCAAATTGTAGCACACAGACTGTGTTTTCTTCTTACCAAGGCCGGCCAGCGCAGAGGACAGGGATGCCGCAGCGGGGTTACGGGCTGGGGAGGCAGCGGCCCCTGCGGTGCTGTGAGGAGGCGTGCTGGATGCCACTCTGGGTGTGACCACAGCAGGAGAGCCGGGACCCAAGTCAATCAGATTGTCATCTGTGGCCTCACCCAAAATCTAGGAGGAGGAGAATGCAGCTTTAACTTCCCCTTAAAAATAATTTCAAACTGATCTTATAAAATCAACCATTAAAATAAATTCCTTACAGATGATTTGATTTTGAAAAAAAACACACCTAAGTGCACATACGCAGTGGTGGCCAGTGCAATACAGTCATTCAGATAAAAATAAAGAAAGGGCTCTACACTAAACTAACTTTTTGCACTGGTGCAACCAACATTTCTCCTTGGGTGCGCCAGCACAAAAGTTAGGTATACCAAAATCTTCTAAATTTACAACTTGTGTTATAAGATGGCAACAATGATGCTATGAGCAAGCCTGCCTATAAGCTTAGCTCATTCCCTACATTAAAATACCTCTGACACCAATTATCACTTTTCCACTAGCCAGGGCTTTGCTGCCATCTTGTGGCATCTAAGAGCATTACAGAAAGCACTCCAAAAACACAAATGGGTGGGTGAATTTATCTGTGAATAGCTCGAGACTAATTCCACACACAAACAAGTGACTTTGAGTGCAGCAAAGCACAACTATGGGAGGGTTCACTGTCGCACTGAGGGTTGAGGGTAAAGTGGGCAGAAAATAGGGAATGTTGCGAGGCACAGATATGGTTTTGTATATTTACTATCACACTGTTCATCCCAGGAACTTTGGCTGGCCCTGAACATGGCAGCAATGTCATACTTGCCTCCGTCAGCTAGCAACAATACAAACAGACAGAGCACACACAGATCAACAGAAAGCAAACACAAACAACTGCGTGGGATGTGGCGAGAGATGCCCCGCTCCTCTCTCACATGACAAACTGGTAAAATGTACCATCCCAATAGCAGATTGCACATCCAAATGTTGCTTTCTCTGACACTGGTTTAGAGCCGGATCATCTCGGAAAGCGTTTATGTCCCCACAGTCAACTTACAAATATTTACGCATTCAAACAGCTGACTTTATCTAACCATACAAATAAACAATGGACGCATTCAGAGCAGCTACTGGCAATACTCACCCCTTTGTTCTGAGCGCCTCTCCCCGACCTGTACCTTTCATACCTGGAAGCAGCACAACACACTATGAATGTTGTATGCAACTGATTTCGCTGCATGTTTTTCATCCATCCATCCATCCATTTTCTTGACCGCTTATTCCTCACAAGGGTCGCGGGTGCATGTTTTTCATTTAAAAAAAAAATTAATAAAAAAAAATTGAATGAATAATGAATTGTTTGGACCCCACACGATCCTTTCGACTGACCGCACCTCTCGTATCGGAGGAAAATGTTGTTGAGGTCGTCGTTGACGTGCAGCAGCTCCTCGGTCACTTCCTCGTTTGACATGCGTGAGATCAGTTCAACGACTCGCTGCTGCATTGCTCTGCATGTCCTGTGCAGCTCCTTAATTGAATAAAACAAATAGAGGATAAAGCAGATATAAAATGAATGAGTTTTATAGATAACAATGAAATAAAAAGATGTGGATCTGATTTAGGTTCCAAGGTGTACCATGTATTGCATATCAAAGAGGTATAAAAGGTTGGATATAGTTATTGCAATCAGTAAAAGAAGACTGCTGGATGATCATAAGGTCACTGGGAATGAAATGTTTTGTCAAGACCTAAGTACACTACTCCCCCTGGTGGCCATAACACATAGACAACATACAAGCATAGAGTTACCGCTTTTGGATGTTGTATACTTGTGATCTAATTACAGTTATTTCATAAACATGTCTACTAGAAGTTTAAATAAATGTGAATTTAAATTGTTTATGAATGCTTATGTGACTTCATGCCAGGCTTATTTTGCATACTTTGCATTAATCAAAATAAGTAAAGAAGCTACCACTACGTTTTAAACCCAGCATTGGATATGTTGGGACATAATTAAGCAATAAGAAAAAAAAACACACACACATTGAAACCAAGAAAATTCTGTTCATGAATTTAGTCATCATAGATGTGCCTTGAGATAAGAGTTTAATTTGGTCCAGAATTTAAAGCACTTGTATCTGAAAATTGTCGTTCCCCATAGAAATGAATGGAAATGTTAATAATTGTACCAGCCAAAGTTTATGAAAGTTACAGTAACATACTTAAATATAATGCAAATAATTAATCAGCATGTGGACATGATGCATTTATTGCAACGCCTGTGGATGTGGGTGACCTGTCCACCGGGTTACAGTATAATACAATCATAAAGACACAAACAAGAAGATTATTACAACTACTTTAAGTGACTCAAGTGCCTGTGAGTTATTTGTTAACGTGCTGCTTACATCAGTCGTGTTTTTGGGACATAAAGTGACGTCATGTTTTTTGTCTAAAAGGGAGCGATGGGAGCCAATGTTACGATGCGAGTAGAATAAAAAAAACATTGCAAGTTTCACTACCATTTTCAGACTATGACTAATACATGTGCACATGTACTCATAAATTTGGGGGACAATCACTCGCGGTTTTCGTATATATGGCACCGAAATCGACCGATTGTACAATTTTTTTTCCCCTTTCTTGGAGGAAGAATATGAAACCTGAGATGATTAGACGCGTCATCTCAATTATGGCAATACTTGACGATGCCATACGACATTTTTAAAGCACAATAGACCAGGAAACAAGTCCAAACTGAACAGTGCTGTGTTTAGATGAAAATATCCAATGTGTCAGCATACAGGGAATGTCATTATTTTGATACTTAATCAACTTAATCCTTTGCGCAGGGAATCAGACGACATTGATCTAGTGCAGGGGTGTCAAACATACGGCCCGCGGGCCGGATCAGGCCCGCAAATGGGTTTAATCCGGCCCGCGAGATAATTTTGTTAAGTAAAAAAAAAATAATAATAAATAAAAAAAAAAATTGTAATGTCCGACTAATTAATCAGCCAGCCACAATCAAAACATATAACTTTGTAATTTCACAAGCAGTCCTCAGATGACCAATGCAACTTGTCCAGGGAATCGTCGTCCGGGATGTCATTATTTTACACACAACTTTAACTACAGTTTGTTTAATTATTATTAATTTTTTTTGGTAATCATACACCAACATAAATGTGTTAAATACGACACAAATTCAATTACTGGTAACATAAATAGATATGACAAGGATAAACGTCCTTATAACATCATTAACTGCGCCATGCAGTGCATTCTGGGAACAATATATATGCAAAACAGGTCGATTTCACACGTCCAGAATGTATACCGGCAAAGTGTTGCTGTGTTCTATTTGCATTTGTGTTATTTTTCGGAAAAATATGATTACAATTGAGCTCCGTAATTTAGGTCTGGTCTACGAAAATCTGCGTATAAATGACAGCAATTGTTTTTAAGTTATATACCGTTATTTTTCCGATGCGGCCCACTTGATAATAAATTTTCCTCCATGCGGCCCCTAAGCTAGCGTGAGTTTGACACCCCTGATCTAGTGTATATGTTCATACACACTGCCTCATAGAATGAAGGAAAAGCAACGTTGAGGCATGTGTTGCTTTAAATTGGACCACAAATGCAAACTAGTGTTATGTACAAAGTTATGTATATTGTAATATAAATCCTCCATCAAACCTGGAGCAGCTCTAGGTCGGATTTATCTTCCTGGCCGGGGACCATCTCTGTGAGCATCTCTGACAAGACTTTAATGTTGCCTCTCACAATGTCCAACTCACTACGTAACCGTGCCACCTGTAGGCAAAGACAGTCAAAATTGAGTTTTAAACATAAATCTGTGAAAAGAAGCAGTGAGTGGTCTCGTGAGTCTGACTGCATATCACCTGTTGGGGAGTTGCGGTGATGGGGCCATGTGGAGAGACCTGTGTTGCAGGTGAGTTTGTTGCAGGTTTTGGAGATGCAGCAGTGGTTGCAGGTGCGAGGTACTTGATCATGGCTGGGTCCACCTCTGGTGTTCCCTGAGAGGAGAAACATGAGATAATAATCAATGTGTATGCATGTTATGTATGCGTACTTCCAAATGTACCCGCTGTGGTGTGTGGATGGGCGACAGTGCATCCAAATCTGCCATGGGGAACTCCAGCCCCTTCCTCTTCAGTTCTTCATAGATGTGGACCACCCCCGTAAGATCAGGACTGCTCCGGAATGCATCGGCCCAGGCCTAATACACAGAGACATGCGATTATTCACTCATTAAAAGGTGATTTGACAACATCTGATGAAGCTAGTGCCAGTATAGATTGCCTTAAGACATTTTCTACAACAGTAAAAATGTAGTATCATCACAGAATATACAGTACAACAAATCATACAGTTGGAAATAGCCTGTAATCTACAGTACATTAACTCATTCACCACCGTGGATGTTTATATTCATCAACAGTAATCTAACCATTCACAAACACTATTGCGACATATGTTCATTTTATACATTTTTCAACAGGTAAATGAGGAAGAGGGTCTTGCTCAGTTTGTGGAACTTTAATGACAATAACTTCCCTGCAGATGGCAGCATTGCGTCACTTTGGATTTGAGACGAGCGGACAAGCTGTGTCGTGGTATTAAGTAAAAAGTGTGTCCCCATTGTCAGAGGAGAGGAAATGGTGCAGTATATGGGCTGAATGAGGAACACCATTTTAAAAAGCCATTCTTTTGTACCAGTAGCTAAATTGATGTGTCGACTCTACTGTTCTCCGTCATTCACTTACAGTTACCTAAAGTATGCTAGCTTCTGATTGGTTAGTGTTAGCCAGCTGATAGGGGGTCAGGAAGTGTTGCCATTCTCGCTGTTGCGTATGTCGAGTAAAATTTAAATGAAAAAGAAATCCATCTACATCCTGCCTTTTCATTTTATAAAGAGTATTCCATTCACCACAAACGAATCCTTACGTTAGCTCCTGGTGGACAAAAGCCAGCACATCGTCCAGACCATAGCTACGCTACGTGTATTTCTCCCAAGTTTCTGAGTTTGTTTTTTTTCCTCGCAAATTTGTCATTCTATAAAGCTAAAAATTACAAGTTTTTTTTTCTCGCAACTTTCTAACTTTGTGGGTGAAGCAAGGGTTTTATTAACAATAGTAATATGACTATATGAAATATGAATATATAATGAACGGACAATTGGTTTCCTTCTTCTTCTCCTTTTATAGAATCAACAGTAAACTTTTTCTTTCTCTTCTTTCTATGACTAGGAGCAAAGCTAAATTAGAATTTTTTTTTAAAGCTCAGCTGTAATTTAAATTTATACAATAAAATGTATTAATTATTCCTTTAATTATTTGCTCGACATAGCACGACAAAAAAAATATAGTACAAAAAAAAAACTATTTTCAATTGAATTTTTTATCATTTAAGCTTTGGGTCCATATCATGCTATTTTAAGCCCCGCCACAATTAACTATAGGCATATACTGTATATACTGTATAAGATTATACATTACTTTTGGCACATTGACAATGTAATTTCGTATGGAATTGAGTTATTTTGGTGGCCATTTTCTAACTCAAAACGCGGTAAAAAGGCGAACAATATGGGGAACACTGCTTTGACGACAGCCATTCATTTACTGTTGGTTTTATATTTAATTAATTAAACAAATCTGTAAAATTTTATTAAATCGCTCTAAAGAATTACAAAAATAATGATTATTGTTCAATTTTACTTGTTGAATTGTCTTTGAGATTTAACACCATAATCTATGCATCTACCCTTTAAAATAGTGTGGTTTTTGACAATAATACAAATGCAGACTATACCTGTATGAGCGACAGCACTTTGTCTTGCACGATGGTTGGCGGATTGGCTTTGGGGGAGATTATTTTCACCAAAACGCCATCAATGAAATCTCTGTTGGCCACCTGAACGTGAAACCTGTGGCCACAGTTCTTCACACACGTCTCCATTACCTACCGAGTTATAGAAGATCAGTGAAATAACGTGCAAAATCCTTGGAGTCGAAAAGTCTGTGGTGATGTGCTTCACCGTTAGCGCCAGCATGACTTCTCGGTAATTCTTGTTGCCACTGAGTCGTTTCTTTAACGCTCGCATGGCATCTTTCGGCCTTAGGGGAAAGAAACACATTAAAAAAAAACTTGAAAAGAGAGGTGAGACATTGACACTCATACTGGGGGAAAAAATGAAATGACTGTCATTTCAGTGGAAATGGTGGTTTCAAACCTGTTCAGTTCACATTGACAAAAATAATTTATAGCCCCTTTCTCTTCAACATAATCAGACACAAATTAATACAGTAAGATGTAACAAATTGGAGTATTTTTTTTGAAAATTGGAGTATCATTTTTTTCTATGTAGACCGTGTCGGGAACAAATTATTTTTCATGACACGATAACAGATGACCATTTGCCAGTCGGGGGATGTGTGCCAGTGTGACGGAGTGAAGCCAGCACACCATCTGCTTCTCTTGCTTTTCTCCTACGGCGATGTCACCGCTGTCAATGCATGAAGGGTCCAACTTGGCGCTCGCTTAGCCTTTGTCCACTGCAGATGAGACTTCATGCGCTATCAATCTCATGAAGCTACACGTTTCATTATTATGCATGATCATTTGCTCTACAGAATCATCTGAACATCAGTGTTTAAGTGGTGGTATATTTGGAAATATACAATATATTCATATATATTATATTAATATATAATATTTAGATAAGGTAAGGATTGTTAAAAAAAACAAAAACAAAAACAACTAAAACTAACTTTGATTTAAACCCCCCCCGAAATAAACTAAAAATGAGTGCTTAAAAAAATGGAAATACAGTTTATGTTTATAAAACTATAGCAAAAATGTCCTTTGTTTTCATCTTTGTCAAGTAATTTCATACATGAACTTTCAGTATTACGTACGGCTGTACAAAAGAAGACGGCTGAACAGTCATTTGGCAATTGTAGTTTGCGTTATTGCATAATATTTAGCGACCTTTTGGTCATTGTTTAATCTTGCACTCAACAAATACCCACGATATATTAAAAAAACAAAAACAAAAAAAAACAAACTAAAACTAATACTAAACTAATAAAACTAAACCAAAATGAAGCATTAAAAAAAAAACCTAATAAAAGTAACAAAGAAACAACCCCCCCCCCCCCCAAAAAAAAAAAAAAATAAAATATTTAAACCAATTGAATTTTAAAAATAAAAACACAAAACAAAATAAATAAAAAAAGAAACTATAAAGACAAATCCCAAAGTATTACCCTGGCGTGTAGGCATTAGGAATGTGAAAAGATTGGGGGTGGGGGTGGGGGTGATGACAAGGAAGCATTTTAAACATTCTTGCTGAGATTCATCATCCTGATTATCTAACTGAGGAAGTGATGATCTCAGTTAATTAATTCCCACATACGGGCGTTCATACGAGAAGTAAAATAGAGAAGTGAGTGCATTCAGTGACACCTCCAAAGCTAACAAAAGGCTTTTTGTGGCGGCCGTGAACTATTGCTGCAGTAGGCCAGTAAAACAAAGAGAGCTCCGTGACAAACTGACGTGGGCACCACCAATGTGAGAAGCAGAATTCTTTCCACCAATCCTACACTGTGAATAGCAAACCCTGTGCTGGCTCATTTCGCGAACTCACCCCTCATCAGTCTCGTTTATGATGTCACAGATCTCCATGTTGAGGGCCCAGTCTTCATTCTGGAGCCCTCCATCAGTGGCCCTCTCTGGAAGAAGAAACAGAAATGTTTTGTTTTGTTTTTTTTAAACTCGTTTGAATTGAATATACAAAGAAACAAAAAATGCTTTAAACACCTGTGACGTGAGCTCAGAGATTGAATTGACATGTTTGAAGGTAATTGCTGAAAACGGGGAAAGACTGAGAACTTTGCAGTGAAAAAATGAAGATCTACAGAAATCAGAGAATAATAAATGTTGAGAGGCTGAAATCAAACGATTTGGACAATTTCAATGTGGCTCTTCCAAACAATTACTGAAATAGTTGCTGATTTTATTAGAAAAGAATAGAATAGAATAGAATAGAATGACCTTTATTATCATTGTTTACAATGGTAAACATAAACATTGTGTAACAATGAAATTGGATATGGCACTCCAGTATACACATATAAAAATAATTAAAAATAATTAAAAAATTTAAAAAAAAAAAAATAATAATTAGAATATGTATGGACACAAAGATTTACCCAAGAGAATATTTGCATTTGAAAGCAGAATATTTACACTGGGAATTTTCTTTACAAGGGAATGATCATGGATTCCTTGGTTGACTATGTACATCAGTTATCAGAGTAGTGCAATAATACTACAGTGCAATAAGGCGACATTATCGATCACTTGCCGATTCATTTTGACACCTCTAAATAAAATAACCAAAAATATTGTGTAATGATGTCGCTTTTCATCCAGTGAAACTTAGAGGTTGACTTAAAACAGACAGACTTAAAGCGTCATTTGGCACACTCTCAGCAAAACTGTTGTGTCAGCAAATCAACACGCAACGGCAAACTTAATGCGGATAAGTGCAAGACGAAAAGTGGACTTAAATGGAGGATTAGATGATTTTGAGGTTTGGACAGAGGATCTGCGTTGCTTGAAACTCAGAGACTTTGAGCCAACTTTCATGCCCAGGCACTGGGCTGCGTCAGGAACCGAGTTTAAAACAATTCACCACCGTCATCAGAGGGTTAAATACCCACAGAGTGGTGACAACGTTTCCCCACTCCTCCCATCCCAGTCCTGTGAACTGAGACCCCATCAGTGGAGTCAGATGATTATGAGGTAGGCAGTGCCTTGCAGTGCCAACTAGGCTGCTGTCTCTCTCTATTACCACCCTCCACATTTCACATTGTCAGTCCCATCACCACTTTTCTCCTTGCTGTTGTCACACTTCCAACTTGTCTTTGTGGCAAGCAAGCTAACAAAAACAAAAAGATTTATCTGAGTGTTAAAAGTCAACAATAAATAATTTCTAGGGACCTTCATCTATAGATATGGGAAATTATGAGTTAATGTAAAGTTGGATAAAAAGAATGAAGAAAAATTTATTGTAAAGTAATTGTCTTTACTATAAAATTTTAGATGTAACGTACATTTACTTGACAGCAGAGGCTGAGTGGCAATGCTCTAGATAACAGACTGTCATGATTTCCCAGTACTGTATTAATAAGCAAAAAACAAAAATCAAGACCTCGCCCTTGCTGTCAGCCTGTCACACATTTCCAATTTCCTTATTAGCTCCATCAAAGCGAGTTTGTTGGTTTATGTTGGTTTTTGAAACTGAATTAGATTCACGACATCCATCCTCCGCTTGAGAAAAAAAAAATCTCGCACCTCAAGGAAATGCGATAACAGCAAGTCAGGGTTTTGAGGCTGAAACCTGATGTGGGATAACATAACATGTCTCAGAGAAACTTGCAAACTACAGAAATTGAGTCAGGTGCAACCACAGCAAATGGATGTGGGTAGGTTATAGGGCATAACACTAGGTACACTTGCACAACTGTGCCTTTGCAAAGATAACAATGCTCTGTTTGTATTGAGTCAATGAGGTACAGTATTCATTTCATTTTTATTACTGTGGTTGTAGGTTTCAGTGGCATATGAATTGAATGGCACCATTCTTAGAGCTGTTTCTATTGGTTAATGTTGGATTCTGTAATATTTTTTATTCCAGGCACTTTGTGAGTCTTCCCTATGAGAATAACTGCATGAGTTTGTCAGAAAGCTTCCAGGACTGGTGTCACATGGACACATTTCAAATCCAAACTACAAGTTTTCTCTTTGGAAGTAATCCCACTGGAGTCTTAATGCATGCCCAGCCTTCTCTGTCAGAACTTCATGCACTCTGCGAGATTCTTCTTTGCTATGAAGGGCATTTTGATGTCAAACATCTCCTTGACATGAAGGTGGCCAGGAAAGTCACTTCTTCTCACGCACTGAACGAAGCAAACGTCACAGACGTACAGGGTAGTCATCTTGCCATTATGGAAGAGGAAATTCATAGTTTGGATTGGACATTTACCTGTAGCTCTGAATCTTTTCTGACACACGTCGTATAAATAAAATGTACAGTACAACTGAGCCTCCTCTCACATCTCTACTGGGCAATCACAAAAGGACACGCCTCATCACAACGTTGTGCATTCTGCAACACTGCAACCTAAAGCACGTCAAGTACTGAATCCTATTAGCTGGCTTATATATCTTAATTATTCATTCCAATGGACATAAACTCATAAAACGGACCTGTTTGCCACATACCTACAGCAAACTTTTCATAACTAAACCTTTAAATTAAAAACTAAAAAACCACACACACTTTAAGGGACCAAAATACACACGTGAGTAGGCTATTGTCGTAAATGAAGTAATTTTACTGAATGTAGTTACAACGGAGTAAGTTGGGAGTTTAGTAGGGAAAAAAAAAACGTCTGGAAGCTCATTCCAATTAGATGACGTTTGCCACAAGGATGCTAGCTCGCTTTTTCTTGGCGCCACTCACCAAAATGTTAGTCTGCCTATTAGCCAGTAAATTTCATTGCATAGCAAATGCATTTTTTTAAAAAGAGGACGTACCAATGCATTGGCCCACGGGAGTGCTGTAGGGATTTCCGAGTAAGAACTCCATTTTGACAGCAAACAATCCGCTCGGTGGTGACAGGCGGAGGCCCAGACAGTACTCTTAAGCCCCGCCTTCAGAGCTATCTATTGGACAACACACATCCACAACTTGAATGCTAACGGTTGATATGGCTGTCAGTCATAGTGTGCTTCTCGTGGTATCGACATACATTTTCATCCATGCATATAGGTTATGATTCATTTTTAAAATTTCTCACGATTGTTGTAACTTCCATAAAAATGCTCTATATAAAAATTCCACTCGTGAAACGCATTTCTGAACTCTGAAGTTAAAATACTGTAGTATACGCTACTGAACAGATGTTATTCTCGAGTGTACCTGAACGCAGCACGTTGTTGCTATGTAACAGCCTGCAAACATTGAAAAGAGGAAGTGTGATGTGATTTATTATGACATATACGCACTTCGCCTTCCCTGCTGTGGATCATGTCTTGTATATCCTGTGCTAACATTGGTAACTCATATAATTGATGCATTGAGACGAACCGTAAGTATTTGCAACGCTAATTGTGCTAAATAATATGTGCATGTATCACCGTCGTTTACTCTCACGACGTTGATGTACCTTTTGTGAATTAAAAAAAACAAAAAAAAACAAATACATCGCTACACGCAGTATACGACACATATGTATGGTAGTATAAGCTTTTTTCAATTGCCAAGTACATTTAAGCAAAAATAAATCAATAAATAGTTGCAGTTTTATATCCATGCATTATCATTTAAGCTGGACGAATTTGGGATACAGATGAACACTTTTATTTATTTTTAACAGGCTGTAACATCATGTCTGCCACCAAGGAAACACCCAACATAAGCGGTTATCATGATAAAACCGCCATTTACATAGATGAGGAGATTCTGCAGGAGGCCGTATTAGAGCAAAGTCTCAAAGATGAAGCCGAACGCATTGTCAAGCAAGAGGGAATCGGCTTTAATCAGGCACACAGATTGAGTCTGGAATACAGAAGTGAGTAGGGGGGGGGCAGGGTTCCTAATATTGAAAGTGATGCGTGGAATTATGTTTTTCCTCCCAAGATATCAAGAAGATTGACCACTTGTGGAAGTTCTCTTCGTTAACAAAGTTAAATCTGAACAACAACTTCATCAAGAAGATCGAAGGATTGGACCATCTTGTTAACCTTACATGGCTCAGTAAGAAATTGTGCTTTTTTTTTATATTCCTTAAGACAAAAGTCTTCAACATGCATCTCTTTGGGAGATGCGAAGAAGTCTTATTACCTGGAGAAAACCCACCGTAGCGTAAATCACTTGTTATTTAGTGTCAAATTAACAGATTGATGGCACAATGTCACCATTTGACTTCCGGTCAACGCTTGGCTGTATTAATTTGGCTAGATATGATATGAGAGAAATAGTTGTTATGTTTTGGATTCTCAGTGATATGCCTGATGGCGTACTAAGCGAGTTTGTTCACACAGAAAACATAAGCTCTTGTAAGATCTCAATCACAAACTGACAGACTCAACTCTTCATGGTGGAGGTTTAAGGAAGGGGATGGAATGGGCAGTTGAGCTACTTTCACCGTGAAACTGTGAATGACCATTGTTGATTTGCTAATAGCACTTAGTGTCAGGAGTTGACATCAAACTGGCCCGTTGGTTGGTCATTCGGCTGGGTGGATGAGTGACGTCTTCCAAGGCAACCAGAGCAGTCTAGTTGTGATTGATTCAATGCCTTGAAGAAGAGCAGACCGTCCATCACACCACATACATGTGTGAGCACAGGGACAATAAGCAGACTTGAAATAATAATGTCAGTGTTTGCTTCTTAGATCTGTCATTTAACAACATCAAGAAAATTGAAGGTCTGAATGGTCTTCTGAAGCTGGAAGTGCTGAATTTATCCAACAACAGAATTTCTCTCATCGAAAACATGGACAGCCTTATGGAACTAACCATTTTATGCATTGCAAACAACAAACTCCAGCAACTGAACAATGTAACTAAATAGCCACATTGTAAAAGCAAAAGCAAGCACATTTTCTGGAATGCTTTCCTAACCCAAAGTCACTGTACTGCACTTTAAAGGTGGTCTATCTACGAAAGTTCAAGAAACTCTTCACCCTCAATATAGATGGAAATCCTATCCCTGAGGAGAACGATGAGGAAAAGTACACCCTTTTTCTCGCAGCCTACTTCCAACAACTGAAGTACCTGAACAACATATTTCTCAATGAGGATATAGTAAGAAACGTGTGCAGTATTTTGACACAAATTTCTATATGATTGAAACATTTTGCGATGTGCATGTATGTACAGAGGAACAGGGCCTCCGCAAAGTACAACCTTGACATTGAGGAAATGAACCAGGGAGAGTTACAGGCGCAACAAGCCGCTGAAGAAAAGCGAAAACAGGAAGCTATACTACAAATGCATGAGGTGAGTTCAATTAAAAAAACAAAAAAAACATTTGCTTTTCAATCAAAACTTCTGCTCATGGCTTTATCCTTATTTCTATTTCAGGATGCTTTTGTGGAGCAGTTGAATGGGGATTATCTGTACACCAACATAATCCAAAATGATGCGGAGTTGAAGAAACTACACTGCCTGCCGGGAGTGGATGAGTTGCTGGAGGCATATCCTTTGCTGTACTGGATTCAATTCTGCATAGATGTCAAGCTGTAACCATGGATGACAAATATTTGTTTGACTACCTTGACCCTCCATATTTACATTCGAGCACCAACTAGTGGACCTGTGCAACCAGCTATTTGAAGTCGGATTAACTGAGTTTAAGCGAAGAGATGCCGAGGTGGACTCTTTCTTCAGTCGACTCAATGTAGACGTGACGGACAACCAAAGTAGAGCATCCAAAGTGTTGGCTGATTTTCAGATGGAACATAAGCAGGTGTGGACCAAAAATATTGAAACATTTGGTACGCCCACATAATCCAATTAAATCAAGGAACCTAATTGAAGTAGTAATATTAAAGGCTTGTTTATTTTAAGCAAGCTTGTTTATGTCAATGTACGATATCTTCTTGTATACATCATCCTGTTTTTGGATTTTGCAAATACTTTAGTTTAGCACAGTAATGTATGGCTTTGCTAGAGAACAGTGGATTTGCAGGAGGCACCAGAAGATGAAAAGAAGAGCAAAATGGACATCTGCCTCAAAGAAATCGATGTTTTGTGTTACAACCTGATGGCAATTGAGTTTCAACTATACAGCTACCTGGAGGTATGTGGGCCTAACTACCAACAGTGACTATATTATGAGGTACTGTACAGGTGAAATTTGATTTGAAGTCGTGATGACCAGTAATGCTCTACCATAAACCTGATTCTTTGCCCAAGTGAAATGATTCTCCTTCTAGGAAACAATCAAAAAGTTTGACAACAACATCTCAGAGATGACCGGCAGCTTCAGCGAAACGGCTCAAGGCATATATCCTTACACGTCCATACATTTCCTGTTAAGGCTTATGGGATTTACATTTCATCTCAATAATGTTGTTGCGGGGAAATATTACAGTTGACGACAAATGGTTTAATCATTCCCAAAACTTCCTATTGTAAGCCACTGTAACATTATAATTATTTGTATTTTTATTCAATTATATTTACATTAAACATTGTACTTAAATATAGGAAAAGGAAACTGTACTGAATTAAAACAAAAAGGTTTCAACCAGATTTTGGCAAAACTGCAGGCTTCATTCTCATAGATTTGATTGTATTGCATGTTTTAATGTAAATTGTATTTGCATTGAATTCAGTAAAAGTTTCATGCACCACCGGAAAGAGCCTGCATACCAAAGTAGCACTGAATGACTTCTTTAGACACTGAGTTGACTGACGTCTCCCTAGATATGCTTGTGTACGTTAACCACCTTGACTCAATCACACATTTGTCCACTGTCGAGAGCTGGAGGACAGCCATCATCAGAAAATAACACAAATCGCTGTCACCACACTGGAGGTGGTGGCTAAGGGAGAAGCCGAAGATGATTTGCCAGATGATGTTAGAATGGTAGGTAGTACGAAATTAGAATACAAGAAACTTGTTACATTTCCATTCACCTTATTAACATTTGACACCTGTGGTTCTCAATATAGCTGTTCTTGGACAAAAACACGGTAATGGACACTCTGGCTGCCAGTCATGATAACCATCTACAGACTATTAATGACAGAGAAACTCAGTTGGTTACACGCGCTGAGGCCTGGAAAGTGGCCCTCATTAAAGGGGTAAGAAACTGAAATGACATAAGATTGTTTCTCACATGTGCATGTTGGTCATGTCATGCTTATGTTATGTTTCAGATTGAAGACTCAGAACTGAAGAGGAACCGAATGCGCATCGCAGATATCCACCGATATGCGGACTATTTGAGGGTGCAGCTGAAAGAGCTAACGTAGTACAACCACAGTGGCCCTGAAGGGAATTCTTGGGCAGAAGCATTTTGAATAGATATGTGAGGACAACTGCAACACATTTTATTTGCCCAAATATGTATTTGTTTCTCCTTGCAATTTTGTCTAATTATAATTCTCAGTCTTGAAAAGATGCAAAAGTCTTTGTCTTATCATGTGTACAGTATGTCCAGTTGTCCACCCAGTATTATTATCATCCCCATGAAACATCAATCAATCAATTTTCTTAGTGATGCTTCTGAATTAGTATTTAGTCAAGGTACTCATTTTAGATAAGAAAATCATCATGGCATACATTTACTTTCACCTTTTTCGTTGCTAATCAGCACTATACTATACATTATTTGTACTAAATAAATAATCATTTTCTGATAATTCAGTAATAATTGTTTAATCGTATATACTCAAAATTATTTACCGGTACTTTATTTGCATTATTATAAATTAGTGAACTGCATGTGTTTCATTAATTCTAAAGTTATATACGTAGTATTATTATCCATCCATCCCTCCATCCATCCATTTTCTTAACCGCTTATTCCTCACAAGGGTCACGGGGGCTGCTGGCGCCTATCTCAGCTGGCTCTGGGCAGTAGGCAGGGGACACCCTGGACTGGTTGCCAGCCAATCGCAGGGCACACAGAGACAAACAACCATCCACACTCACACGCACACCCAGGGACAATTCGGAGCACCCAATTAACCTGCCATGCATGTCTTTGGAATGTGGGAGGAGACCGGAGTACCCGGAGAAGACCCACGCGGGCACGGGGAGAACATGCAAACTCCACCCAGGAAGGTCCGAGCCTGGACTCGAACCGGAGACACTATTATTATCATTATTATTATTATTATTATTATTATTATTATTATTATTATTATTATTATTATTATTATTGGCGCTTTTCACACATATTTCTGCCTCAGAATAATTTTGAACTCTTTTCTTTGCAAACAGTGTTCACGTTTGTCTTTCTTCAACGTTTATGAAGAGCATAGTTAAAACTGTTACAGTCAACAAAGATATTTAGTCCAAAGTTTAAATTGTGAGGAGGGGAGCGAACGTAAAAAAACACACGCGCAAAAAAACGTATTTCAGGTTGAAGTCGTCAGTCCTGTTTTGAAGTGTATATCGTCATATTACTACATGTCCCAGGAAGCCGTTCGGTATTAAAGTGCCCAATAAAAGGCACGCCCAGCCCTCAGCAATCAACCAATCAGGTTTAGGGAAACGGAACCCTCCACGCAGTCCCACGGAGGTCGCCAGTCAGAAGAAATTGTACAAACTTTTGGGTCTCGGGGACTTGGTACAGCAGGCAAGCCTTCTTCTCCCCTGTTGGGTGGCGGTCTCCTACTTCAAAGTTCATGACGGTAGCCGACGGTGAGTCGTTACCGCTCGTCATGCCCGTCCCAGCCGAGTGCTGCCTTACCTCCGACGCGGCCTGTCCATCCCCGGGCTCGCTTATACCGCCTGCCCCCATCAATGGGCAGCAGCCCGGCGTGGCCACGTCGCTCCTGTACAGCGGCTCCCAGTTTCGGGGCTATCAGAAGAGCAAAGGGAACGCCTACGATGTGGATGTTGTTTTGCAGGTCAATGCAATATTTACTTTTATTTTATTTTTTTCTCTTTCTCTCCTGAACATGACATTATTTTTAGCTTCAGTTGCTATGTGGGTAGCTTACTTGGAACGACGTTGGCTTGGTTGACATTCAATACTAACACACTGACCTGGTTTGCTGACAACTTATTGAAAGGTCGATTATATAAGAGGAATTAAATGTTCCGTTTATTTTGTTGCAGCTTTGTGTTTAACTATAACTCTGTAAAATAGGTGCAACAATGAACGAGTAATTATTTGAAACCTGTGTTATAATATTTGTTTAATGATGATAATGACAGATTATGTTTGATCAAAATACGACATTTGCAAACATCTGATTGTGGAAAATACGTTTGAGGAGCATAACATGCTTCTCTTGCCTTTGCTTACTAGCATATTTATAGATTATTCAGGTCAGATTTCACTGAAATTGTTTATTTCTTCTAGCATGCGACTCCAGAGGACTCTTATTTGTGTGGATATCTGAAGATCAGCGGGCTGACTGAGGTGAGTGAATGGGAACATTTGGCTGACATCAGGAGTTTTGTTGTTGCCTCTTCGTAGGCCATTTGAAACAAATGAGGGTCACTCCCTATTTTAAGGTTCACACTCACTCCTGACCTGAATGTGGGAGACAAGTGTGTATCCATTTCATTATGTAATACTTTGAGGGTGGGTGGGAAGGGGAGCAAAATGTTAACTCTTTGACTGCCACACGTTATAAAAACAAAACAAAACAAAAAAATCCACAGTGCCAGCCGCTTTTGAGCATTTTAACTCATCTTTCAAGGCAAAAAAATATTGTTTGCCTTTACTACATATACAATGTGGCTACTAAATGAAAGATCGCATTCCATTCAAAGGAATTTTCCTAATAATTATTAAACGTCTTTGGCAGTCAAAGAGTTTTAAAGGGTGAAGTGGCATGTAAACATGTCAGGTTGCAGGTAATTTGACACAATGTGTTACCAACACATGCATGACAGATTTCACACCCACTAGTCCTTTCCTGGACAATTACTTCAATTTTGTGCTACCAGGAGTATCCAACGCTCACGACATTCTTTGCCGGTGAAATTATAAGTCGAAAGAGGCCTTTTTTAACGAGGAAGTGGGATGCTGACGAGGACGTGGACAGGAAGCATTGGGTATGTCCTCCATTCTCCTCTTGCCTCCCATATAGAGTTCATGATTTTAGCGCTGTTTGTCTGACTGACTGAATTGACTTCCTGCAGGGCAAGTTTCAACCTTTTTATAAAGTTGCCAAAAGCTTCAACTCGGATGACTTTGATTACGACGCGCTGGAACGTAGCGATTATGTCTTCATGAGATGGAAAGTCAGTCATGATTTTTATTTATTTATCCTTTACAGCACCTTTATTTTCCTAGATGCAAACTTGTAAGTCTGAGCATGTATTTTATGTTTCACGCATATAAAGGAGCAGTTCCTGGTTCCCGATCACACCATCAAGGACATCAGTGGTGCTTCCTTTGCGGGCTTTTACTACATCTGCTTCCAGAAGTCCACAGCCACTATTGAGGGGTATTATTACCACAGGAGCTCGGAATGGTCAGTCACCACATTATTTTATTTTCAATATTTCTGAAAATAAGCCACAAATAGGATTGATGGACACTATACTTAGAGCAGTATATACTACTGTAAGGCAAGCACAGGTCGCCAAGATGAGTCGAACCTCAGAACAGAAGCAGACATGCTAACCATTAGTACTCCCCCTAAAAACAAGCAAAAATGGGTTGTACAATATTTCATTATTTACCCAAATTTCTCGCGACAAACCCATTCCTATTTCAATTATGTTTTGATTTTTACTGCAGCAAACTAGCCTTATTATTTGGCTTCTTGCTTACAGTCAATTTTCATTTTCTCAAGACAAAACAACTGTACCGTAACTGTGCTGATAAAATTGTTGCATTGAAATTGACCTGATTCACAAAAAAAACCCAACTTAGCCATCTTTATTAGTAAGCTACCTATTGCTTTCTTATCACACCTTGTATGTCCAAACATGGTCAATTTCACATTATTTTCCCAAATGGATACTATTTGTTTGTCCGTTTATATTTCTCTCACATTATAAACCCATTTCAAGTATTGAAAATCGCTTGATAAGAATTGTAGTAAGTTTAGAACATGTGAAGTGGTGTAAAAACGACACCTATTTCCTCACTCTGTGGAAGCTGTGCTACATTATGTTGCCTCAAGATTTTAAATTTGTATATATTCTTTTTAGACAGATACAGTATATTTGATTGAGTCTGTTTCTTTATTTTTTATGTACGGTATATTATCTGAAAAGTAGTGATTTTGCCCGACAGGGACGATGTTTAAAACCGTCCGTCTCTCTTTATTCACTTACAGGTACCAGTCACTCAACCTGAACCATGTCCGAGAGCACGGTATGCCCATTTATGAATTCCGCTGAAATAGATGATGAACAAATGTTTGTCATGGAGGGCTCAGCTCTCACGCCACCCTGGTCTTCAATGGGATGCAAAAACAAATCAATAAGGATGGCGAGACCGCCACTAGCTGCCCAGAATGGAGCCTGGATCCCACTCGGTATCCCCCACACTGCAAGGCGCCCCCTGGCTCCCGTGGAAGACTGAAAGAAAGACGCGAAGGCCAAAGGGCACGATGAACAGGTCTCACAGTGGCCGGAAGACCTGATGACATCCACCTCTCGTTTGCCAATATGGCGAGATTTCATTTTTAATTGTTTTACACAACTTACTTTTACTCACAGAAACACAACTTTGCCCCTATGTTGAAGTAGCCAAGCCATGACAGGTTGATTTTAAGTCAAATCTGATTTCTTTAATAATATACATATACCGTAATAACCCTGATTTGTTTTTTGTTTTTTTTTGTTTTTTTTTATGAAAATCAACCACCATCATGCCCCATTGACAATCAGTCACTTGTTTCCATATTGTGACATGGCAAATAATCTGTTTTTTAATTAAACTATGCAAGCTTTCTTTATCCTCTTAAAAAAATGTCAGCTGTGGAAAATTTAAATATATGATTTATTTAGAGTATCTTTTTGAAACTCAAACATATGTCAATTCCAGTTGCGCCACCATTTTTGCGGCGATTTGTTGGCACATCAATGATGTGTGCAAAGCAGATTTAATCCAATTCATGTATCCGTATTACAAAAGTAGAAGTAACAGTCACTTTGTGAAGAAAGAGGAGAGTGTTGGGGGGACTGATAAATGGTCAATGTTTGGAAAGCTTAAGATTTACGTTGTATTCTATTTGGAAATATTACGAAACAATCAGTAAGGAGTCGCGTTTTTGGAAAAGTGACAAATTTGAAAGTAGTATTCCAAACTTCTCATTGCCTCGCAATAAAACTTGAAATTGTCCAAATTTGGGAGTGGGAAATTAACTGATGATAAAATGCACCTTGGATGACATTTTCATGGAACACACCACATTGAAAAATGATGGACTCCTATGTATAACTTAGTTTGAGGAGAAAGAAGGTTTTTTGTGCCCGTCTCTCATTTGAATCGACTTACATCACTGTAGCCAGTGTCCACTAGATGTCAGCAACGAATGCATGTTTTGAGCATTTCAATGTACAGCGAGTGAAGATGGGAAGACAAACGAGTTAGTTTTTAATTTGTATGTATTTGCACATAAACGTTGTCCCACAAATGCTTGAGGAAATTACATTTTTAAAAGCTTAAATGTAAACACACTGTACTGTACTTAAAAGGGAAATACACCCAAACTGTAATTTGCAAATTACAGTGGACCAAAAAATGCCAATTTGATGATAGTACATCAAGAAAGAACATTATATAAAAAAGAAATCAAAATGACTTACAAAGACCGGCAGCTGACATATAATTAGTACATGAGTCGTTCCAGAGTTGGAGGACATTTTATGTCTCTTCGATTAAATTTTGAAGCTACAGTGTTAGCTGCTCCGGCAAAGTCTGACTCGCTCGGTCTTTTGGCTGCCAAGTCGCAAACACGCAGTTTATTAGTATTTACTTGTCCTGAGACCAAATCTTAAACAAAAAAACTAAGAGAAAAGAATCATTAAAAATAGTTTTTAAAATATCAAATAGGCCTGCAGTAGCCCCTAAAATGCTATTTTTCTCTTTACTCTTTTAGGTTAATCTTCCTGTTGTACTCAAAAATTCGAACACATTTAACCCTATGAATGGTGAATGGGGTCAAATTGACCCCAAGGATATACAGTAAGGAGGGTTAATGCTAACACTAACATATACACCAAAAACACATACATTAACAACTGGTGTGTGAATAGAAACAGTGCAGCAACACGTTAAAGGCATTCAATAGGATAGTATTCAGTCATATTCTTTATCCTCTAAGAGGAGCTGAGACATCTATAACAACTGTTGAGGTCTGGAAATCCACTCCCAAGAGCTGTAATATGAGATATTATGTGGTAAATTTAATTTCATCCATCCATCTTCTTCCGCTTATCCGAGGTTGGGTCGCGGGGGCAGCAGCTTTAGGAGGGAAACCCAGACCTCCCTCTCCCCAGCCACTTCAACCATCTCCACCGGCGATTCCAAGGCGTTCCCAGGCCAGCCGAGAGACATAGTCTCTTCAGCATGTCGTCCCCGGGGCCTCCCGCCGGTGGGACATGCCCGGAACACCTCCCCAGGGAGACGTCCAGGAGGCATCCGAACCAGATGCCCGAGCCACCTCCTCTCAACGCGGAGGAGCAGCGGCTCGACTGAGTCCCTCCCGGATGAGCGAGCTTCTCACCCTATCTCTAAGGGAGAGCCCGGACACCCTGCGTAGGAAACTCATTTCGGCCGCTTGTATCCGGGAATTTGTTCTTTCGGTCACGACCCACAGCTCGTGACCATAGGTGAGGGTCGGAACGTCGATCGACCGGTAAATCGAGAGCTTCGCCTTTTGGCTCAGCTCTTTCTTCACCACGACGGGCCGATACAGAGTCCGCATCACTGCAGACGCTGCACCGATCCGCCTGTCGATCTCCCGCTCCATCCTGCCCTCACTCATGAACAAGACACCAAGATACTTGAACTCCTCCACTTGGGGCAGGATCTCATCCCCGACCCGGAGAGGACACGTCACCCTTTTTTGGAGGTGCTGATCCCCATCCCAACCGCTTCGCACTCGGCTGCGAACCGCTCCAGTGAGAGTTGGAGATCCAGGCTTGATGAAGCCAACAGCACCACATAATCTGCAAAGAGCAAAGATGCAAAGCTGAGGCCACCAAACCGGAACCCCTCGACGCCTCGGCTGCGCCTAGAAATTCTGTCCATGAAAGTTATGAACAGAATCGGTGACAAAGGGCAACCTTGGAGTAGTCCAACCCTCACTGGAAACGAATCTGGCTTACTGCCGGCAATGCGGACCAAACTATAGTAACTATAGACCAATATCATTGTTGCCACAGTTCTCAAAAATTCTAGAAAAAATATTTTTATATAGACTGGATAATTTTATTGAGAAACATAAGATTTTGAGTGAATATCAGTACGGTTTTAGAGAAAAACGGACCACCTCAATGGCAGTCATGGAACTTGTAGAGGAAATAGCTACCAACATAGACAATAAAAAATTTACTGTTGGGATATTTATGGATCTAAAGAAAGCATTTGACACCATAGACCATTCTATATTAATGAATAAATTAGTGAAATATGGTATAAGAGGCTTAGCATATAAATGGATAAAAAGTTATTTGGATGATGGATATCAGTATGTGCAGTTTAAAAATACAAATTCAAAACAATTGAAGATTACTCATGGAGTTCCTCAGGGGTCTGTGCTGGGCCCAAAATTATTTATATTGTATATGAATGATATCTGTTGTGTCTCGACAATACTCAAGAGTGTCTTGTTTGCGGATGATACAACTTTCTACTGTTCTGGAGACAACTTGAAGCAGCTTCTGACTACTGTGGAGTATGAATTAAGTACAATAAAAAATGGGTTTGATATGAATAAATTATCATTAAATTTAAATAAAACCAAGTTCATAGTTTTCGGTACTAGACCAATCACTCATCAAGTTAAAATTATGGTGAATTTAATTGAAATAGAAAGGGTGTATGAAAATAAATTCCTTGGAGTAGTTATTGATGATAAATTATGTTGGAAACCACACATAGAAAATGTTAAAAGGAAAATGTCAAAAATCATAGGGATACTCTATAAAACTAAGGAGGCCCTGAATATGAATTCACTATATACATTATATAATACATTATTATTACCATATTTGACCTATTGTGTGGAAATACATATAAAACAAATACCGACACTGTTTTTAAATTGCAAAAAAGAGCCATAAGGATTATTAATAGATCAAAATATACAGAATCAACACATCCACTATTTATTAAATTAAATACAATGAAATTTTATGACTTGGTTGAGTTTAAAATAGCACAAATAATGTATAAAGTATACAATAATCTACTCTGCCACAGTACTCAAAAGTTGTTTGAAATTAGAAACTGTCCTTATGAGATAAGGGGTACAAGTGTATACAAAAAACCCAAAACAAGAACAAATATTAAGCAAAGGTGTGTCTCCGTTAAAGGAGTTAATTTGTGGAATAACTTGGGAACTGACCTGAAAAGATGTAATTCACTTGTTGAATTTAAAAAAATGTTTAAAAGTAAAGTTCAATATTATTATTTAAATCAGATATGAGTTAAGAAGATTGTAGAAATGATTTATTCATTTACTTATTTTTCTTTGATGTATTGATATGAGTGTAATGAAATTTGTATATATGTGTGTTACTATTGTGTATTTTTTATTTTTCTATTTTTTTTATTTTTTTTATACGAGTAGGATTATATTTTCTTTTATTAAAATGTAATTTATTATAAATAAGTGATAGGATATGAAGAATAAGGGGTAGGACTGGATAAGTTTTCAACTTCTTCCTACTCCCTTGAACATATACATCGATATTTATTGGATGTTTCTTTTATTTTTTACTTTTAACTTTCTTTATTTGTTTATGTGTTTATATAATTATATATGTATATATGCATATGTTCAATAAACAAAAACAAAAACAAAAAAAACGCTGGCACTGATCGTACAGTGACCTAACAGCCCGTATCAGGGGGCCCGGTACCCCGTACTCCCGAAGCACCCCCCCCCCCCACAGGACTCCCCGAGGGACATGGTCGAACGCCTTCTCCAAATCCACAAAACACATGTGTACTGGTTGGGCGAACTCCCACGCACCCTCAAGGATCCTGCTGAGAGTGTAGAGCTGGTCCACTGTTCCACGGCCAGGACGAAAACCACACTGCTCCTCCTGAATCCGAGATTCGACCTCCCGACGGACCCTCCTCTCCAGCACCCCTGAATAGACCTTACCAGGGAGGCTGAGGAGTGTAATCCCTCTATAGTTGGAACTCACCCTCCGGTCCCCCTTCTTAAAAAGGGGGACCACCACCCCAGTCTGCCAATCCAGAGCCACTGTCCCCGATGTCCACGCGATGTTGTAGAAGCGTGTCAACCATTACAGCCCCACAACATTCAGAGTCTTTAGGAACTCCGGGCGGATCTCATCCACCCCCGGGGCCCTGCCACCGAGGAGCTTTCTAACCACCTCAGTGACTTCGACCCCAGAGATAGGAGAGCCCACCTCAGAGTCCCCAGACTCTGCTTCCTCAAAGGAAGACGTGTCGGTGGAATTGAGGAGGTCTTCGAAGTATTCCCCCCACCGATTCAGGACGTCCCGAGTCGAGATCAGCAGCACTCCATCGCCACTATACACAGTGTTAATGGTGCACTGCTTTCCTCTCCTGAGACGCCGGATGGTGGACCAGAATTTCCTCGAAGCTGTCCGGAAGTCGTTTTCCATGGCCTCGCTGAACTCCTCCCATGTCCGAGTTTTTGCCTCAGCAACCGCCGAAGCCGCGTTCCGCTTGGCCAGCCGGTACTGTGTCACTGTAGTAGAATGACGGCATGCCGCACACACTGTGCTTTGCAAAATTTTGCAATTTTTAATTTTTTTTTTTTTTTTACTAGCTTCTCCCGCTAGCCTATGAAGCTGACTTGTTAGCTGCTCTTAATAAACCCGGCAAGCTCGGTCTTTCGGCGTCGCTCGCCCAGTGTCACAATGCCTGCCAAGTTGCGAAGTGTGGTCTCTCCGAGTCACCATAGTGTGCATGCTTCGATTTTTTTTTTTTAAAGCTTTTTCTCCCAAAAAACTTTAACAAACGTAACTGACAATTAACTTGCAGTTGCAATAAGCAATTCTGTTTTAACGTTCATGTCCATGCTTCGAAATGCACGCGCTTCGGCTGCATTTTATCATATGGCGACATCTAGTTGTAAACATTTACATACTGTTACTTTAAATATTTAGTAATAGTTTAATCATTATGCTGCGCTACCTTTCCAACCACATGGCATTTCAATCAAACGTTTGGCACTGAGGAGGAGGAAGAAGATGTGGTTTTTGCGCCTGTTGAAAATGCTAATCCTGCTCCAGTTTTTTTTTTTTTTTTTTTTTTAAGGCAGTCAAGATGATCAATCAGTATGCTTCTTGTAGCATCATGCTCTGTTGTTATGCCGGTTATCTTGTATATTCTGTTGTGGCCGCCAAAATAAAATGAAAAATACTCTAATAAACACTGAGGAAAGCAACCAATGTCTTAGTTTATTTCGTGGCACAAAAATGCAGTCACAGGCTAGTACTACATTTGTCGAAATGAAGCTTCTCAACTGGTACTATTTTGCCAGAAGATGGTGCAAAAAAAAAAAAAAAAGAGGCTACTTTTGATCTACTTGCGTGTAAAATAAAGCTCCCCGACTCACTTCAACTTAGTTCCTTGGCAACAAATTGCCACAAGGTGGCACAAAAGGACTACTTTTGTCGAAATGAAGCTCCTCAACTCACTTCAGTATAGGTCCTTGGCACCAAGATGCCACGGAAGATTTTCTGACACAGTGCATACAACTATTGTACATGTGCAACATGCCGAGCAATTAAAAGACATTTCGACAAAGTATTCATTGTAGGTTGTTATGTAATCAAATTTTTGTACTGTTTAAAACAGTTACATCACTCACCAGGTCATTTGTTACATAGCAAAGAATTTGGGAGTAGCTGTGGCTTTACCAATTAAAAAAAACAAAAACAAAAAACAGGCCCATCAGTTATGACGTGCATGCAATTTATTCCATGTAAACCTGAATTTAAAAAATAATTTTCCTGTAATTAGTAAGGTCATACTCAAGGGGAAGCCAAACCTGTGTCAAACCCTGTTAATGACAATGGCAGCGCATGTCGTACATGCTGGTTATACACTGTAAACCGGAACGTTCAAAATAATCAAATGGATTAAGTACACAATACTCAAAGTTTATAAAAACTAGTACTATTTTTTTAAGTTGGTGTATACTTTTATGAGTAATTAGTACTAATATTTTTTTTATTAAATGAACTATACTCATTTGTGGGTATGGATAACTTAAAAACAAATTAGTGTAACTTCATAAAATTGTTATTTCTTGTTTCAAAAAGGGTAATATTTACAAATAAAACTAATTTATATAGTACATGCTAAAAATAAAAGTTAATGTATGTAATGTAATATTTTATGTTTTGTTTTATGCTCTGTGTATATGTTGCATAATATATTTTATTTGTTAATTTGTAATTTTAGCCTTGTTTTACTCTGCAGTTGACATTGTAAATGATAATGTGTTCTCAGTTCCTGGTTTAAATAAATTAATAATTTATGTTAGATCATAAAAACATGCTCATAGTCATCAGCATGGTGGAGAACCGGTTAGCACGTCTGCCTCCCAGTGCTGATGTTGCGAGATCGAATCCGGCCTTCCTGGGATTCCTACGCTGAAGGTTGCTCAACAACATAACAGACTAACGTCAAGACAAATGAAGCATTTTTTGCACTGATGAAATGAAGATTATTATTTTATGTCGTATCCAGGCTGTGGAAAGTATGCTAGACAAACCCTCAAGCTTGAATTCAAAAGGAGGAAATCCACCTTGAAATATTTCAGTGAAGCAATCACACCGGGAAGTGAGCAACATCCTCGTTCCAGAAAAAGCAACATTCTGGGCTGTGGCCAATCAAATCGTTTACCCCATAGAGAACATGTGGGAATTCTTCAAAAACACTGATTTGGAAGCAGAATTTATACTGGATTGGTTAATCCACCCCATGCAACACAGACGTGAAGCAGTTTGTACAGTTCAGGATTTTATTCAGTAAATGTAATTTTGTTTCTTCTTCTTTTGATTTGAAATGCATTTTTTGCCCCATTGCATGCATGAAAATAAAAGTTATTAAAAGGATGTTTAGATTTTATTCATTTTTTTTAAACTCCAAATTCAACTATACTGAACTAGAATGACGAAAAGAGGTTGTAGGCATAACTACACGCTTCATTCCAAAATGTGTGCTTGTACTTCATGTTTTAAATGTACTTCATTCAGTCATTTGTATGCATACAACAGGAGGGTACCCACATACAACTCTAGAGCACTCTGGTAATCACTGCAATTAGTCCATCGGGGTCTATTGGAAATAATCTCAGTGCACCATTATAGGCTATTTTAATTTTCTGTAGTACTTACAATTTGATCGTAAATGTGAGGAACAAAGATTATTCTGTTTTCTAAACATATATTTGTCAGTCCAGGTCTTATGTATTAATTTTTCTGATAGCCCTTCCTGTTTTGTTTTCCCTCCTTTTGGTGAATGCAGGCACCTATGTTTCTCCACTGGCCTATTTGTGACGTGCTGTGGGATTGATGCAATGTTGGACTTTCCCGTAAGTGTCACAAATACTGGTGTTGTTTAAGCAGCCACACCTGTGCAGGTGGCACGTGTATAAATGAGCCAGCGGAGCATCCATGTGTTGCATTGTCAAACGCTAAACGGAAGCGGCCGCTTTCTTAGTTTACTGCTCCGGGCTTAGTCATTGGACTTTGGATTTGTCATGTCGTCGCAGAGGTACCCCATCAGTATCCGTTTAACCGGAGTGATGGAGAAGGACAAGAAAACTGTAAGGCATCCGTTTACCTTGGAGAATTTTCTGAGTTTGTAAAGTTGTAACGTGTGACGTGTTTTTGTCCTCCAGATGTACATCACTTCGGTGCTTTGGTCAGACGAGGAAGAGATTGTTATTTACAGGACAGTTGAGGACTTCAAGAAAATGCATGTACGTATAAAACACATCTTTAATATGTCAACACACGTCATGCTGCTCTAGTTGTTAAATATGTCACTTCGGCTTGTTTTACAGAAGCAGATAAAGAAAGCGTTCCCAGGCACGAAGAAATCTGAGAGAATTGTGCCTAAATTCAAAGGTATTCGTTCATCACATTCACTCAGCCTTGGTGTCGTTGACTAAGAGCCTAACCCGAGTGTCATGTATGCATCTAGTCACAAAAAAAGCCAAGACAGGGCAGAACAATGGCAGCGCTAAGTCCCTGAATTACCTGAAGCCTTTGCAGAGGTACTGCAACGAATTGCTGAGCTGTAATCCACAAGTCAACCAGTCGGTGCACCTCATCCAGTTTCTCCACCCCAAAAATGAGGAACTGAAGCCAGAGTACTCCAAGAACAGGTGCGTATGTTTGTTTCATTGACACACAAGGCTGACTGATGAAGTGGACTGAAGTCAAAGTCAAGATTAATTAGTAACAGCTGAGGTTTCGAGCCATCCAAACAGAAAGACAAAGTGATTGTGAAGAGCTTTGTACAAGAGACTACGCAACAATAAAAACAGCAGTTCAGTTGTGTTAAAGTTTAAAACTGCAGTACATTTTTATTGAATCACAAGATAGGTTGTATTTTTAAATGCTCCTGAATGTAAATACAGTTACTCAAATTCAAATTTCACCAGCTATATCCCCAATTGTAAACATTCAAAACACAAAATTCCAAGTACTCACTGGAGCACTAAGCATGTCAAGTGAGACATTGTTGAATAATTGCAGGCAAGCTTACACACCTTAATGACACGTGAACAAGCAGGATGGGAGCGCAGCTTTGCCCGAGGCCTGTTTCCAGGTGCCCTTTATTTTTTTGAGCCAATGCCAGTTGACTTTAAGCCAAAGGTGGAGTGCACATCGAACGTGATGACAGTCAATCAATCACAAGGCACATATTGACAAAACAAGCTTTCGCTCCTATGGGCAATTTAAAGCCCTCACTGAATATACCAGTCATGCTTTTGGGTCTGGTTCTGCACCATATTTACATCCAGTTTTTTTCCTTTCCCCCTCAGCGTCATAATCATGCCCCCCGAATTCCAAGCGCAACAAGAGCAAGTTTTCAGCCAGGGGGGCAATGTGACCCAGCCCTTTACCACGGAGACTTACAGGTGTGTGGCCCCCTACGAGACCAAAGACACCAAGAACAAGCCATTCAAAGTGGCATTGAATGAAAAAGTTGATGTGCTCATCAAGGACAAAGCAGGTGAGCTGAACAGCTTTGGCAACTCCGAACCAAAACGCAAAACGCAGAACGTAATACAGCATCCAATTCTGATGTTTTCCTTTGTGTCTGACTTCAGGCTGGTGGCTTGTGGAGAATGACGATAAGTGCTTGGCTTGGTTTCCTGCTCCGTACCTGGAGAGGACGGACGATGAACCGGAAGAGGACAATATTGATGGACTTCCGGAAAGAGGTACAAGTCCATACCCACCACCAACACCCTTGAGACCCCTTGCCCTTTTCTCAAATTGTGTTGAACACATCACTGAGTTTGACCATCTCCATCAGGATTGTTTTACACCGTGACCAAGAGCTACAAATCCACCAAAGACGATGAAATAACAGTGAGCATCGGTGCCTCTGTGGAGGTCCTGCAGAAGTCGGAAAACGGCTGGTGGCTCATCAGGTATTTTCAAACTTCAATCTTTTTTGATGAGAATTTAGACGGAGCTGTTTTTGTACCGCTGATATTTGACTTGTAAAGTTTAGGATCTGTTGTTGGTCCTCTATTAGAGGACTGGGATGTTAGGGTTATAATACAGGATACATTCGTGTAGGATTTAGGTTCAGGGCTATCATTGCACGTGCAACTTGCCATTGACAAGGTACAAACAGTCAACTTGGAGTCCAGTTATTTACTTTCAATACCAAACGCATAAGGGACCCAAACTGACATTTCCTTACTTGTCAGTGAGGTGCTACCCTCAAAAGGCACTGCTTTTATACTCCTGGGCCCTGGCACAAGAATTTTAGGACTTGGGAACATACTGTACCCATACCTCACTGATCATGGACAATGTTCAAACTGTTAGAGTCCAACAATTGCTTACAAATACCAGGTACATACATGCTGAAAATTGATTGTACCTTCATTGCGCTTGGCACCCTCAAAAGGTACTGCTCTCGTACATTAGATACTTGACTTTTATGAGATATTTTCCATTGACCATGGACAAGGTACAGTTACAGTTACTTCAAGGGACAGATAAGAGGCGCAATGGCTTGCTATTGGGTGGCCTTCAAGGTACAGCTCTTATGCCCTTGGTTTTTATGTCTGACTGTCTTGAGAACATACCTGCGCCAAACTGCCATGAACTAGCTAACATGGGTACTTATCTATTTCTGACAGTGTTGGGACTTTGTCCAACCTTAACTCAACCATTGGTTTTCACAGACACCAAGGCAAGGCCGGCTATATCCCCAGCATGTACCTGAATCCCCCAAGCCATGGCCGCATGGGAGGAGGCCACCACAAGCCCAGCAGCCCCAACCTTCTGTCCCCCACCAACCTGGCAACGCAGTCGCAGTCAATGTGTCGCTCTCAAGAAAACCTGCTAAAACTGAAAACTACCAGCCCCGCCTCACCCAACCAACTCCGACCCCTGAACCGGGAATTGTCTAAATCTGTCGAGGTCCTGAGCCCACCTGCCCCACCTCCGGCCACCGCCAAGCCAGCTCCCGCCATGCTTCCCAAGCCGAGACCTGCTCCGCCCCCGAATACAAGACGTCCTCCATCTCCCAATCCGAAACATTTGCCCAATCCAGGACACTCCTTACCTTCCAACGCAAGACAAGCTTCACTCCCCGATGAAAGCCAGGTCTCACATCCCAAGACAAGACAAACCTCACTCCCCAATGCAAGTCATGCCCCACCCCCCAACGCCAGCTACGTCCCTACGCCCATCATCATGGTGGGTAATGACACAGATAGCGAGCTTCCCCTTAGCCTGACTGGTGACAGTGATACCGAGTTCACAAGTGACAGCGAATTCAGCAGCAGCGACGAATTCAGCTCGTCCTCGGCGAGCACCACCATCAGCTTGAGCATGAGCACAAACGACTACCGCCTTCGCCACAGTCGCAGCCCTCCGCCACCGGGCAGGAACACACTGAGCCCGCAAAGTGCAAAAGGGGGCAAAATGACGCCCGCTATCTCCGACCCAAACATCTTCAAGAGCGTCTCAGCACCCAAGGTGCCACCCAGGCCGCAGACCAATGAGATCCTCACACGTTGCACAACCATCACCCGCAAGAATGCAAACCGATCTCCCAGCCCGACGCCGGCTCCCATACAAACTCGGTAGAAGCCAATGTCGGACAATTCAGATCAGACAATTATAGTGTGCAAATGGAATGAAGTCACATCAACACTTTGGCTCATCAAACCAACTTGCTGAAAATGTATTTAGTGTGTTATATTAGAAAGCTTGTTTAGTGCCTTGAAGCTAATTATTGTCAGAAACATGAATCACTCAAGTCTTTCCAGTCTCTCCAGGGTATAGTTTCCATACTGGAAAACTCCAGTTGTGCATTTATGCATTTAGACATGTACCCAAAGAAATTTTGCTTGTGTTAAGAATGCTAAAAATAGACTGAGGGGGTGTGTTGTGGTTTGCTTGCTTCAAACCAAATAAAAGTATGGTGATCAAATGTGGAGTGGCGTTACATGGCTGGACAAAGACAACAATGAAAGACAAACTGGTTCAGATAATTTCCTCATTCCTCATTTCACAGCAGGAACAGACCTCACACCAGCTGCACTAAAGTCGGCTATAGTATACGAAATACTACACAACCAATGGTCACATTTTCATTTCCTTGATATTCAGTTATGAACCTTTCCCTTAGCAGCTGCATGAATATAAGGTGTATGAAACACTACACTACTGATGGTTGTATTATTGTACAATATCATACTCCCTAACTTTGCATCGTCAACATTTACGCCAAATCCTATGCCAGCTGGCAGCATAAGGGTCAGATATGCAAATCATTACACAAATGGTCTCTAACATCTCATTATTCTCCCCTCATACTGTGTTGTGAGCATTTTCATTCAGTTCTGTCAGCTGAACAAATCTTTTTAATGAACCAGTACACCACCAAGGGCCCCATTATTATATTACTTTTCTAAGCATTGTGTTGTAAACCTTTTAAAACCCAATTCCACACCAGGGGACCATTTTACAAAGCAATTAAGTGAGAACCCCGAGAAATGCAGGAAACTGTGTTTTCTGTTTCAGAATGGGAGGTAACTGAAACCAGAGAAAAAGAGGTAACTGTAGCCTGTTTCATAAAAAGAGGTAACTTAAAATCTCGGTCAGTTACCGTAGTAACAGAGTCTATGAACCTAACCTGGTTAGTACCAGGTTTATCACAATGAACCTCAAGTTTCTCTGTCTTCGCCTCCTTTCAGCCACACACGACATTTGATTTCATCATTCAGTCAGCTGACGAGTTTTGGCAAAACATAGTTCTGTCGTCAATTATTTAAAAAATAAATAAATAAATAAGTAAATCAATAGACAGGTCTATGTTAAAAGTCCACTTTTTTCACAAACATGGCATGTAATTTTGACAAATGATCCCGTTGATGAAGGTGTACTCTAAAAAGATTATTGTTGAACCAAATTAAGATTACAAGTTGAATTGTCCTGCGATTGGCTGGCAACCAGTCCAGGGTGTCCCCCGCCTACTGCCCAGAGCCAGCTGAGATAGGCGCCAGCACCCCGCGACCGTTGTGAGGAATAAGCGGTCAAGAAAATGGATGGATGGATGGGTGGATAGATGGAAGTGGAATTGTTGACCAACTTAATAAAATTGCTCCAATTAGTAGCACGATTGACTTAATTTAAGTGAATACATTAAGTTTAATTAATTATGAGTTCATTAAACTGAATACATTCACTTTGATTTTGGATTATCAAATTGAATTGTTGACCAACTGAATAAAATTGATGGTAACAGACGATTGAATTAAGTAATCCAAAGTGAATATATTAATTTTAGTTAATTATGAGTTCATTAAACTCAATATATTCACTTGAATTAAGTTAATAAAAATTATCCAAAGTTATTAACTTGAATATATTAAATTTAATGAACTCATAATTAACTAAAATTAATATATTCACTTTGGATTAATTTAATTTGATCATGTGTTACTAGGGGTGTGAATTGCCTAGTACCTGACGATTCGATTCGTATCACGATTCACAGGTCACGATTCGATTCGATACCGATTAATCCCGATACGAATGGTCACGATTCGATACCGATTAATCCCGATACGAATTTATAAGTCGATTGTTGCGATTTTTTTCCATTCAAATTTAGAAAATACTATCAGTAAATTTGTACATGTACACTGTAAGATTTGTATGAATATATTTATCTAAAACTTGAGGCTTATAACCGTGAGCCACTGTACACAAACAGTTTGCAATCTGTTTCACATTTGAACAGCATTAAAATAAAAATATTAAGGCTTAATGTGCCGTTCATATAACATTCTTCCATGCTCAAGGTGTGAATCCTAAAAAAAAAAAAAAAAAAAAAAAAATCGAAAAAAATAAAATAAAAATCGATTCTGCCGATTATTGAATCGATTCGAGAATCGCGCGATGTAGTATCGCGATATATCGCCGAATCGATTTTTTTTTTTAACACCCCTATGTGTTACCAATTGAAGCAATTTTATTAAGTTGGTCAACAATTCAATTTGAAATCTTAAATTTTTTCAACAATTCTCTTCTTAAAGTGTGCAGGCAGCATTACTGAGCAGGGAATTAAATATTCGTCATGAGATGGTTATCAGGCCGTGCATAGATGTTCGGGCATTTCCAGTTATCTTTTTGAACGGTACCGTTTCACATCACAGTCCATCATTGAGATACACAACTTAATTTGTCCATACATTTGCAACATTACCAGCCATTGTCATATGCGCTCACATCCAAGCATATAAATGTGTTGCGCACCGATTTTTTCTTATACCCGTTCGAATAATGTTTTTAAACTTTCATCTCAAGTTTTTTATATTTCATCTTAAGTCAAGTGCGCTTTTCCCCCGCTGTGAACCTTTTCACTAGTGCTGTTCCGATACCGTTTTTTGGCCCCTGATACCGATACCCAGATTTGCAGTATCGGCCGATACCATACCGATACTTAAGGCTTTTTTCCCCCCCCCTCAACATGAAAAAGCTGTCCTGCTATTGGTTCATTCAAGGGCCAATATAGATCACATACCAGTGAAGGTCATGCTCGAGCAAGACACAAGATGCTGCATCCAAAGTCTTATATTAGTCTTGGAATTAAGTGTTGTTCCAATACCGATACTGGTAGAGAGATATCCTATTGGCCCTTGAATGCTCTGAACCAATAGCAGGACAGCTTTTTCATGTTGAGGGAAAAAAAAAACCTTAAGTATCGGTATGGTATCGGCCGATAGGGCAAAGCTGGGTATTGGTTATCGGGGGCCAAAAAACGGTATCGGAACAACACTACTTGGGATTAATGGTATCGGCATGTTACTTGTGAGTACTCACCGATACCGATACCACTGTTTTAATGCAGTATCGGCACCTCTGCCGATACCAGTATCGGTATCGGAACAACACTACTTTTCACCCAATTCCACTTTAACTGTGCAAAGGAAACTATGTGAACCACTGCACTGGCGCCATTATTATATCACTTTTCATGACAGTGGGCGGGTAGTGTGTGCGCTATAGCTCCGTCAGACAATTATGTAGCCCCAGTTCTGACCCTTCAGCATTTTATTTGATATTCTAAAATATTTTTTCAGCCTCCCCTACATTTTGGTCAAGCCCACTGCTCCGGGAGAGAAAAAAAGTCCTTTCTTGTTCTCACATCATTATTATTATTGTGACTTTTTCTGACATTGCATTGTGAACCTTTTCACACAATCCTATGCCAGCTACCCCAACATTGGTCCTATTATTACTACTACTCTATATTAGTTTTCCTGACATTAGGTTATAAACCTTTTCACCTAATACTATGCCAACTGCATTAAGGTCAGATAGGTGAAGCACGGTACAACCACTAGTCCCATTATTATGTTACCAGTACTTTTCCTGGCATTGTTGTGTAAACCTTCTTGCCAGATACCACATCCACTGAACAAAAGTCAAGTCTGTCAACCACGACAAACTATCATTGGCCCTGTTATATTCATTTCGATAACATTGCATTGTGAACCTTTTTGCCTGATCCAAGACCAGCTGAAGCGTAAGACTAAGAAGAGATGAGTGATGCTCATTCATGAGATATCCTCATGTTATGGATGAAAACATTTTCAAGACATGAATCCGCTTGCATTAAAATACATCATGTTTGATTTTAATTAGAAAGCAAAACAAGCACATGGTTATTTCGTCATCACAACAAAGAAAGGAGCTGCAGGGGACAATTTGCAGCCTGAATGTTTGAGTCAATTCTTCTTCCTGCTCTTTCACTTGTGCATGGGAACTTCATCAGCTCGTGAGAGCAGACAGCGGTGGCAAAGTGGAAGTTGTGAGAGATTTTGTAGGTGTGACTGTCATTTGCTCCTCATCTTCCTCCGCAGAACTCTCACTCTCTGAATGGTGGTTGCCATTTGTGGTGACCTTCTGAGCAGAGCTCACCTTCTCATCGTCCTCCTCCTCTTCCTCCTCAGCGGGACAATTTGGATCCTCATCGTTTCCGCTATCGCCCTCATCGCGTTGATCATCGCCGCTGCCCTTGCCCCCCTCCTTGTCGATCATAAACACGGGCTCAGGTCCTAGAGGTGTCGTGTCCATTTCTTCATCTTGGCTCATGCTAGTGGAGAAGATGAGACATTCATATTACATTCATATGCTTTTTTATTTATTTATTTATTTATTTTTTTTAAATTACACACTTTAAAAGACACCAGACCGTAATGTTCGTGGGGGATACACTTGGTGAATAGGGACATGCATAAAAAATAAGAAGAAGAAGAAAAAAAAAAAAAAAGAGGTGGGGTGGTGGTTTAGGGAAAAAACAACAACAATATATGAAACAATGTTGAAAAAAATCTGCAAATCCACAAGTGTCGAACTGCAAGTTTGACAATACAGGTTAGATTTTGATCGCGTGATTGGTATTTGTCTGCCAATCTGAAGCATACGGTATTTAATTGTGTTGTATAGGTTACAGGTCACATGAATGATGAAAAAGGTTTAGAAATCATTTATCTTGGTCTCAATTTTTTGATATCACAAAATTCTGGCATTTGAACAGGGGTGTGTAGACTTTTTATTTCCACTTTAGCTAACAGTTCTCCAAATGATAGGCAAAAAAAAAACTTTCAAGTGAGAGCGGGTGACAAGGCGGCCAGGCCTGCATGGCCCGACTATATGAAAATGTGATCGATCCTCACTAAATATGTGCCCATCCCTACTCATATGCCCAAATCTCTGAAATTATTAGAACAACAGTCACAATATTTTTTGGTCCTCTCTTCACGTCGCCGTTGCCTGACGGGTTGCACGGATGCGTGCGCGCCCCGCTGCAGCCCGCTTAAAGCGCTTAAAGCAGAGAGTCTGCACTTTAATTCTATATTGATTATATGATTGTATCCTGGATTTGTTTTTGTCAACAGCTAAAATAAAACTTGTGTCACTGTACAAATATTTTTGGGTCTAAGTGTATTTTAAAGGTGCACGATGCAAGATTAGACTCAAATTTGAGTGCTAAAATAACCATATTTTTCACCCGCACCTGTTTTAAAGGGTCTGCCGGATTCACTCAGGAAAATGCACTTTTTAAATACAGGATGCACTAACTTTCTCTCAGTCTACACATCTGTGTTTATGTTAATCTTTGGTGGTGATTTTGTCCTAAACCCCAATCCCCCAGCCTGTATTTTGCCATTTTGTGTTTGTTTTGTAAACAGCGGGCCGTTTCTGTCGAAAGACAGTGTTTACACCCCTCCAGCCAATCGCAGAGCAAGGGGGGGGGGGGCGCAAATGGGGCCGGGCTGCGTGACGTCACTCCTGCGGCAATTTGAAAGCACGCACGGATTATTATTTTTTTCACTCACTCACTTACAGAAGCTTACGTGTGTGAATGAGTGAGTGAAGAAAAAAAAAAATCCTGAGATGTCTTTAAGTGAACCGTAGTATGTAATATGTTGACAAATGTAATGTTCCTGTAAATCGCTAGATTTGTAGTGCGTAGCCCTAACACTGCCAACAAAACACAAATAGTGTTGTACTGGCCACATAACACTCAACGTATTGATCGCTAATGTGACATATATGCTGCAATAATATGCAACACAAAGTGGAACTTTTTCTCTATTTAAAAAGTGACAGTGACTGGAAAACAAATTCTGTCAGGTTGATCTTATGTTCTGTCATTAGTTTCGCTACACGTCTGCTAGCAACCTTTGTGATGCCTCCGCCTGTTCTCTCAGTTTCAGGATATTGTCAAAATAAATGTATGTTATTCAAATAGTGAGGGGAAGGACATTTTTCTGTACTTTTTTTTTTTTTTACTTGTTTGGCAGTAGCCTTGGGTTGAAGATTTTATAGCAAAGATGAGCATCCCTCACCTGGATGGTGCTCCGGCTACTCTCATCTTCTGCCACATGTAGTTCAAGAACATGGACGCCTGCAGCAGACGGCCGATCCTCTGCATGTGTCTCTCTGAGGGCGGAGAATGCTAATTAAGAAGGCATCCTGCACCAATGCTACCTTGTGGTTTCAATCTGTTCTGCCAAGCTTCCATCTGATCTAATGCATACTTACCGCACGTGAGTGAAACCCTGAAATGATATGACAAATATGTCCACGAATTGCTCCAGCTGCTTTGAAAACGATGTTGCCTTTTGTTTCGCTACTTGCACAAGCTCCAAAAAAATAAAAAATAAAAAATTCTTTCCAAGAGCCATTAACTCCTCCTTCCTCATATCGGGTTGCATTAAATCTAGACTTAACTTCTCCACTTACATTTGAGCTAGTAAACAACTAGTCTCTTGCCCTGCCTCACCACTTGAAATCTAGATTGAAAGCATCTGGCTTGTGATGGTTTCTGGTTACAACGTGACACTGATGGTATTAAAAAAAAAAAGGCTAAAGTACCAACTAAAGGCCCAGGCAGTTACCAAATGTGCAGCCCACATCTGGAAATGTGCTCACCTGTGTATGGTATGAGGCCCTCTAGGACAGTGCGGGCGCCTTGGTACTGCAGAAGCTCCTCAGGTGGGAGGTGCGTGAGCAGCACCTTGAGGACCGCTTGGGCTTCCAGGCAATTCCTGGCATTCGTGTTCCACACCCCACAGTAACGCAGCAGTGACTCTGGGAAAGACCACAACAGCAAAAAGGGGCGATCTATTTGATTTTGGAAATACAGTACAGTACACAACAGGACATTCATGTGTTCATTTGTGCTAGGCTTTGCCTCTTATTTGGATAAATACAAGAGAGAGTTGTGATCAGGGGTCACTGACCTCTTCAAAACCGAGAGCTACTTCTTGGTTACGGATTAAAGCGAAAGGCTACTAGTTTGATAGTACACACGTCTGAAATAAATTTGCTCAAATGACTTGTATATGTTATTATTACGTAGTAATTAATGGCATTCGTTTATGAGAAGATACTGATGTGATCACGTTAATGATTTCACACCACGATTAGGAAACACATCAATAGGCAGCGCTGATATAATTACCTGCCAGTGTTGACAGTTCAAAATGACCACTTCGACAATATTCCTTGAAAGTCACAGTGTCCCATCAGTGGTGAGCTATTTTTTAGATAGGCCTGAGGGCTAACTCATGTGGCCCGTGAGGGCTACCTGAAGTCTACGGACGCCCGTTGGTGACCCCTGCTTTAAATACTTTGATCAGGGTTACTATAGCTTTTGAGGACTATTTGAAAATTAATATAATGAACAACTTCACAATGTTTTGAATGTACCATGTTGTAAAAAGCTCCTACAGGACCCAAATGGCACGCATCAACTTTGAAGAGTCGGTTTTGCTGATTCCACTGTTGTGATTGTATAACGTTCCCATGAGAGTCAGTCATAATTTGTATTTTTATTTATTTGTTTAATTTAAGTTAATTTATTTTGCGAGTTGAAACCATTTACATTCACTTTTGAAAGATTGAAGACATTTTAATGCCAGTTAAGGCCTTGTTTAGATATTCATGATTCAAGAACTTTTAAGAATTTAAGGATGCACGGAAAGCCTGTTGATACATTTATTGTTCATGTTTGCAGTACATATTTTTAGCCTGTTTTTAACCTTTTATTCACAATGTGCTATGATGAAACCGAGGGGCACTAAAGGTTCGGCAAAAATGGAACAATCTGCGAGCGCCTAATTCACTAAACGCGCAGATGGGGAAATCCGTCATTACGTGCTCTGCCGAACAGATTGTGTCACGGTGCGCCGGTGTTATTTGCGAGTATGTAAATTAGGTAATTTGCATAGATTTGACGCAAAATATGCCAACCCCAATGCAAATGAGACTCATTGATACGCAGCGTCTAATTCACTAACGGCAGCGCAAATAGCCACACCGCGTTTGCGTGACGCAAATAACGTTTTTGGAAAGCATGTATTAACTGCTCCAACCTCGATCATGACAGCACTGCGTGCCATTTGCAGCACATCCACGGCAGATCACGCAGAGAGGAGGGGAGAGAGAGAGAGAGAGAGAGAGAGAGAGAGAGAGAGAGAGAGAGAGAGAGAGAGAGAGAGAGAGAGAGAGAGAGAGAGAGAGAGAGAGAAATCGTTCTGTTTGTTTTAGGACACATAACGTAACCCGGGCTGATCGGCAATGGCAGGGAGGCATTTTACGATCATTTTTACGTGCCAGATGCATACTGTACGCCCACGCCAACCTCTGAAAATATATTTTTTTTAAACGATCGCACCAATAATTTGTACTTTATGAATGAATGACGTCGTTGTCGTCCTCTCTGCTCTGTACAGCTTAATGACGCTGTAAACGCTTAGTCTCGGTCCAACCTCGTTTTCTGATAATGTCATCTTTCTCGCAACTGTTACTATAACAACCATGTTCTTGACGCAAATCCGTTGCTCCAAGCTGTCAGTTTTGTGGGCGTGTTTGCGCCGGTATATGATTAGAGCAATATCCTTAGTGAATAGGTGGGTAACTGGGCGCAGACTGCGGGTGCAGTTGTGCTGCAATATTTCGAGCTATTACTGGACGCAGCGCATTCTTAGTGAATATGCCCCCGAGTATATTATGTAACTGCATGACACGACACAGTTTGTCTATTTTTTGATTTCAGTTTACTTTGCTTTGTTTGTCAAGTTGGCATTTCATATGAGAATCTGGTCTCAATTGCATTACCTGGATAAACAAAGTTCAAAGTATTAATCTGTTTAAAGCCCATGGGAGTGTTAAAACTATATACATTTACAAATAATATAATCACTCTAAATTGCAGATTTCCACTGAACTCTGGTGTGTCTGGAAGGTATCCCCCGCGCTAAACGGCTTCACTGTAAACTCATGAGTGATTTTGCACTCATCTCCGGTTACCTTTCTGATCCACTCGAAGTTTCAAAACTGTCTTCTCCAGAAGCTCACTACTGTCTTCCGTTTGACGGATTGCTACAAGGAACAGAGATAAATTGTCAATTACATCAATTAAAAATCTTTCCATATTTCCCATTGCCATCTTCCTTATTAGTGTGATCATTTGCATGTTTTTACATTTGCACGGCAGTTGCGCAATGCCACGTTACGAAACGTGCAAATGAGGTTAGGCCATTAAAGCAGGGCATTAAAGTTCTGACACAGAACTATGCGGAAACCTGTGGAACCAGATTCTTTCTAACGCGATTGTGACATCATGATCATAGAAAAGGCAAATAAAAATTAAATATAGCCAGAGCATCGCCTCAGATTTGAGATAAAATGGCTTTTTGACATGTGAAGTACAAATATAGCCTAAATATATCTCTCTCTTCCCCTTTGCTCTTGTTTCACTTTGTCAAAGGCCAAAACAAACAACTTAACTTGTTTCAGTATCACCTCGTGAAGAAACCAGAAATGGACAATGAGAGATGACAGGCTGGCGAGTGAATGATTAATTGAAAATAGGTTGTTTGTCGTTTTTCTAGTGTCGGGACAGAATGATGTAACTTCAGGTTTTTACCACTGGTAGCGACCAACGCAAAAGATTTGGTCACACCTTTTTGCAGGGGTAAAGCATCATTGTGCATGTTGATGAATAACTGTCTTTAAGGTCAACCTTAAACATTTCTTGACAATAGTGTTATATGTGACCTCACTAGTCTAAACTTGACATTCTGATTAATATTACATTTGTGGAATACGAGTTATGAAGCAAAATCCAGCCTTTTTTTTTTTTTTATCCATCTTAAGGGGCGGCCATTTTGCCTCTTGCTGTGGACTGAAGATGACATCTCCGTTGCTCAAGGCTCAGGTAACAACCAATCACAGCTCATCTGTTTTCTGAAGATGAGCATTCAGTCAACAGCAAATGGCAAAATGGCCGCCTTCAGATATTGACTTCCTGCTTAACTCATATTCAACTAACGCTACAATAACCACAATATCGTATTTAGACTAGTGGGGCTGCATAGAACATATGATCAAGATTTTTTTTTTTTTTTATACTTCCCCTTTAATTGACTTATTCTCCTCAATTTCACAGGGTTGCCATTTGAATTACAAATGTGACCAACGCATGTGGGAACGTGAACCGACAAAAGCCCTTAAATGTAGTTTGAATGGAACCGTGTGCAAGTGCAAAGCAGAACAACGCAGAAAATGTGGAAGATTGAAAAGGACGCAATTGTCAACCTCAATGTATAAAAAAGTAACTGTTTCACACGAGCACTAACTTGAACGCAACGTGGAAATTCTTACCCCTGCATACGGAAAAAAAGATTGCAGTCTCAAGCCCGTGAATCTAATGCATTCCAGTTTTTATACAAAGCAAACAACTTTTAAGAGGTCAACTACCTTTAATTACAGACAGTACAGTGTGCGGCTGGTCCAACGAGATGGCGAGGCCAAGCGCTTTCAGGTATTTCTTCTCATGGAGCAGGTTGGACAACTCCTGCTGCCTTCACACAAACAGAGAAAGACCATTTCGACTAGATTTTTCAGAAAATAACATTAACTGATCATAATCTGAGCACGACAGATTATTTCCTCTGTTATTGTAACTGTGGATTTCTCACCATTAAACAGAAATTTTTGTTTTTTTGTTTTTTGGTGGGTGGGGGGGGGGGGGGTTATTGTTCTGGAAGAAAATGCCTTAGGTAGGGCTGTGCAATTTATCAAAATTCAATTATTACACTCCACAATTACAAAATCAACATAATCGGAAAAACAAACAGACAAAAGAGATGATTAATACTAATTTTTCATTGTTTAAATTTATACATTTGCATTTTGCACCTTTTTAAAACTTTAAAATAACTAATATATTTTGTTTTGTATGAAACAAAATGCTTCTTGCATAATTTCAATGTTTCATAGAATTGTATTTGTCTTAATATTTATGTTTTATGGAACATTTGCTTGTTTTGTCCCCAAAAAAATAATCGTGATTTCAATTATTACCAAAATAATAGTGATAAATATTTTCTTCAGAATTGAGCAGCCCTATCCTGAAGTAAACTTGAAGTTTGCCATATTTGCAAAGAGGTTCAGACAATTCAACATGGTGACATACATACAGCATTTCAAAGGTCTGGTGACGAGGGAAAAATGGATTTTTAGACATTTCTGGATACAAATGATCTGCTCATTGCACATAGTACAGATAGATAGTCAAGTGGTCAAATAAGACTTCTGAAGGTGGGCGGGGGTTCATTCTTGTCCATTAAAACCTGCAGTCGGCTTCAAACTTCCAAATTGCACTAATGTACTTGAGCATACAGACTGGAATACATTATTGTGTGTCTGGTTTGATTCACTATTAAAAAGGTACACAAACGAGTTATACAAAGGTTACATTTTGCATCACAGACGGACGAATATGTGCAATATGAATTCACGTGTATAACGGCATGGTGTTCCACAAGGTTCAATTCTGGGGCGTCTGCTGTTTTCCTTGTATCTTCTGCCCATGAGTTCCATCTTAAGAAAATAGCCGTGGCTGCTTTACCGTGCTCTATAAATAAAGAGTTTAGTTGAGTGATGGGCGTCAGCATCCTAACTGCACGATTAGCAATGCCAAGTTGAGCAATTCTAGTCCAGCACAACTAGTGAAAAAGCAAAACTAAAGGAACACTTGATGGCGATGGGGAACTTGCTGAAAGTGAAGTGAGCTTGATTCGATGACAAAAGCTACTCTCCCTGTTCATTTTGTTACCCAGTAAAGCCTATACCTATGTCTTAAATTTGAGGGGAAAAAAAATATAAATATTTTATATTTCGATGAAGAAGGGTTTGGTGAGTGCGCATAGGAAACTGGTGGAGTTCAGTACTTCCAATGAGATTAAGAACCACTAGATTCAGAGATTAATGTTAACGCTAAGACCAGGAAGTAATTCTACCTCAGGGTTAAGATAGGTCACGTCCTCTTTGTTATTTAAAAAAAAAAAGAAAAAAAAAAAGCTTCATCTTACAAAACGTTGATTGAGTGCATGCATGCATGTGATTGCTTGGCATGCAGGTATCCTGTCTCCTCCCAGAGTTGAGATCGTTCACGTCCTCTTTGTTATTTAAAAAAAAAAGCAAAAAAAAAAGCTTCATCTTACAAAACGTTGATTGAGTGCATGCATGCATGTGATTGCTTGGCATGCAGGTATCCTGTCTCCTCCCAGAGTTGAGATCGTTCACGTCCTCTTTGTTATTTAAAAAAAAAAAAAAAAGGCTTCATCTTACAAAATGTTGACTGAGTGCATGCATGCGTGTCATTGCTTGGCATGCAGGATTCTGTCTAGTTCTCAGCCCGAGGTATTGTCCCGCTTAACCGACATGCATAACCTGTCAATCCGAAAACGTCAATCTTTGCTTGAAGCAATCAATTTACTCACATTTTGTAGCTTCTGTCGTTTGCTAAAAAAAGGGAACCAAGTTGCTTGCATTTTTGTTCGACAAAAGGCCTGGTGACTTACTTCATGATTTGATCCTCCTGCTTGACCTGCTCCTCGGCCAGCTCCATTTCCGTCACATCCTGGTAATAGAAACAAGACGACATTTTTCTGTGTTGAGAAAGTCTCATGACAAGAGAAGTTACCGGGTACATGGAAAAGTAAAATATTGGTGGACCTCTTTACACATTGTCACAAGAAGCCACACTCATTGATTTTATATTAATGGTGGAGAAGTGTTAGGTGAGGCAAATGTAACAATCTATAAATTTTTATAAATAATAAATTCATTTTTGTTGCCTGAAAATATTAAGGAACATGTGTCTTTCTAAAAAAATAAAATACATATTTCAATAGTAATCCTTTTTTTTTTTTTTTTTTTTTTTTTTTTTTACTAAAGCTTTAACAACTAAACACTTTTGAGTCAAATAAAACGTCCTTCTGTTCATCTACATCATAGTTCTAAAGTTTGGGTTTCAAAACTGTGGAGTTTGCATGTTCTCAACTGTGCTTGTGTGGGTTTTTTCTGGACACAACAGACAGCTTCCTCCCACTTTGCAAAACAGGCATATTAGCTTCTTAAAGGGATACTTGACTCATTGAGCAATTTTCAGCAATAAAATGTTAATATTTTGTCCAGAATTAATTTGATAACTTCATTATTTTTTCACGTACAAATAATGCCTTTAAAAAAACATTACCAAACCCCAATTCACATCATTGAGTAAGCAGAGGAAATAGGTTAGAACAGGATGTCTTCAGTTCGGAATGCAGACTCACATGTAATTGTAATCTACCAATAGGAAGGCAATGTAAGCAGACAGTGGAGTAGCCTGAGTGTGAACCACATGACATTAAAATATGCAGATTGATGATTTATGTACATACACGCCTACCCAAACACGCCTAAGGTGAGACCATCACATTGGAAAATATGTCCCACGCCCTTCACCTGTTGTGACTTTTGTTTCTGCACCAAATTGTATGTGTTTTTGTTGTTAAAAACCAATAAATATATTGTTTTTAAAAAAAAATAGAGTAACAAAAAAAATCTGATTGTTGGCACTTCGTCGGAATTGTGAGTTTAGTCCTTCAGGCTAAAACAGTTTTGTGAAATCTACATGTTGACTTGAGATGTTAAATTCTTAGAGTGACAAGCTACCTTGGAAGGTAGTTAGCTGATGGTAAAGCGAGTTAGGAACTATTGTGAAATTTAAAAAATAAAAACATTTATCCATCTAACCATCCATCCCTCCATATCTATCGAATCTATTCATCATGTTAGCTAGCTTGAGCTAATTAGGTGCCTCAAGGTGCAACAATAAATTAATAAATCAGTTAAATTAAAGGGATACTTTACTTATTTAGCCATTTTTGGCAGTCAAACATTAATATTTTGCCTATAATTTGATATTTTCATTATTTTTCATGTACAATTAGTACCTTTGAAAACACATTTTGCAACTTGCTGTCGACTGAAAATGACATCACAAGGGCTCAGGTAACCAATCACAGCTCAGCTTGTGAATGTCACATGACCAAACCTAGAAAACAGGTGAGCTGTGATTGACTTGAGCCCTTGTGATGTAATTTTCAGTTGACAGCAAGTTTCAAAATGTGCTTTTAAAGGTACTATTTGTATGTGAAAAATAATGAAAGTATCAAATTAATTGTAGACAAAATATTAACTTTTTATTGCTATAATTGGCTAAATAAGTGAAGAATCCCTTTAATGGACGATTATTTTGATAATCGATAAATCATTTAGAGATCTTGTTGAAATTAAAATGATCCATACCCTCTGAATTTTAGTGCCTCAACAGTAAATATTCTCAGATTTTTGTGGACAAATTCCAACATCTGCTTATACGTTGTTAAACAATGAGTAACATTTTTGCCTATACAGTATTCAGACATGTTATGGACCAAACCAGTGACTGAATCCTAATTGATTTGTTTGTTCATTTTCTACATTGTCAATTTGAAACAATGCTGTTTTTTAATAAAAGTGTGGAAATGTAAATATTTTTTTTTAATCTTATTTATCAATTAATAAAATAAAAAAACTTTCGTATTAATCAGTTATATAAATAATTAGTTGCAGCCCTGTCAGTTTTGTGAGATAAAACATTGCTAGCTAGTTTGCGACTATGTTAATTCCATCCATCCATCCTGTTAGCAAATTAGCTTGTTAACTGACGCTAAAGTTAGTTATGTACTATTGTCACGTAGGTTGACCAAATATTATTGGCATATAATTATTATTATATGTATTTGGATTAGTTTATTTTACACTGTATTTCTATCTAACCATCGATTCATCCACCATGCAGCCCTCACCATCCAAACGGTGATGTTGGAGTCGGCTGACCCGGTCACCATCTTGTCATCTTTCTTGTTGGCATGGAGCCCCCACACCTTGTCCTGGTGGGCATCTAGCGTCTTTACACACTCATTGGTCTTGATGGTCCAAAGCTTCAACAAACCGTCTGAGCCGCTGCAGAGGGCGCATCAGTGGAATTGTTATAACTGTGAGCTGAACAGGATTTCCGAAACTATTTCAACTTAGAACACAAATTGAGAATTTCCAATTCCTTCTTTAAGTCCAAACTTTAAATAAATAAATAAATCTCCCCTTCCCTCATAAACAGTATATTGTCACAACATCGACATGCCTTTTGAATTCTCCCTGGAACTATATTTTGTTGGCCTAATAGTGTTTCCTACCCAAGACACGTGTACCCCAAAATTAAAACAACAGCCACATGCTAATAAATAAAATAAAATAAATAATAATAATTAATAATAATAATAATAATAATTAATAATAAAATAAAATGATTGAAGCTATTTTTGTTCTCACAATAAGTATAACAAGGCCGAATATAATTGTGGGAATGCTGAAAAGCCTTCCCACTTATTATTTCAGGCACTTTTTATTCTCCACACTTTTTTGCCATGCAATAACTCCCACATAATACTCCCCTCCCGATTTATACTGTTCAAATTTCAACTTGCTTCAAAAATTCACACCTCCCGGGGCATACATGGTCTGATTCCACATTACTTGCAGTATTTGCACAATTTAACGTTAAATACCAACTTTTTCCCCGATTCATTTCCAATGGGCCTGACATTGAACTTTCCACGCCCACTTCCATACATACAACTGATCATCATTACCAGCTCTCTGATACTGCTCTGTGACACAGTTGGTAAAATGCATTGTCCAGTAACCAGGAGGTCGCAGGTTCGAATCCCACCTTCGACAAATATACATTGTACATTGCAAATATATCCCTGGTCGTAATGCTAAGTGATATACATGCATACCAACTGACTATCTTATCAGGAAATGCATTATAATTTCACTGAAATGATTAAGTCTAAGTCTACATGGACGTGTTAGCTTTTAGCATCAGATGACACTTTTCAATACAAATACGCCATTAGGATTCAAACCTTGCTTGGAACACTTTTTTTTTAAAATTCAGAAATAGTCATTATACAACCAATTAACATCCATTTCATTAAATGTTATTTGACATGGACTTTTTTCAATATTAATCTATATTTTCAGCTGTCAGTATTACACTCGATTACTCAATACAATTACATTCAGTAGTTTGGACACACCTCATGCAATTCAGTTTCTTTATTTTCATGACTATTTACATTGTAGATTCTCACTGAAGGCATCGAAAAACTACAAATGAACACGTGGAGTTATGTACCGGTATTTAAAGAAGGTGAAATAATTGAAAACATTTTCTATTCAATTTTTTTTTAATACCCACTCTTTGCTCTGATTTTTTTTTTTGCACACTTTGCATTCCTTCAATAACCTTCAAGAGTAGACACTTGAAATGGTTTTCCAACAGTACTGAAGGAGTTCCCAGAGGTAAAAATGCCAAGAGTGTGTAAAGCAGTCATCAGAGCAAAAGCTGGCTATTTTGAAGAAACTACAATCTAAAACATGTGTTCAGTTATTTCAGCCTTTTTTGTTTAAAAGAAGCTTATTCAAAAGAGCTCAGATTTTTGGCAAATGTTGCAAGAGTTTTACAGAATATAACAAACGCAAGTTAATTATTTTTCATTTCTTTTTCTTAATGTATGTTATTTATTTTCAAGGCAATACTATATTTATGTTGAATTTGAGTTAAAAAGAAGACAATTCCTGAAAATTAAAAGTTCAAAATAAAATTACGCAGATGAAATAAAAGGATTTTAATTTCATGATCAGTTGTGTTACTTCTGGAGAATCATCAACACGTATGCGTGAAATAACCTTCATTTATACAACGCCTTTCACAGACAGAAGGTCACAAAGCGCTTCACAGGGTTAAAAACCGCATACACATTCACGCATTCGGCTGCCATGCAAGGCGCTGCCAGGTCCACTGGGAGCAAATCGGAGTTACGTGTCTTGCTCAAGGACACCAGGGGTGAGGATCGAACCCAAAACCTTGCGGATGGGTGATGACCACTCTACCACTGAGATAAATAAGGTGGTAGCTAAATAAATAAAAATTCCAAATAATAGAAAAAAAGAAATGAACAATTTGGACAAACATACAGAATATACATCACTATCATTTTAAGGGATGACGGCCCAATTTTTTTTTTTTCAAAATGTATTTGCATTTAAAGTATTATTGTTGTTAAAACTTGTTTTAACTAGTTAAGAATTACAAGCAAGAAAGAAAAAAAGTTTAAAGCAAGTAAAAAGATGGCACAGCAATTGGTTACTTTCACATATTGTGACATACTGGACAAAGTCGTCGGATTTACCTGCTGAGCAGCTGAGTGCCTCGGCTCACAAAGATGATCTTCAACACGGATGTGTCGTGCCCCTCAAACGTCTAATTAAAGCAACATACGTTTTACTTTACGACCCAAAACAATCAGTTCAAACTTCACACTACTCTATCTTTTTATTTTTTTTTTTTTTGTGCAGATGCCCCGTGGCCCACCTTAAGACAGTTGAAGTCCTGCAGACTCCACAGTTTTGCGGTGCCGTCAGCGGAGGAGGTGGCCAGCACCTGGTCGACGGGCGAGAAGCACACGGACCAGACGCCGCGCCGGTGGCCGCGAAACACTCCCAGCAGGTCTATGGCTGCGTCCCCTGCTAGTGACCACAGCTTGGCCGTGCGGTCCTGCGAGCCGGTAGCCAGCAGTTTGTCGTTGGGAGAAACGGCCACGCTGTTGATATCCTGGAGCGAGACGGCCATGAACACAACTTGGGATTGTGATTTACAATCATCTTATGAGGAGGTCAAAACTGGAAATCATCATCTATTTGCAGCAATGGTGGAAAGAAACAAAGTACAAATACTTCTTTATTCAAATTAATTAGATTTCTCTGTACTTTAGTACAGTATTTCTTTTATGTGTTGACATTTTACTTTGAAGCATCACGGTGGAACGGGAACTGCATTAATCATGAAGTTCAATTGTTCTAGTAGCCTTTTCTGTACATTTTTATAGTCAAACATAAGACATAGCCCGTAGATAGTTTGCAAAGCATAACAGTAGTTTTTAACCTTGTTGGTGGTAGTGAAACACACTGGCTTCCTATGCACATTCACTGAACTCTTCCTTAATGAAGATTAAAATGTGATTCCCCCCCCCCCCCCCCAAAAAAAAGAGGGAACCCACGGGCAGCAGATACAATGAAAATGGCAGAGGCCCCAGAAATGAACCCTGTGGAACACCATGCATTCCGTGATACATGTGAATTCATATTGCACATATTGGTCCGACCACTTTTTTTCTTTGCTCGACATAGTATTAAGGGTAATAAATTAATCACACGACGTACCATTACAACAGCCACAAGTCGACCACTGAGCGCACCAAAATCCCTGCGGCACATATAGTTCAAGCAATATAGCGTGCCCACCTGCAGCCAATGATGGCCAAGCAGGGCCTATCATCACAAATCATTGAGCCAGGTGTGGGTCTTGAACCCTTGAGACTGGCTCATCGAACCACTGGGTTTCGATGGAACCCAGGATAAGAACCACTGACCTGACATTTGAATAGGGGTGTGTAGTCTTTTTAAGTCCACTGTGTAAAAGCAAATTATAATTTTCCCTTTTTAGTATAGCTATTTAATACATGTCAGAGTCTGTACTTGTTTTCTTTTCTTCTTCTTCTTTTTTTTTTTTAACTCAACTATGGTAAACAAATTGAAACGCTTTCACCACAGTCTTATTTATTTCTTTTTACAGAAGTACCTGAACTACAACTGAAGTACAGGGCGTGAGTATTTTTTTCACATCTGATGTGTAATTACAGCAAATAAGGAAAAGCTACTTTTGGCTTGCCCTTTTTTTTTTGGTAGTTAGCATGAAGATGGCCACAAGACATTGAATAGACGCAAAAGACAAACCATTTAATCTAAATGAGGATCTGACTAAAAGGTGCATAATAATCGATTTGTCCAGTGGTTCTTAACCTGGGTTCGATCGAGCCCAATGTGTGCGGAGAGTTAGTCCGGGCGGTTCGGCGGAGGTCACGATGACACATGACAAGAAACATGCTGCATGGAGAGAGAGAGAATACAAGACCACAACACGTTCTGTATTCAAGGAAAAGAGAGCCAGATTCAATCAAAAGGCTATGCTCCCTGTTCATTTCATTCATTAGTTAACCCTAGACCTTTGCCTTGAGTTACAAAAAAAAAAAATAAATAAATAAAAAATAAAAAAATCACATTTTATTTTTCTATAAAGAATGGTTTGGTGAATGTGCATAGGAAACTGGTGGGGTTCCGAATCTCCAACAAGTTTAAGAGCCACTGGTCTATATGATGCAGAATTCAAGTCAAAATTTTGTTCATGCAATTGTTCCGACAGTTACATTCAAATTACAGTGTAGAATGTCCCTCTTCTTTTCAATACTGACTGTAGACTTCTGAGAAGGAATGAACGTTGCAAAGTCACCGAACAAGATTCCATGTTATGAAGGTGTTTTAACACCCACCAGTAGCAGGAGAAGCGTACAAAAGAATTTTACAGAAATTTAATTCCTAAATTCAACTTCCTAAATGTGATGGGGGGGGGGGGGGAGACATATAACGCCGCTTTGTTGAGTGTCAAGAGCCGAATTAACACTTTTGACTCATTCTTGTGGCGTTTCAAATATCAATCTGGTGAGAATGCAACGCCCATTTTTCCACACATTCACAAAACTGAAATGTCGGCGGGTGGCATCTCAATGCAATGTCTGATCAAAGCTAGGTGGAGCAAATAGTTTTCCGATTTGACATATAAGACTTGTAATGGTGCAATCAATCTATTTTCAACCTCCGAATGATTTTACAGTGACTGTATATTTCATATTAGCTATTATGCTTTCACTTTAAAAAGAAATCCACTGTTCTGAAGAGGTTTGAGGACTGCACTTGACTTGAAATTGCTATCTCAGCTTCAAACAAACCCCCAAAACTACTCCTAAATCCTATTACTGTACTATATATATTCTTCTTCTGTCTAAACACCCCTGTTCAAATGGCAGATTTTTAGAAGTATAATTACTGCACCATAAGGAAAAAAAAAATACACTATAATTATTACTGTTGTTCCGATACCGTTTTTTGGCTCCCGATACCGAAACCCAGCTTTGCCCTATCGGCCGATACCATACCGATACTTAAAGGCCAAATGTGAAGTAAGGTTGGCCAACCATGTTTTTGAGTAATACCAATGGCTAAACCATTGTCAGCATATTTTCGTTGTTTTTTTTAACGCAACCCTTTCAGGTTCTTAGTTTAACCCATAGCAACGCCCTTGACAACGAAAATGCTTTTCTTCGACAATCTTCGGAAATTTTCGGAAATGACGTCACACCAGGAAGTTGCGAGAGAAGTCGGCCATTGAACTGCATTGTTTGCATTGCTACTCGGTAAGATGACTCGACGATGTGTGGCGATGTATTGTTCTCAAGCTAAAGAAAAGTTGTACGAGTGGCCAAAAGATAACAGGGCACGTAAATGGTCAACTTTCATTCGCGCGAAGCGAATGAATTTCACGCCATCGTCGAAGAGTGTTCTGTGTTACAAACACTTCGAAGATGCCTGCTTCCTCAACCAGTCTGCTTATGATAAAGGATTTGCAAAAAAGTAAGTGATTACAATTATTTTGAAAACACGTGAATTTTTGGATAGATCACTGATGACTTTGACAAAGCAGAGCTTCCAACAGTTGTGGAATGAACAGTAGAAGCTAGCGACGTTAACCGAAAGCTAACGTCTCGGTGCTTTTCATATCAACGATGAGTAATAATGGCAGTGAGACAAATTGTTCTGGAAGTAAATTTCAATAGGTTGGCAGCATTGCTTTGTTGATGAAAGAACATAACACGTCCTTTTGAAAAACTGCCAATCATATGTCAATCGTACTGCATTTTATGAGTCATTAAATAATTAAATATTTGGTAAGGCAGGGTTAGATGAAATGTGATAGTATTTTTTTTTATTATATATTTAAATGCTGGTTGGTTTTATAGGTTTTATGAGCGAAGCATATTTTTAGTGTCTCCTTATGTTTCTGCAGGTTATTGCTCAATGCAACTGCTGTCCCAACAATTCACTTGCCTCCACAAGACCAGCAGCAGATTCAAAATCCACCTGCCCAGCGTGCAGCAGCAGCTAACCGAGAAAGGAAGCGAGCCGTAGCTGAGGCTATCACCTCTGCAGCTGCCTCTGAACAAGAAATGGCTGATTACGAGGGTCAGTTATTGCAGGATGAATCCTGTTCTAACAGCGAAGATGATGAAGTTATGCCACCACATAATGTGGATAAAAGTAAGTTAGGTGGAGTTGTTTTAGTCACTATGTACTTGCATGATTCAAATGTGTTGGATGGCCGTGATACAGACATTGAAATGGTGGTCACTGAAACAATGACTGCCATTAGTGATAATCATATACATACGTTGATTATAAAACATGTTTATCTTTTCAATTTGTTCAGTGATGCAGACATTGAAGTATTGTCCTCCATGTGAGAAATGCAAGAAGAGGGCAAATTACCGGTCCATTGGTATACAATGCAACTTGGGCCAAACAGAACCCAAAAGGAAAAAAGCCTGTATGTCACTGGTTGACACAGATAGTGAAGAGGAGAGTGACATGGAAAGGGACGGTCAACACATAGAAATATTGGCATACCTTGTATCTGTAGAACAACCAAACATCTGTAACACGCCAACTAACATTTATAACTAATTAAGGAAATGAAATTCATTTGAAGGTACCGAAGTCAATGTCGCAGTGGTGGAACTCCTGACAAAGACCATGTTTGTCAACGATGTCATGAAGATGTCTCACCTCGGACAGACCGGTGGTGTGGAAGCTTTTCACAGTGTGGTGAATCACTTTGCCCCAAAGATGTACAACTTTTCGTACAACGGAATGAAAAGCAGGTGCGTTTAAGAAAACTTTGATATGTATGAAATGGAGACTATAGTGATGAGGGGGGAAAGTAACGTAATGAAGCACTTGCTTTGAGGCTCCTCTAGATGGTGCTCATGGCTTAAACATAACAGCTAGTGCAATGGGAATTTATTAAATTTCCACTGCATCTGTTCAACCAAAAATGCCATCTCAAAGAATCGAGAAAAAAAAAAAAAAAAAAAAACTATATATATATATATATATATATATATATATATATTAGGGGTGTGAATTGCCTAGTACCTGACGATTCGATTCGTATCACGATTCACAGGTCACGATTCGATTCGATACCGATTAATCCCGATACGAATGGTCACGATTCGATACCGATTAATCCCGATACGAATTTATAAGTCGATTGTTGCGATTTTTTTTCATTCATATTTAGAAAATACTAATCAGTAAGCTTGTAGAGTGTAAGATTTATATGAAAATGTATTATTTATCTGAAATTTCAGTCTTATAGAGGTTGTAATCTGTTTCATGTTTGAACAGCATTAAAATAAAAATATTAAGGCTTAATGTGCCGTTCATATAACATTCTTCCATGCTCAAGGTGTGAATCCTAAAAAAAAAAAAAAAAAAAATCGATTCTGCCGATTATTGAATCGATTCGAGAATCGCGCGATGTAGTATCGCGATATATCGCCGAATCGATTTTTTTAACACCCCTAATATATATATATATATATATATATATATATATATATATATATAATGTGCTTCTTCAAGTGTGATTTGTCCATGACTAGTAGAACATAAGGATGAAATGTAGAACTTTGAGATATAAAGCTATTTCATCACAATGTGACAATTTGTTAATAAGGCAATTTTTGTTCAATTCCAGAATCATTCTCGCTGCTATGCATTATAATGAAAATGCTGGGAGACCACAGAAAGTGGCGAAGGAAGGAATACACTCCTACTGCATCGTTTATCCCAAATATAAGAGTGGTGGCTATTCTCTGAGAAAGATATTGGTGGATGCAACTTATGGTAAGTTATGAAACAAAAACAATTCCAGGCAGATGCATTACTTAGTGTAAGTATGTATGTCGCCCAAATATTTATCATCCCAATTTTTTTTTTCTTTTTTTGCAGACTATGTGAATGACTGCCTTTCAGAGGTGATGAAACTGATTGACATTCCAAATAAGTACAGAACCGGTGATGTGGTCGTCGACCCACAATTTCTTACAGCAGCAGTGAACAGACCGGAAAAATCAAATGTTATTGCTGAGCACCATACGAGATTCCTCAGAAAATAAAGAATCACATCCCTTGTATTAAGTTGTCCTCATTTGTTTATTTTTATTATGATGTAACTAGTCCAAATCACAGTTCTGGAACATTTCTCTGTGAAACACGAAACCCTTTGAATAAAGCTGACTCCTCTTCTCCTGGTGGTGGAAAATGTGCCCTGATACAAGACACTGCACATGCTGGAAGGACAACACGGTTGTCCAGACCAAGAAACTTCCAGCACCAGCGCACAAATTGTCTGTCGGCAATATGTCTATACTTGGCATCCTGTGGCCCATCAAATGCCTTGCCTCTGTACTGCTGCTTGTAGGTCATCCATGCTACCTGTAATCCATATGGGTTCAGGCACACAGCATTGAATCCAGGATGATCAGTGATGCAGTCCAGTACCTGATTGAAGTGTTCCTCTCCTTGTAGACGTACAGTCACTACTTTTTGAATTTCATGGCAGCAAACACATTCTACAGCTGTAGGCATTTGCTGGCAATTACCACAAGTACACCTGAAATTTAAAATAAATAAATAAATAGTAAAATACTGAGCGATGACACCATGAACAGAAATGTTATTGAACAAGTGTATTGCTATACCAATCAGTCAATAATTCTGTTTATGAAAACATTTGTTTCAAAATATACAAGTACGTGGACTGAATCATGTACAAAAGTAAGAAATAGTCATTGATAAATCTCTCAAGTACAAGTAAAAAAAAACATTGCTGAAAAGAATACTCAAGTACTGAGTAACTGCTTGAACATAAAGTCCGATTTATTTATTTAAAAAAAAAAAACGTCAGACAAAAATATAAAATTATGTCCAAATGCTGGCATCTTCAAATAAAAAAAAATAAAAAAAAATACCACTGCCTACATATATCTTACCAATCTTGTAATCTCGACGAGTCTTGTCTCCATTCCATGTCAGGTCGTCTGGGCGCACTATCAGCATCCTGATTAGCATCTGGCTCGTACATGTAAAGTCCAACGTATAAAATGCCAACCTCCTCCTCTTCCTCCAACTCTTCAAAAACTTGGTTCTCCTCATTTTCGCTCAACCTATCGCTGATATCGCTGTCTGAATCGACGTTTGAGTGGCTTTCTATAGCGTCTGCATGGAGCGCTGCCATCGCTGTTCCCGGTGTGACGTATCACTTCCGGGTTTGTCGCCCGACAAGCTCAAACTTCGGAAAAGCGATTATTTCGTCAAATATATAACATATAAATTATTTTTTCATACTTTATTTGTTGGACAGTGTTTCAATGCTTCTATTGTGACCCTATATGGTATTTCATGAAATTACTTCACATTTGGTCTTTAAGTCCACTGTGTAAAAGCAAATTATAATTTTCCCTTTTTAGTATAGCTATTTAATACATGTCAGAGTCTGTACTTGTTTTCTTTTCTTCTTCTTCTTTTTTTTTTTTAACTCAACTATGGTAAACAAATTGAAACGCTTTCACCACAGTCTTATTTATTTCTTTTTACAGAAGTACCTGAACTACAACTGAAGTACAGGGCGTGAGTATTTTTTTCACATCTGATGTGTAATTACAGCAAATAAGGAAAAGCTACTTTTGGCTTGCCCTTTTTTTTTTGGTAGTTAGCATGAAGATGGCCACAAGACATTGAATAGACGCAAAAGACAAACCATTTAATCTAAATGAGGATCTGACTAAAAGGTGCATAATAATCGATTTGTCCAGTGGTTCTTAACCTGGGTTCGATCGAGCCCAATGTGTGCGGAGAGTTAGTCCGAGCGGTTCGGCGGAGGTCACGATGACACGTGACAAGAAACATGCTGCATGGAGAGAGAGAGAGAATACAAGACCACAACACGTTCTGTATTCAAGGAAAAGAGAGCCAGATTCAATCAAAAGGCTATGCTCCCTGTTCATTTCATTCATTAGTTAACCCTAGACCTTTGTCTTGAGTTACAAAAATAAAAAAAAAATAAAAAAAAATAACATTTTATTTTTCTATAAAGAATGGTTTGGTGAATGTGCATAGGAAACTGGTGGGGTTCCGAATCTCCAACAAGTTTAAGAGCCACTGGTCTATATGATGCAGAATTCAAGTCAAAATTTTGTTCATGCAATTGTTCCGACAGTTACATTCAAATTACAGTATAGAATGTCCCTCTTCTTTTCAATACTGACTGTAGACTTCTGAGAAGGAATGAACGTTGCAAAGTCACCGAACAAGATTCCATGTTATGAAGGTGTTTTAACACCCACCAGTAGCAGGAGAAGCGTACAAAAGAATTTTACAGAAATTTAATTCCTAAATTCAACCTCCTAAATGTGTGGGGGGGGGAGGGTAAAAGCTAAGCCACAGGAGACATATAACGCCGCTTTGTTGAGTGTCAAGAGCCGAATTAACACTTTTGACTCATTCTTGTGGCGTTTCAAATATCAATCTGGTGAGAATGCAACGCCCATTTTTCCACACATTCACAAAACTGAAATGTCGGCGGGTGGCATCTCAATGCAATGTCTGATCAAAGCTAGGTGGAGCAAATAGTTTTCCGATTTGACATATAAGACTTGTAATGGTGCAATCAATCTATTTTCAACCTCCGAATGATTTTACAGTGACTGTATATTTCATATTAGCTATTATGCTTTCACTTTAAAAAGAAATCCACTGTTCTGAAGAGGTTTGAGGACTGCACTTGACTTGAAATTGCTATCTCAGCTTCAAACAAACCCCCAAAACTACTCCTAAATCCTATTACTGTACTATATATATTCTTCTTCTGTCTAAACACCCCTGTTCAAATGGCAGATTTTTAGAAGTATAATTACTGCACCATAAGGAAAAAAAAAAATACACTATAATTATTACTGTTGTTCCGATACCGTTTTTTGGCTCCCGATACCGAAACCCAGCTTTGCCCTATCGGCCGATACCATACCGATACTTAAGGTTTTTTTTTTCCTCAACATGAAAAAGCTATCCTGCCATTGGTTCAGAGCATTCAAGGGCCAATAGGATATCTTAGATCGGCATGCAGTGAACGTGTCATATAAGAGTGAATGTTGTGCATGAGCAAGACACAAGATGCTGCATCCAAAATCCTATATTAGAGTTGGAATTAATGTTATCGGCATGTTACTTGTGAGTAGTCACCGATACCGATACCACTGTTTTTATGCAGTATCGGCACCTCTGCCGATACCAGTATCGGTATCGGAACAACACGAATAATTATAGAGAAATTTTACAGAACAGCTGTTTTGTTTCTGTAATGATTAATACACCCAAATGAAATATTTGCAATACACTAATATAATTATTGTTATTTATGATTTTTCCAGGGCGGCACGGTAGTTGAGTGGTTAGCACGTCTGCCTCCCAGTTCTGAGGACTCCGGTTCGAGTCCGGGCTCCGGCCTTCTTGGGTGGAGTTTGCATGTTCTCCCCGTGCCCGCGTGGGTCTTCTCCGGGCACTCCGGTCTCCTCCCACATGCCAAAGACATGCATGGCAGGTTAATTGGGTGCTCCGAATTGTCCCCAGGTGTGCTTATGAGTGTGGATGGTTGTTCGTCTCTGTGTGCCCAGCGATTGGCTGGCAACCAGTCCAGGATGTCCCCCGCCTACAGCCCAGAACCAGCTGAGATAGGCGCCAGCACCCCCTGCGACCCTTGTGAGGAATAAGCGGTCAAGAAAATGTATGGATGGATGATTTTTCCAATGTACTGTTTTACATAAATAATGAAGTAAAAGACAAGTAATTAAAGAAAAGTGACATGGCTTCCTTATTCAATCCATCCATCCATCCTTTTTCAATCAATTCAATTTATATAAAGTCCACCTTAAGACCATTCTAAATTCACGTCTATTGTTTCTCCTGTACCAGTGGCCAATCACAGGGCGTATATATAAACCAACAACCTTTCACAATTGCATTCAAACCTATGGACAATTTAGAGCAGTGGTTCTTAACCTGGGCTCAATACAACCCCAGTGTCTCAGTGAGTCCGTCTCAGGGGTTCATCGGAGGTGAAGACACACAACGGACTCAAATGATTCGTGACAATATGCGCCGCTTGGCCATCATTGGCTGCAGGTGATCGCGCTACATTGCATTGGCCTGCAGGGAATTTGGCGCGCTCAGTAGTCGACGTGACTGCTGTGATGGTACGCCGTGTGATTTCTTTATTAATTTTAATGCCAACTTCCTTGCTCCAAATAATAGTTGTTTACATGAACGCCAATTATCCTAAATAATTTGCAAGGCTAAAAAATTATGCTAATTCTAACTTAATGTGGTTGTGCATCAACGTATTACTATTACACATGCCCAACAATTAAATAAATAATTTGAACATAATTGAAGATCTGGTTGTTGTCACGCGTTCCCTTTTTCTTCTTGTTCATCGTTGCCAGCATACCTTATCGTGTGCCTTCTCTGTGGCACGTGCAGCCAGCTGATGCAAGTCTGTGCCAGTGGTAGATAAGTCTGCAGGGAGATCCCACACCTTTACTGTATAGTCCTGACTGCCAGACACGAAGAAGGATGTTTTCAACCTGCACACACATGGTACACATTAATTTATGACAGATTTTTTTTAAAAAAATGTCCTTTTGGGTCTACACTAGGGCTGAACAATTTTGGAAACTCGTCAGATTATTTATTTTTTTTAACTCAAAATTACAATTGTGGTATACTTGTTTTTGGACAAAATGAACAGGGGCCGTGGCCTTTTCATTGAATCGAAAGTTACAACTGTATCTACGGTTCTATGAGTCCTGGACGACCGCCAGAAGGCGGTGCTTTAAGCACTGAATGTTCCTTTTGCGCATGCGCAGTTCGAGTAATGCATACCAAATTAGTCACCTGTGACCCCTGGGTGACCCTAGAAGGGTATAAGTTCCGGTGTCACCCAAGGTTCGTTTCCTACGGAATCTTCTCGCGTGAACACGAGGATTCCGAGCGACATGACGCCCTGGCGGTCGTCCGGGACTCATAGAACCGTAGTTACAGTTGTAACTTTCGTTCTATTTCGTCCCTCCCGACCGCCAGAAGGCGCTGCTTTAAGCACTGAATGACTAATACCGGCGTAGTCGCGAGGGATCTCAGACACGAACCTCACTGAGAAGCCCCAGCAGGACCCAAGATCACGCCAAGCGGATGGGGAGAGGCGACATCCACGCTATAAAACCTGGAGAAGGTGCAAGGCGTCGCCCATGAGGCAGCAGCACAGATATCCTCCAGGGAAACACCCCTCAGGGCAGCCCAAGACGTGGCAACGCTCCTGGTGGAGTGACAGCGCACCCCTGACGGCAGGGGGCGGCCCGACAGCAGGTAGGAATGGCGAATGGCATCCACGACCCAGTGAGACAAGCGCTGCTTGGAGAGAGCGGAGCCCTTGGTAGGACCACCATAACAAACAAAAAGCTGGGCAGACGTACGAATGCCCGCCGTAGCGTCAATGTAACACTGCAAGGCTTTCACCGGACACAAGAGCTCCGGCCTGTCCCCGCCATCAGCAGGAGTGGGTACATAACGTTTAAGCCGTAGAGGCTGGTTAGAACGAGAGCCAGACAACACCTTGGGAATGAAGGCAGTGTTCGGCCACAGAGTGACGCCGGCGCCATCCGGGTGCCATCGCAGGCACTCAGGGGTAACCGATAAAGCGTGTAGGTCGCCGACGCGCTTGGCGGAGGCAACGGCGAGCAAGAGTGCAGTCTTGCGCGACACCCACAGAAGGTCCGCCCCCGCCAGGGGCTCGAAGGGAGGCCTGCACAGGCCGTCCAGCACCAACTGCAGATCCCACGCCGGAACCCGAGGAGCCGGGCGGGGACGAAGACGCAGAGCCCCTCTGAGGAACAAGGACACCAGCTCATGGCGCCCCACGGAGCCGCCATCAGCACCAACATGCGGGGCAGAAATAGCTGCCACATACACCTTCAGAGTCGACTGAGACCTGCCCTTATCCAAGAGGGACTGCAAGAAATCCAGGATGGTGGGGATGGAACACGAAACAGGGTCCACCCCGCGTTCTCCGCACCACGCCACAAACAACATCCACCTGTTGGCATACTGTAGCCGAGTGGACGGTGCCCTCGCATTAAGAATGGTCCGCGTGACAGACTCTGGACAGCCGGTCAGCAGCGGTTGGGGCCCCTCAGTGGCCAAACACACAAGCGAAGGCGCCGAGGGTCGGGATGCCAAATCCGACCTCCCTGTTGAGACAACAGGTCCTCCCTGTCGGGGAGACGCCACAGTTGACGGAGCAGGGGGAACCACGTCCGGGCCGGCCAGAAGGGGGCCACCAGCAACAGCGTGTGCCCCTCCTGAAGAACTCTCTGAAGCGTCAGCCATATCAGAGGGAGCGGCGGAAAGGCGTAGAGAAGGCACTCCGGCCACGGCTGCGCCAGTGCATCCAGACTCAGAGGGCTGGTGGCCTCGCTCAGGGAAAACCAAAGTGGGCAGTGGGTTGAGTCCTCGGAGGCAAAGAGATCGACCTCCGCCGTGCCGAAGCTGCTCCAAATCATGCGCACCACCTCTGGGTGGAGGCGCCACTCTCCCGGAGGAGGACCCCGACGGGAGAGAGAGTCCGCAAGCTGGTTCAGAACCCCCGGCAGATAGGTGGCCGGTAGACTGGCCAGACGGGGAGCAGCCCACCTGAGAAGGTGCTGGGAGGTCTCCAACAGACGGGCGGACCTGACGCCGCCCTGATGGTTTATGTGAAACACGGTTGTGGTGTTGTCCGACCGTATGAGAACATGCCGTCCGCTCAGGTATGGCAAGAAGTGCAAGTGCAAGAGTGCCAAGTGCACCGCCCGAAGCTCCAGCACATTGATGTGATCGAGCCTGTCGCACACAGACCAACTTCCCTGAGCCGTCCTGTGCTGCCAGACAGCACCCCAGCCCGTGAGGCTGGCATCCGTGGTGACTGTTTCGCGGCGGGCCGGGGCCACACCCAGCGGGACGCCGCTCAATAGAAAAGCCCTCTCCCTCTAAGGTGCCAGGGCGAGGAGGCCGACGGGACACCCTGAGCCTCCGGTGGCGGTGCCACTTGGCGTCCAAGTGGAAGCCGTTCAGCCACCTCTGTAGTGGGCGCAGTGTCAGCAGACCCAACGGGACCACAGCCGTCATGGACGTCAGCTTGCCCAAAAGCCGCAAGTAGGCGACGTAAGGCAACAGCCTGCCCCCTCGAAAGAGCGCGAGGAGGCGAAGAACATCGTCGACTCGGTGAGGAGATGGATGGGCTCTCATAACCGTGGTGTCCAACGTCACACCAATGAAGTCCGTCCGCTGAGAGGGGACCAGAGAGGACTTGGGCAAGTTGACCCTGATACCCAACCGGGCCACATGAGTCAGGAGATCGGAGGTGTCCCGGATCACCTGAGCCCGCTACGGCGCGCAGAGGAGCCAGTCGTCGATGTACGGCAGCACCTTCATGCCCACAGACTGCAGGGGCGCGAGAGCAGCCTTCACAAACCGAGTGAAGACCCGCGGAGCGAGGGAGAGCCCGAAAGGGAGCACACGGAATTGCCAGTGACGGCTTTTGTAGGCAAAACGGAGAAATCGACGGTGTCGAGATGCGATGGGGACGTGGAAGTAGGCGTCCTTCAGGTCTATAGACGTGAACCACTCCCCCTGGGCGAGCGACTGCAAGACGTCGTTCGTGGTTAGCATGTGGACTGGAGATGTCTGTTGAGTCCCCTCAGGTCCAGTATCGGTCGGTATCCACCGGTCTTCTTTGGGACAAGGAAGTACGTCGAGTAGAAGCCCTCAGGCTGTGCCAGGGGGTCCACGGCCTCGATCGCGTCCTTGGCCAGGAGGGCGGACAGCTCCTGGTCCAGAGCTGAGGCTTTTGCCGGGTCGGCGATGAGAGTCACCCTGACCCGACAGGAAGCAGGAGGCCGGCGTCGGAACTGCAGCTCGTACCCGTGGGTCAAGATGGAGACCACCCATGGGTCCGAGGCACGAGCAGCCTAGTAACTGAGCTGCTGGTGGGAAAAACGTCCGACGGCCGGCCCCAAGACCTCAGTCCCTGGCCCTCCGGCCCCTAGGGGCCCGAGAGGGACGGTGGGTGGGGCCTGCAGCCCGTGGTTGCCCTGAAGGCAAGCGGGCGGAGGAGCGAAAGTCCCCGGCGGGCCTCTGCGGGGGTCACCAGGTGCCATAAGCCTCGGCAGGCCGGGGCTGAGGAAAGCGATGAAAAGCAGAGCGTGCCCCAGGCCTACCCTGTTGGGGAGGCAGGGCCCTATTGAGGCTGGAAAGCTGCTTCCTGGTCTCATGAGCCTTAACCGTCCTTTCCAGTGCACCCACAGCGGCAGAACCAAAAAGCTCCCCCGGCTCCACAGGAACACCACGGAGGGCCCTCCTAGAGGCCTCCGACAAGGGGGACTGCGCTAGCCACACCTGGCGGCGCGCCTGCACTAGGAAGGACATGAGTCGGCCGTGTTCCCTAGTCATGAGGGCAAAAGCCTGGAGGGCTGCATCACTGAAGGACAGAGCAGCCTCCACGCTGTCCGCTTGCAGGGATGTAGAGAGAGCAAGCATGAGGTGAGCCAAAGAGTTCCCAATGCGACCAGCACGTGCACCAGCGCCATAGGCCCGTGTGAGAAGGTCGTCAGTCACACGACATTGGGGTCGAGGACATCGCACAGATGGCCGAAGGGTCTCCTCCGGGGACACAATGAGGGATGCGACAGCTGGCTCCACAGCAGGCATCCGGTCCAAGCCAACACTAGCAGCACCGTGCATAGATGCTAAATCACAGCCATCAGCTGAAGGACGGGAGAGAGCCCCAGGATCCTTCCAGCAAGCATGTAGTTCCCGCAGATAGTCGTCAGATGCGGGGACAGAAAAGGCCGAGGAAGGGCGCCTGCGCCGGAAGAAAGCGCTCTCAGACGCCGATTGAGCCTGTGGAGGCACCTCCAAATGCAGGAGGTCCAAGGCATTGCGCAGGACAGCCCGTATAGAACCATCCCCCGCCTCACTGGACGAACTCTGAGCGGACGCTGGAGAGTTTGGTCCCAAAACCACAGACCCCGGGTCACGGTCGTCGTCATGAAAAAAGGAAGCCGAAGCTGCCAAGGAAATGGCGTCCTCCTCAGGAGGAAGCACGGGCATGGGCGGGGGTGGATGGTCGCGGCAAGGGCAGGGCAGGTGGTCCCGGCTTAAGTGTGGGAGGGTGACGGTCCTGCAGAAGAGATCTCACCTCTGCCAGCTCAGCCTGAAGGTGCCCAACCTCCGAAGCGAGTCGTCGCTGCGCCGCCCTTTTCCTGGGGGGGGCATGTACAGCAGAGGACACACCGAGACGTTTCCGGCGCCTCGGTTGGGAGGACGACAGATGACCCAGTGGACTGGGGTCACTGACACCAGGACTGCAGGCCCGGCCATCCCCGTTACGGTCAGAAACAAGACACCTCGGGCAGCGATCGTCCAGGACATCGGAGGCCTCAAAGAGGATACCACAGTCCACGCAGCAACGGGAGACCTCCATTGTGAACACAAAGAGGCCCAAACAGCGATGAGCGGGAAGCTGAAGGGGGCGCGAGCGCCACCTGCACAGCAGACCCACACCGAGCAGCCGACGCGTGGGTCGGGGCAAACAGTAAGCCGGTAAAGCAGCGATGAGCCGAGGGAAGGGGGCGCGAACGCCACCTGCACAGCAGACGCACACCGAGCAGCCGACGGAGGGCGGGGGCAGACAGCCAGTTGTCAATAGTAGTGATAAGCTGAGGGAAGGCACGCGAACGCCACCTGCGCAGCAGACGCACACCGAGCAGCCGACGGAGGGCCGGGGCAGACAGACAGTCAGTTGTTAATAGTAGCGATAAGCTGAGGGAAGGCGCGCGAACGCCACCTGCGCAGCAGACGCACACCGAGCAGCCGACGGAGGGCCGGGACAGACAGACAGTCAGTTGTTAATAGTAGCGATAGCCGATAAGCTGAGGGAAGGCGCGCAAACGCCACCTGCGCAGCAGACGCACACAGAGCATCCGACGCGCGGGAGGGGCAGACAGCAGTCGCGAAAGCGGCGACAAACTGAGAGAAGGGGCGCGAACGCCACCTGCACAGCTGAAGCCAGGTGCGCACCGCAGGCGGGACACGCACAAAAGTAAGAAAGACAAAAAAAAAATTCTAAGTTGCTCAGTGGCGCAGTTGGGAGAGTGCATGTACAGTAAGCAGGAGGTCGCAGGTTCAAAGCCCACTGCCGACTGTACATTGCACATATGTTCGTGGCAATTACATAAACGGATATTAAGTATACCAACTGACTATCATACCAGGAAATGCGTTATACTGGCATGATCAAACACGTGTCCCAAATCAGCGCTGATGACTTTCAGCGTCAGGTGACACTTTAAATTACAAATACGCCAATTCGCTCTGCTGCTCACAGGTCCGGTGGCTCACGGAGCTAAGCGCTGGAGCCAGGTGAATAGCAAAGACAGCCCTACGAATGGTTCGCTGGTTCAAACCTCGGATGGAGCAACTTTTTTTTTTTTTCTCAGTTTCGTCATAATACAACAAGTTAACATCTATTTCGTTAAATGTCATTTGACAAACTATCCATCCATCCATTTTCTTGACCGCTTATTCCTCACAAGGGTCGCGGGGGCTGCCGGGGCCTATCTCAGCTGGCTCTGGGCAGGAGGCGGGGGACACCCTGGACTGGTTGCCAACCAATCGCAGGGCACACAGAGACGAACAACCATCCACACTCACACGCACACCTAGGGACAATTCCGTGCGCCCAATTAACCTGCCATGCATGTCTTTGGAATGTGGGAGGAGACCGGAGTACCCGGAGAAGACACACGCGGGCACGGGGAGAACATGCAAACTCCACCCAGGAAGGTCCGAGCCTGGACTCGAACCGGAGACCTCAGAACTGGGAAGCGGACGTGCTAACCACTCGACTACCGTGCCGCCCCATTTGACAAACTATTTCTTCAAAATTAATCCATATTGCATAATGCATTCTATAATTTCATTGAAGTGATTGAACACGTCGCCCCCATTATTCAGCATCATATGTCATTTTTCAATATAGATACACTGTAAGACATACTTCTTTTTTTGTTTAGTTAAAGCTAAAACTTTCGTCATTTCATTTATAATTCATCCATAATTTCTCATTTGTAATTTACAACCAATTTATCTTTCTTTATTCATTTAACATACATTTTTTTGAATGCGTTCTATGACACATTCGCTGCTTCCATTTCACACTTCAATGATGACAACAAATCTCCTGTGGGTGAGTGGATAGAGTGGCAGTGCAGTAGATCATTGATTACTAAACAGGGGGCGAGGGTTCGATACCAGTCTCAGACTGGTTGAATTTAAACTTCAGTCTTTTCATTTATAATTCATTCATAATTTCTCATATGTAATTTACAGCCAATGTATCTTTCTTTATTCATTTAACATACGTTTATTTAATGCATTCTGGTTCAGCAAGACATCTCTCAATTACATTTCGCATTTCAATGATAACAATAGCATTCTGCTATTAGCAGTCAGCTTAGCATTCAGCTATTAGCATTCGGCTTTCAGCATCCCACGCAATTTCTTCAGAAATTGCTTAGTCTAGTTATTATTATTATTATTATTATTATTATTATTATAGCGGGCATTAAAGATACAGGAACCGGTGGAAGTTCCCATCTGAACTTTACAAAGTGTTACTTTAGTTTTGCTAGATAGTTAGCTGTGCTGGACTAGAATTGCTCAACTTCAAATCATGCTGACTCCCAGCACTCAACTAAACTCTCTATTTGAGCACTTTAAAAACAATCGTTTTTCTCTTAAGATGGCACCCAGGGGCAACAAATACAACGAAAACAGCAGAGACCCCAGAATTGAGCCCTGTGGAAAGTCATACATTTTATTATACATGTAATATTCATTCAACCACTTTATTTTTTCCCCTCAACATAGTATGGAGGGAGAGTAATAATAAAGACATCACATGACCTGCAGCCAATGATGGCCAAGTGGGGTGTATCATCACGAATATTTGAGTCAGGTGTGTGTCTTGACCTCTGCCCAACCCCTGATACTGACTTACCGAACCCCTGGGGTTCGATCTAACCCAGGTTAGGAACAACTGCCATAAGTGTTTAAAAAAAGAAAGAAAAAAAAGTTTGGGGGCCACACAATAGTCATTCAGCTATCTGCTTTATACCGATCACATTTGAAACGCAAACTTTTAATTTAGCCATCATGCCTAATATTTTGGAGCACAATATGTAATGGGGCTGTTACCTGGAACAGGAAATGGAACCCACAGAGTTGGTGTGGCTGGAGCCATAGGCCATGCAGCGGACATGGCCGCTGTCAGAGTCCATAAGCCACACACGTACCGATCTGTCCTGTGGATTGGAGACACCGCATATAATAACAGTGACTTGTTACTACTGAAGACATGACTTTCTGGAAAAGTGCCATTGTGTCAGGCACAGGCGCGTGCTCACCTTTGCACAACTTGCAAAGACAAAGCCTTTTTTAAACACGTCCAATGACAGGACAGTATCTGTAAGGGAGGAAAGGTGACAGAGAAGGATAACATTCCTTCAAATTGTTCATTCACTACATCAATCATCACAGCATTGTCTTCATTCATTCTTACGAGCGAGATGGCATAAATTAGTAAACGTGTCCCCTTTCTGGGAAAACACCCTGGTTCCAGCCCACGTAGGTGACATCTTCAGACATACCTAAGAAAACCATGTGAAGCCTTTGTTACATATTCTCGCCCTCGTTAGATTTTCCTTGCTGCGTCATGTTTCCACTCTTACAACACTATCCTTACTATTAAATGCCAGGAACAGGAAATTGATACTCCACTTGCACTTCAATGTTCACGTTATTGTCTTTAAAAAGAAAAAGGGTGATTGAACAATGTAATACAGTGGTGCCTTGAGAAGAATTCATTTATGACCATAATCGCAACTCAAAATAAGAAGAGGTTGAGAAGAGAAACGGTTTCAAACTCATCAATTGATGGGTGAGTGCTGGGCAGCAGCCGGTACAAAGCTACTGCTCGATGATGTCACTTCTAAGAGACACAAAGCCAGTAAACTACAATTTCCAAATGACTGTTCAACCTCCCTTGTTCCGTACAGCCATATGGTACAGTTGCCCAAGTTGAAAATAATTAAAATCAACTCTGCGACAACTCTCTGCTTCACTTCATCTAGTCCATGTATGGTACACACCATGTCATCAAACAGCACTGTAACTAACTGTCATCCTTTTCAAAAAAGCAGACTGTCTGATTATTTTCAGTCTTCTAGGGATAGCATTTTTGTCCAGGCATGTTTCATGTTTTATTTATTCATTTTTAAATAATATCTGTTGAACCACAATTCAAAAGAAATGTCTGATTTGTATTGGTTAATTTTCATTATTTGTGTATTATTAGTTTTAGTATATTCAAGCTATTTATTTCTGTGACAACGGAAATACAGAGGAATTATCAACAATTTTGCCCACATGTATGAAATTCACTGACAAAGACGAAAACAAAGAACATTAACTTCAGTTTTTGTTAGTAATGTAAAATTAAAGGGATACTTGACTCATTGAGCCATTTTCAGCAATGAAAAGTTAATATATTGTCCAGAATGATTTTGATAACGTCATTATTTTTTATGTACAATTATTACCTTAATTATTATTATTTTTTTTAAACTTGATGTAGTGTCCACTGATGATGACATCACCTGTGCTGAGGAAGTGGCTAACGACCAACCATGGCTCAGTTTACTGACCAAACCCAGAATCCAGGTGAGCCATGATTGGCCGTTACCTACTTCCTCAGCAGAGATGATGTCATCATCAGTCGACAGCAAGTAGAAAAAAACATTTTAAATGAATTAATTGTACATGAAAAAAAATGTTACCACATTAATTATCGACAAAATGTGAACTTGTGCCTGCTGAAAATGGCTCAATGAGTCAAATATCCCCTTAAAGTTTCAGTTACTTAGCTTACATCTTTATTTTATTACATTTAAGAGTTTTATTAATATTATTATTATTATAGTTTGAGTTACTACGTTTGTTCTCGTTAACTACAATATCCTTTGGGCGGAATAGTCTTACTAAGTCAGAACAATAGTGCAAGTTAAGCCCAAAAAAATTATTTACAATAATATGTTCTATGCAGCCCCACCGGTCTAAACACTGTATTTTGATTAATAGTGTGTTTGTGGAATATGAATTAAGCTACTGTAAATATCCACCCCCCTTTTTTTTTTTTTATCCATCTCAGGGGGCAGCCATTTTTCAACTTGCTGTTGACTAAAAATTACATCACAGTAACGACCGATGACAGCTCAGCTTGTGGACATCACATGACCAAACTCATAACATAGGTGAGCTGTGGTCGGTTGTTACCTGAGCCCTGAGCAACACTGATGTCATATTCAGTCGCCAACAAGTAGCAAAATGGTCACCTCCTGAGATGGATAAAAACGGGTGGCTTTTATTACTCAATTATTAATATCCCGCAAACCTAATATTAATCAGAACGCTGTGTTTAAACTTGTGGGATGTATAAAAAATATTATTGGAAAGAAACAATTTAGGTTGACTTCCCCTTTAAAGGGCATACTATTACATTGCCTTTAAGCTTGGCATCACTGTTATTAAAAAAAAATCCTAGTATAGTTTTATTTATTTATTTTTAATTCTGCAGCATATAATTAGAATAGAATGTATGTACCTAAAATGTACTGTTCAGTACAGTGTCTCATGGTTACTGCATCTCAATGTACCGTACATACACATGCTGCCATCTGTTGGCGGCTCACCTGAGTGCCCATAGAGGATCTGGCAGGTGTTGGTGAGCAGTTCAAACACTTTGAGCTGGCAGCTGTTGGTCGCCACCACAATGTGGCTATCGTTTTGGCCCAGAAATTTCACGTCCAGCACCTCGTCACTGTAACCCACAAACTGTAGGAAAAAACCCATATAAGAGAAGTGGAAGTCTTCCTGCTAGGTATCACACTTGTGTTATGATTTGTGTTACCAATACAGTTATGCAAAAGGTAGTCGCTTCGAGAGTCAAGCAAGCATTTCAGTCGGTGATAGTGGCAATGACTTTTGCTTTTAAGATTAAGTCCCAACAATCTCTAAACAAGCACAGAATAAATTCACCAAGAATAACTTGGAACAGAATGGTACCCCAGCTACCATTCCAATTTTGTGTGCAGTGGATATTAACTCATTTGCTCCCAATAACGTGTAAATACGGTTTGTTTTTTAATGTTGTAAGTGTCCCAAAGACGTATTTATATGTTTTTTTGTTTTTTGTTTTTTGTTTTTTTTATGCTAGAGCATACAGAAGGCTTTGATGCAGCCTCTCAACTGCAAAGAATGGTTGCAGAAATGGTAGTTATTACACAAACGGCCAGCAGGTGCCAGCAGAGCAAAGGAGATCAACCAGGGCCAGCTAGAAAAAAAGCTAATTACTTAGAATTTTAAAAAGATTTGTGAAAACCGATGAAACTTAGCTCTCTTCTAATGCTTACTTTATTTTCCTGATGAAAGAAGAGACTTTAATCTTTCTTTTCATAGGTTCCATGCTTTTATAGCAATTGAACACAATATTCTGTGGGCCTTCCAAAATCAGTCAAAATTCAGTAAAACAGCCGGGAGCGAATGGGATTGCTTCTGTGAAAATATCTGGGAGTGAATGAGTTAAAAGTCTACACAGCCAGCCTTGATAAATAGCCAGGTTTTTATGATATTAAAAAAAATGAAACCATGATACTGGTAAATGATTTTTTAAAAAATTCGACCATTAATATGACCTGTACAACTCAACTGATTTTTTTTCTTTTCTTAAGAGAGAGTGATAACTGAAACAACGTGATTGCAGAAGTGTGCACACACTCTCACTACTGAGATGTGACAGTGTTCAGAATTAACATTCAAACTTACGTAAAATGGCAGTCAGCAGACACCTGCCACCAATTAAAATCATTAACTCAAAATATAGTTCAGATGTTCAATAGAGAGACTAACTGGTATTTTGAACTGTTCAGAATTCCCTCCACCTTGTCTAAGGCCAAGTTTTGATGACAGACAGACAGGCCAAACACATGATGCTGCCACCATACTACAATGCAGGTCATTTGGTGATCAGCAGTGCTGTGTTTCTTTTGAGACAAACAAAAATTTCCCCGTTGGTACTATTGATCTACAAAAGAAATCTCCCAAACATGGGGAAATTTGTTGACAAAAAACTTTTTATATCCTCTGCATGTTATCATTTAAAATCACTGGGGATCTTATTGTGACTCGACTAGTAGACCACGAAAAACAAACTTTTCGAAAGCAAACACAAACTGAACCCGTTAGATTAATACCCTCAACATGATAGTCTTAAAGGGAAAATTTGTGCACCTCTTGTGTTTTTTTTTTTTTTTTTTGCTCTAATTGATTAACTTGAGTAACCAGATTCATGTAATACATGGCTCACCTGTTGCTGTGTGCTGAGAGCAGGCAGCTGGTATAACACGATGTTGTGCTCCGCAGTGACCGTGGCCAGCCTGGCGGAGGTGGCCAGGTGAAACAAGTACGTTAGGCCGCGGGGGTTGTCATCCGGCTCCTTGTCCTCCTCTGAGGAAGGGCCGAGTGTGGACGGGAGGACCTGGTTGTAGACACAGCGGGCCGTGCTTGCCTCCCATACTCTCAGCAGCCCTGCATGGGCGAGTTGCAAATAGTTTTGATGTAATGGTAGGAAAATACTGTAAAGACATTTAGGGCCGGGTCAAAGATGAACCTTTGCTGCCAGCTGTGATGAAATGCAAGTCTCTGTTCTGGACTCCTATTTGAGAGAGGTCTTTTTTCACAGGCAGAATCACAATGCCCTCCACAGCCTGCACACCAAGGTAACACACATTAAAGTCATCAAGCTGCAGCATAATATGTAATTTTAAGATAAACCAAGATATACTGTAGGGCTGGCTGGGCAATCTATGGAGAAAATTTAATTATGTTGATATGTCTTGTTTTATCTATTTATTTATTTATTTTATAACATACAATAGCTTCCACAGTCTTACCTCATAGACGGGTACAGTTCTCTTAGCTGTCCGGCTCTTCAGATCCCACACGGTGCAGATTTTATCTCTCCCTGAACTACATACAATAAAATGTGGACAACACACATACACACACACACACACACACACACACACACACACACACACACACACACACACACAAGTGACATTACAAAACAATGCACAAATATAGAAGATGGCATTTCAATCAAAAGTGAAAGAGGTCCAGTTCAGGAAAATGTCTTCAAGCCCAGGTCGGGAGCATCCTTATAGGTCAAGCATGAAAACGCTGACCTAAATAATTATTTTAAACACAGTTCGAAAAGAAGTAACTTTCACAATTAACTGGAAAATCTAGTAAACACAAACATTTGTGGGGTGCTGTATTTCTTACCGGATAAAATTAATTTTCAAAAATACTTAAAAAAAAAAAATGAACAAATACTAATCTCGACACAGCTTTAATCTAACTTTCGTCACAATTTTCCTACTGTACAAAACTGTTCACTGAAGCTGCTTTGAAAAAACAATTTAATGAGCCAAGTCATGGAGTGAGAGGACTGACAATGCATGTGAGTTGAGTGTGTATTTCTACGCATTCAGGATTCGTACCTGATCATGGTGTCACCATCAGGACTGAAGCTGAGGGAAGTGACGGCACTGTAGTGGCTCTGAAGCACGCACACACACTGGCTGGTGTGCAGATCCCAAAGCCGGATGCCGCAATCCAGAGAGGACGAGAAGAGCTGCAGACGGTCAATGTCTGGGTGGAACTGGACCAGGCTGCACACATATGATTGATGTTGATGAGTTAAAGCATTAATGAAACGAAGGCATCGCATACATTTATGGAAAGGTCAGTAAACCAGTTACTAAAACAGTACTTCACACTTACTGTACAACACCAGAAGAGCCTTTAAGGTTATGTGTGCAGTATTGCTTCACCACATCCCAGAGCTTGATAGTGCCGTCACAGCCACCTAAATGCAAAATTAGGACAATTTGTAAACCGCGCAGTCCCTTTCAAACAGGAGTAAAATGAGTGCAACAAGAAAAATAACAGGGCCCGGTTGTTCAATTCTCGGTTATTTTAACCACTTTTTTACCCCTAACTGCCAGATGAATTCCTAAACCGCTGTGAACTAACAGACCGTTAAATATGCGTTGTTGAAAATATGGTTAGTCATGCTGTTAACGGCACCGTCAGAGTTAACCGTGCCGTTTATGACACCGGTTAGCACCAATATATCCCACAATTCCTCTTTGTTTACTTCGAGGTCTGCGAAAGAAATGAATACTATCCAAACAACCCCTGGCACTCGTCAGAGGGGGAAAAAAAAAGAAAAGAAGCAGCTGGAACTTTTCTGCTGAAGAAGAAAATGTAATTCAATGAAGCAATTTATGAGTTTTTGTGAAATAATTTTTTATTTTTTGTTCATTATATATTTTTTTCTACTGTGTATTTTCAGTGAATATTTTGCGGAATATTTTTGTATTTTTGCCAATGTTTTTATAGCATATAATATTGCATACTTTTGTATGATTTTGTTTCTCATATTTTTGTCAAATGTTTTTTGTGTCTAACATATTTGTAGTTTTGACTGATTTGTATTTTTGTCTAATTGTAATTATTAATATTTGTAATAACTGTTTTAAATTAAAATTAATTAAAAACTAATAATTATATTACATTTGAATTTATTTCAATAATTAAACACCATTCACAGTGTTGCTGTCTGTTTGATTATTGATGTGAAAGCAACAACAAAAATCACAGGTAACCTCTCTTTGGAATTACCTCCCACTGAAAGTAGGGCAAGCCCCTCTGTTCATTTTACAAGTTGTTTTTTTTAAAAAAAAAAAAGAGATATTTTTATTCTTTCTCTTTTGATTCAGCATGAGACTTGGCAGGGTATAACTGCTAAGTGGTAGTGTGTGCACAACTCTTCTTCAGAATAATCACCAATGTCAAAGTCAAGCCCTCAATAGACTCACTTTTTCTGGCATCATGAAAGCAGCATTAGCCACGAACGCGTTAACCAAACTGGTAAAAAGTTAGCAACAGTCTTTAGGTGTGTTAACTTTAACAGCAAGTTACCAGCCGGAAAAGATAGAGTTCTGAACAACCGGGCCCACATGTTTATTCTTAACGCTGACCTGTGGCCAAAAGTGTGGAGGTGCAGTCAAAAGTCATGCTGGCTATCGGAACAGTGTGTATGGCCTTCCAGGAGCGCGTACACTGCGCTAGCCTCCAGTCCCACTGCTTCAGCAGAAGCGCCCGGCTGGCTGTTACCAGCATCTGCGGAAGGACACAAACACTAATAGTGAACACTTCTACACAGGAAAACACATTTTTGTTTACTATTTACGAAGAAGAGAAAAAAAAAACACGCAAGCATACCTCATCATCACAGCTTAGCGCAAACGATGTGATGTCCTCTTGATCATCCTGCACAAATGTGATAGAAATCATAAAGGTAAATGTAAGATCACTTGCACTGGTACTATTAGGATGTGCTGCCTTACATGCTCAATGCTGTGGACGATCTTCCCAGTGCTGATCTCCAAAACATTGACACGAGAACCACACGTGCAAAAGATGTATTGTTCATCTTTGCTGATCTGTCAAAGAAATAAAAACGTGAGATGGATGATTTGCTGCTTTGACTGAATTTGAATGGAAATGTGTATGTTTATCATTCTCCTAAGTAAATGTTGATATTCGAATAAACAACTTGACACTTTACCTGTACTTTTCCTCCTTTATAGAAAGGCTCGATCTTACTAGAAACAGCATAACTGTAAAATGATAACAATTTGTAGAAGACAGTGAGTTGTTGCAACGATTAGCTTAGCTTGGCTCATCGACTGGAGTCAACGAATCGTACAATGGGACTCAAACTTACTTTGTTTTGAAGTGAAAGTCAATATTCGCCATGATGTTTGCGACACAAGCTTTAACCGGTACACTTTATCGACTACGCTTACTGAAGTTGAAGATTTGTTAGCCCGCACGTTGGCTCCAGCAAACACATCCTACCCGCATGTTGATAGGTGAGTCGCAAGGAATATACGTCATCAGACGGTTGGTAACTACGTCATATTCAAGCGTTGCGCGACACTACACAACAGTCCCTGGCCCAAAACCAAAATCGTGGTGGAGTTGTGAGAGATTACGATGGAGAGTAAAATTATCGCCGCTGTTTCCGAGCACCCGGAACTTTATGATACCTCCTGCTGCGAGTATAGGGACATTGCGAAAAGAAATTTGGCCTGGATAACGGTGAGCAAGGAAGTTGGCCTATCTGGTATGTATGTCAACACACTGATTGTCTGACTTGATTACCTGTGATGTTCATACTTCTTTTTTTTTCTGTCAGTGGAGACAAGCCGCAGAAAATGGAAAGGCCTCAGAGACACTTACCTAAAGCAAAGAAAGAAGGAGCAAGGGAAGACCAAATGGATGTACAGCCAGGCCCTATCGTTTCTTGATCCCTTCGTGGTCAAGAGAGAGGCGAGTGGTAATATGGAGCAGTGGGGTGACGGAAATGTGACCGCGGAGGATGAAGTGGCAGGAGTACCACAAGAAAAAGAGAATTCAGAGAATGGTAAATTTTTCTCCATGACTACAAAACTATTCCATACTTTGTTGTGCTTTGATTTTAACAAATATACCAGCTTTACAAACTTGTATCACAAATGCTGTTTGCATTTCATACAGGAAAGTGGAGATATAGTAGCAGCGCTGCAGTGTGTGAGAAGGATATGAAGATACAGCAGCAACTATTTCATCATCTGAAGCGGCATGATTCCTCTGCTCCAGCCCCGATACCCTCAAAGGATGAGCTGTTCCTTATTAGCCTGGTTCCTTCCCTGCAACGTTTGCCATCCCAGCAGAAGGAACGTGTCAAATTTCAAATTCATAAATTAATTTACGAAGCCATAGCTCTGTAAAGTTAAATTTGGAATGATTCATGCCTGGGTGATAGGCAATGTTTGCCAGGAAGGAATCAGGATTTATTAGTAGTTTATGGACCTCTTTGGATTCTCATTTTTGCCATGGAACTTTCCTGTTATGTTTTTTAAGTTTTTTGTTAATGTGTAACGTTGACAATGTATGTATTTTTTATTTTTTTGGGGTTTTGTTTTGTTTTGTTTTTTTACATCATTTTTGCAAGCTACTTTGGTTTTCTCTGCTTTGCTTCTGAACTTCGTTAACTGTTATGTGGTTGCAGGTTATGGAAGTAAATCTAACATCTGAGTTTTAATTTGAATTTCTAGGACTGACTTCTTTCAGCATCGAAATCCAACGTAATAAAATTAAACATCTCAAAATATTCAGGTGCAAAATATTTGTGCAGAATCCAATGATCAACTCATCAGCAAGCTATGCAGAAGCCTGATAACGATCCTGATCATGAATCAGGTGTGTTGGTGGAGAGAAACATGGACAACAGGCTGGACAGCCCTATCGAGAACTGGACTTGGGCACTCCTGATCTAGCCTGTTTTCCATGTATCCCTATTTCAACACAACTGATTCCAATGATGAGCAAGCTCTAGAGAAGCGTGATAATTATCCTCACCTGTATAGTGTATTATAATGTTGTTTTTCTATGTCTTTTAAGAATCCAGACCAATCTCAGGTTGTCCATCTTATTTATTTATTTATTTTCACGTGGATGGGTAAAGAGCATCTGAAAATGGCTGCCACTATAGCCTATGAGATAATTGCTCGGAGTCGTGAATACATAACTAAAAGTCGGGTGAGGAATTTGGTCCTTCCTCAACTTACAAAATGACGGTCGCCTTTCTTATACAATTTTCTTGATTGCTAGAACAGCAGGGAAAGGAAACGACGCGCTGCAAAATGAATGCCACGCTCCTCCCATTGACTGTGCACTGTTGTCATTTGTATGCATCGGCTCACACGGTCCCTCTCCCTCATGTTGTGTCAGGAATGTTCACGTATGCGTGTTTTGTCATGATAACGCGGGTGTGAACGCAACGCCGTGACATGGGTCGATGTGGAGTGAAGTTGCTCTCCTGTGATGGAAACATAACGCAGTGGAAACTAACAATATGGTGAGTACACCGAGAAAAAAAAGTGCATCATGAACATTCTCTTATAAATTCGATTTATTTTAGCTTTAATTCTCTATCTGAATACGTATAGCCACTCATGTTTGTGTGTTCTACTTTTGTTTGTTTAAGAGGCACTTGTAATCAAGTGAGGATGAGCATAATTCGTCCAGCAAACAATGTGAGTCATATTCTACATGTGTAATGTACATGTCTTAAAATAAAATGGAGAACAGTGAGTGATACTTCACAGTCAAGTGACTTTTTGTAAAAAAATAAATGTTGCCATCTAGCTTTTATGCTGACATTTCTAATGTCGATAAGGGATGGGAAACCATAAGGTCTAATTAAATAATCTTAAATTTGGTTTCAAATTTCAGTATTTTTTTTTCAATGTCAAATTGTTCTATTCAAATTCAGTTTCTCAATGCAATAATTCCAAATAAACAATACAAAAACACGTGAAAATCTGAATGTATTATTGTGAATAATTTGGAGACAAATGTCACCCCATATAAAATCTGTTGTGTTGTCACTCACCAGACGGATGCAGACGTGTCATCGCAGAGCGGCGGCTATGACGTGGAGCAGTTTGTGGACACTCCAGACTACGACGTCATCTGCACCATATGCCAGGGGGTGCTGCGGTGCCCGGTTCGAGCTACGTGCCACCACATCTTCTGCAAGAAATGCATTTTACAGTGGCTCAAGAGGTACAACCTTAATGTGGAGTACTTGCAAATGTTTGAAAGCAGCTGTTGAGTCACTGTTGCTTTGTCCTTGTTAGACAGGAGACTTGCCCATGCTGCCGAAAGCCGATTAACGCATGCATGATCTTTGTCATGTTTAAACTCGGCAAATCTATAGGACGCATGAAGATAAAGGTAGGCATTATGAAGACACAGTATGCTGCATATCACAGATTTTGTTATTCACTCATAAATGAATTGGAGAAAGTTGTTCAAATGAGATTTAGATTCATGTACAGTATATTTATTTTCTCCATTGTGTTACAATGGATGTTACAAAATAACTTACCATTTTGCTTGATAAATTAAGTTTATATACCATAACATAAAGCAGTTTAAGAAATCCTTTATACCATTCAATACATATAAACAACAATTGTGTAGGTTGGTTGACTGAACTTAACACAAGCACTTTCAGTACCATATGGTGAAGAAGTCCATGCTTCAACTCTTTGGACATCACAAAATTAAAACAATGCCAAAGAAAAATTGTGAAGGTAATCCTTATTTGTGTCGTGTATAGTTATTGTTATTGGTGATAGTTCTGTGTTACGTAACTGTATCTTTATCCTCTGTAAAAAAATGACTTATTGTCAGGGTTGTCAAAGGCTTTTCGTGTAGTTGTGAAAGCCTTCTTCGTTTGTCTTTAATGAGACTGTATTATACTGCCCCCTGGTGGCCCACGCACACAAACCGCAATGAATTGGTCATAATTCACAAACGTCTTTACATTCTATCATTCATTCTCCAAACCACGTATCCTCAAACTGCATCGTTATTATGAGTTTAGAAAATCCAATATATCGAATATTTTCCTTAATGCATTTTATTTAGGTTTTTTTTTATTATTGTTTTATTATCAGAAAACAATGTAAATTGGTGACAACCAACTATAAATATTATAATTAGTAATTATGCTACGAAAGGATTTATTGGGGGAAAAAAATCAAATTATTTAATCATGTGATGTCTTTTACAGTGTAAGAACGAGATCCGTGGCTGCACAGCGACATTCGCCCTCTCTGAGCAGTACTGTCACAGCTTGAACTGTTTGTTTGAGCTCATCCCTTGCCCATACCCTGGGTGCCGGGCACAGCTCCTCCGCCGCGACCTGGAGACCCACGCGCGCCACTGCGAGCATTGGCGCCAGCCGTGCCACATGGGCTGTGGTACCGTGCTCTCCCACCGCACGCGGGCTCAACACAACTGCTACATGCAGCTCAAGTTGCAGTACCAGGCTAAGAGCAGAAACCACGGGGCCATCGCTGCCGCCCTGCAGAGGAAGATGAGGAGGATGCAGAACACCATGGCGCACATGAAGAGGCAAATCGGGCTGATATGCGAAGGTCTACAGGTGATGGATGAGCTGCACAAGGTGGAGGAGGACTTGGGAGAGGGCAGCTCCAGATCCACATAGCTGAGGGAAGAATGTGTTCATTTCATTGATGTTGTGTGTTGGAATATACAGGTAGGTTTATCATCACATTATATTGAGAGAATTTGTAACATTTTGTGCTGTTTTTAGATATTTATATTGTAAATAAAACAAGGATTACTAATGCAACTGTTGTTTATTGGTTATGGACTAATGGAAGTTGGATTTGTTTTTTGTTTTTTTGGGGGGGCGGGTACATGCAAAAAAACAAAACAAAAACAATGTGTGTTTCCAATAATATGTCTTGTTTGGACACTGAAATGTTTATTTTTAATCAAGAAATGAAAACATGTTTAATCGCTTTCAAAGTTAGGGATAGCAATATTCCATCCATCCATCCATCCATCCATTTTCTTGACCGCTTATTCCTCACAAGGGTCGCGGGGGCTGCTGGCGCCTATCCCAGCTGGCTCTGGGCAGTAGGCAGGGGACACCCTGGACTGGTTGCCAGCCAATCGCAGGCACACAGAGACAAACAACCATCCACGCTCACAAGCACACATAGGGACAATTCGGAGCGGCCAATTAACCTGCCATGCATGTCTTTGGAATGTGGGAGGAGACCCGAGTACCCGGAGAAGACCCACGCGGGCACGGGTAGAACATACAAACTCCACCCAGGAAGGCCGGAGCCTGGACTTGAACCGGAGTCCTCAGAACTGGGAGGCAGACGTGCTAACCACTCGCCCACCATGCCACCCTGATGGCAATATGAACTGTTTTTTTTTTCTTTTCACTTTTTACATTCAAAATATTATTTTCAGTTAGTTATTTTTGGATAAGTAAATCAGAATGCCTCCAGTACCCCTGTGAGGAGCAAGCGGTTAAGAAATTGGATGGATGGAAATCAGAATGCCAATTGCACACATCTTGGAGTGGCCTTTTATCATCAAAATCTTGATAGATTACACCTGTGATTATAGGTTATCTCAGAAAAGGAGAAGCGCTCATGCTGATTTGTAAGCTATTTAAGACAAATGAGCCTTTTGTATATACAAAAAGCCTTACATTTTTGAGTTAAGCTATGAAAAATGGGTGCAAGAATAACTGTTGCCTTTATGTTTGTTTAGTGTGTATTTTAAATGGCTGGTTATATAAATCCTAATCAAGTGAGGATCAAATATGCAAAATTAAAACAAAACAAACCAATATATATATATATATATATATGTGTATATATATATATATATATATATATATATATATATATATATATATATATATATACACACACACACACACACACACACACACACACAAACAAAATTCGTTCTTTTGTGTGCTTCTTAAGGTTGTTGTAGCGAAAAGTTGCCACTACGGGGCAGTATGTTACGAGATCTTCTTTCCAAATATCGCGATGTTTCATTTGAATAAAAGCTGGTGGGCCCTCAGCCCGGCCTTCTTCCTGTATTAACGATCACGTAAGTACACTGAAGTGCACACATTTGAACGCATAATCCCCCTAAATCTTACACATCCTACTCTCAATCTTATTACTGGCTACTAGAATATAACTGAAACGTATATTACTTAGGAAAACTGAAGATATTCTTGAGCGTTTTATACATTTTGAGACGTCATCGTTATTCCTGAATATGGCGGCGGAACTCGTGTCCTTTATTCAATAAAATGCCGAATAGTTCAAAGTAGCCCCGTACTCGTTTATTTTTATGCATCGAGTAATGTATGGCGTTTTATTCCACAGCAAATGGCGGACGACGCCGGTGGTAGGGGAGGTTTTCGCGGAGGTTTTGGCCCTGGTGGCCGCGGTCGGGGCCGTGGACGCGGCAGAGGCCGTGGAAGAGGACGCGGTGCCCGGGGAGGCAAGGCCGAGGACAAGGAAGTGAGTGGAACATATTCTACATGTTTAAATATGTCTATTTACATGGATACACACGAAGAAGTTGTTTTTAATGTAATATTTACCTTGTAGTGGGTGCCAGTCACCAAGCTGGGCCGCCTGGTTAAGGACATGAAGATCAAGTCCCTGGAAGAGATCTATCTGTACTCTCTGCCTATCAAGGTAGGTTCTATGTAATCTTAGTTGATGAAATAAAGAGCAAATTTTTTTGTCTTTGCTAATTAGCTTTCAGAAAATGAATTAAAATTGAAATTAGTAGCTTCATAACATAGAGTCAGGCATGGATACAATCATTTAATTGGGGGGTACACTAGCCAATTCGAACAGTGATGGCACAAATATGTAAAGTATTTATGGTGGCCAAATTTTTTGTTTGGTAGGGTTGTATTTTGAAATCTCCTTTTGTAGAACTCAATCATTACGAGGCCTTTTGGACGTCTCAGAATTAAACAAGACAAAATATGATGTAGTCTACTTGTACACCACCGCAAACTACAACCATCCATCCATCCATTTTCTTGACCGCTTATTCCTCACAAGGTTCGCGGGGGTTGCTGGCGCCTATCTCAGCTGACTCTGGGCAGTAGGCAGGGGACACCCTGGACTGGTTGCCAGCCAATCACAGGGCACACAGAGACGAACAACCATCCACACTCACACGCACACCTAGGGACAATTTGGAGCGCCCAATTAACCTGCCATGCATGTCTTTGGAATGTGGGAGGAGACCGGAGTACCCGGAGAAGACCCACGCGGGCACAGGGAGAACATGCAAACTCCACCCAGGAAGGACGGAGCCTGGACTCGAACCGGAGTCCTCAGAACTGGGAGGCGGACGTGCTAACCACTCGCCCACCGTGCCGCCGCAAACTACAACCATTATATTTTATTTTTAACTAGTTTTAAAACTTCTCTTAATGGTGATTTGAAGTCGTTAGAGACCCCTGAGCTCTTCAGATGATTTATTTCTTTTGTATAGTTATTTGATTGTCCATTGTGGGTATTGCATTCGAGACCCACTGATGAAAAATGAGTTGTCGTGAATGATAACTTAAATATCTACATGCTCCTTTTAATTTCGCTGGTTTCTTGCTGTCATGTCATTTTGGATTTAATAATGTCCAATACCGATATTTGTCAAAATGCTGACTATCGGCCTGGCCGATTATTGGCCTATCCCTACAGTAGAATACAGTGCATTTAGTACCTCAAAGTGTTGTTCTTCAATAAGAATGACAGCATTAGCTGTTTTGACAATTGACTTGTGCTGTTATTTGGAGGCTTCAATCGCAAACTACGTCTTTTCTTGTAACTTTCCAGGAGTCTGAAATCATCGACTTCTTCTTGGGGTCTGGTCTCAAAGATGAGGTGCTGAAGATCATGCCTGTCCAGAAGCAGACCAGGGCTGGTCAGCGCACCAGGTTCAAGGTGAACCCCGTCACACCCATTTGAGATGTTTTTAAAAAAAATTTTTTATCTCCACCGTGGAGTGAATGTGAGCATTTGTTGTCTTAACAGGCCTTTGTTGCCATCGGCGACTACAACGGCCACGTGGGCCTAGGAGTCAAGTGCTCTAAAGAGGTGGCGACCGCCATCCGAGGCGCCATCATCCTGGCCAAGCTGTCCATCGTGCCCGTCAGGAGGGGCTACTGGGGTAACAAAATCGGCAAACCCCACACAGTGCCCTGCAAGGTGACGGGCCGTTGCGGCTCCGTGCTGGTGCGTCTCATCCCAGCGCCCCGTGGTACCGGAATCGTGTCGGCTCCCGTGCCCAAGAAGCTGCTCATGATGGCCGGAATCGATGACTGTTACACATCTGCCAGGGGCTGCACTGCCACACTCGGCAACTTCGGTAATTTTAACTATAGTGAATTCTCGTTTGTTGCTGGGGTTAACGGTGAGACTCCATGTACAGTGGTGCCTTGACTTGAAAGTTCATTTTGTTCAGTGACCCACACATCTTAAAGTGGTATTTTCCATTTGAAATCAATTCAAACACGTTGATTTACTTATAAGTTGAGATACCACTGTAACTTAACACTTGTATTTGGGTTAGGTGTCTTCTCTTGGAGCTCAGCTTTCTTCTTGCTCTGCTCAGCTTCACCTCTGCCCATGGTGTGGTTGTCGTTAACTGGAGATACAGAAAGGGGCGTGTATTTATTTCATGGCAGAATGACTCACTGTGGTCTCTTCTGGTCCTCTTACTGGCGCTCAACACTCTCCTTATTAAGCTGCTGCAGGGCAACGTCTTTTAAAAATCACGTTTGAAATGAATTCTTGTCCCTCCCATACAGCCAAGGCCACCTTTGATGCCATCTCCAAGACTTACAGCTACCTGACTCCTGACCTTTGGAAAGAGACAGTCTTCACCAAGTCTCCCTACCAGGTCCGAAAAGATCACTCTTTTCAATGCTGACTCTTAAGTTATAAATACATTTTCATTCTGACTGATTTAATATTTTCCCCCCAGGAGTTCACTGACCATCTGGCCAAGACCCACACCAGAGTGTCGGTGCAGAGAGGACAGGCCGTTCAGGCAGCGGCTGCCTCCACCTAAGCTTTTGTGTAGCAGAGCTGTTGAAATAAAAGTTCTGGGAAAACATATCTTTGTGCTTAGTCTGTCACTCAGATTGAGAGCTTTTAAGTGCAGGAAATTGATTTTTGAATCACTACTGCCACATGTGGCCTAAAAATGAAACTGCACACTACTTTCTTCACATCCACATAGGGTGAGAAATTCACACCCGAATCCAATCTGCAAGTTATTGGCCAGAGGCTTGCAGGAGATGGCTATTGTAAAGATGTTTTTAGGCAACTTTAAACAAGGTCAAAGATAAATAGAGTATATGATAAAATGCCACCCAATTCAAAAACACATGCCTTCGGGTATAATAATAAAAAAAAAAAAGTTATTTCTTTCACATACAGTGTTTGCATCTGTTTGAGTTTTCTAAAATGCCAAATTTACTCACTTTAATATTCTAATGATACAAGTATGTGAAGGCTGTGCTCATGTACCTCTGCAAGTCTTCACATTTTGAAATGATCACATCCAAAATATTGCAATGAAATCGCAATGTATGATGAGTGGTAAGCCTATGATTTACTTTTATGGCCCTTGATGTCTACATGATATCTGTGGGTCCCATGTTGATCATTGGGTGATCAGTGTACTACAGTATAAAATACAAGCATCCAAACTTAAGAACATTCTGTCAAACAATGGGTTAATTTGAGAAATAAAAATGACAGCTTTCTGTTAAAGGTAATAAAGCAAATAGTTTGATATTTGTCATAATTTTGGCGTGGTTCACAGTCCTGTATCCCACAAGAATAGTTCCGGTCCTCTTCATAATTGAGAACCAAAAGGAGCAAAGATGACAATATTTTAATAAACAGTGATTTCATTGTCATAATCATGAGTGTAGACCTTGACACAGAAGTGGATGGAAAAAAAAACGTTGAAAATGAATTACCTTTTATTTCTCTATAGACAAATTGTGTTACTATTTTGGTTGTAAATACACGATACTTTGCAGATCTAGAAAAGCTCTACACTACAGTATATAAAACCAGTTTCTTAGTGGCAGTTGTCAGGTGTGTCATACTGTTAGGGGATGTGGGTGTAGCAACTCCCCATTTTCAACCCAACAGAAGTGGGCCAGGTCGAATATGTTTTGTATGCTGGGTTCAAATATTTTTTTGTATGCCGAGGGCTGCTAAAATAGGGATGACCATAAATGGCCCCTAGGCTGTAGTTTGGAAACATAAGCTATGACAGCAAGGACTATACCTAATATAAATGTGTTTTGAATTGCAAAAATGTGATTCTAAATCACCTTAAAGTACTTAAGTCACTCAAATAAACCACTTGAAATATCTTCCATCCATTCAACATTTTTAAACACCAAATTTTACATTCAAACTTCTATCATTTGATAGATCTGTACAATACTTTCATCATTGCCTTTCCAGAATGGCTGGTGGAACATCTTCACATACTGTATCTGTACATGTAATGGTGTCCTTTTAAATTTAACTACCGTACCAAATGATTTATTGAACTAGAAAGACTAGCATGGTTTTTGTATACTGTACTTAATGGTAAAAAGAAACCCTACAACATTGATTTAAACTCTTTATTTTACAACTATTACACATGATCGACAAAAGGACTGTTAAGCATTCTGAGTCTGGGCTGCTTCCATCATCCTCTCCTTTTGCTTCATCAGACATTTCCTGGCACTGGCATATGCTCCGAGGTCCCCGTCTGGGCCAAGACATGCACATGAAATGATTCTCAAGGTAAAAAGTCTACATCGAATGGAGTTGAGGAAAAATGTTAGTGAAAGTGAAGTCCTAAAACGAGAAACTTACAGCGTGACTGGAAGTTCTTAGAAACCTCGTTGAACTGCTCTATCTCCTTAGCACAGTTCTGCTCGAAGCTGTTGCCTTCTCTCTGATGGCAGGCCCCCATACGCTCCTGCATTATCTTCACAATCTCCTTATCCACTTTGCTGAGGTATTACAACAATAATAACAGTTCATTTCTTGAACGGTACCAATCAGAATTAAGCATTAAAAGCAGAATTTTTAATACCGCTGTTGTAATGGGATCTAAATCAGCTTGTGTGAGTGTACCAAATGAAGTTTGCAGTTCATGTCCATTTTGATTGAACGCAAGAAATCATCTCACATGTCTCTCCTAAACTGCATATCAGCCTCATAGTAGCACAGGTAATCCCCCTCTTGGCACTGGGTCATGTCGGGAACGCGGCGGAACTTCTGGTGGTAGTAGACCAGCTTGTTTTTTGCCTGAATGCTGCTAACAACACCTGAAAGAATGTTTAAAAACAAGGGGTGTCATGTGTATCCCATCCAATGACTTTGTGTGGTAGCAATTTGGTACCGAAACAAATAATTGCAAGGTGGAAACTACTGCCCATCTGTTGTTTTTTGTTTTGTTCAATGTTAGTTTAAAAAAATATATATTTTTCTTGTTTGGTCTGGTTAGGTGCAATACAAATTAATTAATTACTACTGTATTTGGCGTGCATACTATACGTGTCGTTGGTGATCCCCCCCCTACTACATTAATTTAAATTTTTGAAGGTGAAACCCATTTGTTTCTTTCTCGAATTCCCTCAGGATTACGAAAAATAGAAATGCTTTTATGTGAAAATCCCACGCTAATTTTCTGTTATTTGGAATAAACCTGATCCGTTTTGTGTGTGACTTTGATAAAAGCCACAATCATAGTGTTTTAAAAACTGTTCTTATATGTAATATAATATGTCTATATAAAATGCTTTTCAATATACATTGTGGGATACTGTACGACAAAATGGCGTGGTGATTAAGAACACAACCTAAACATTAAAAGGCACTCACCGCAGTTAAACGGCAACAAAACTGTAATTCATGACAGATTTTACAATGTAGATTCTCTTAAACAATACGTTCATAGTTCGCGTCAATTTCGGGCAGCAGTAGCCGAGTGTTGTGCTAGCAGCCAGCTAGGTGTGTTAGCTTCGTTTACCTCTAAATGTGGTGACAGGCAGGTCCACAGAGTAATAGAAGACTTTCTGCAAAATCACAGCCGGGTTTGGCAGAGCCGTCTGTTTATTCACAACAGGAGTCTTCTGAGGAGGCTCTGGATATGCATCCTTATTAAAATCGGACGGCATTTTGCCTGCCTTGAATAGATGCAGGAGAAATCCGACAATTCGACCTCGACGGGTCTCCTCTCGAGGTAGCGCATGCGCATCAGGGAAAACGTAATGGGCGGCGAACTGGAGGTCAGTCAAAAATTGTTTTATGGACACGTATTGCCTAATGTTAGTGTAATTTAGGCTTTTTAAAACAGTAGACGTTGCGTATATTATTTTTATATGTATTGAAGGGTAGATAATTCATCCACGGAACTTTGGGACGATGAGGAGTTTTGGGTGGGAATGTTTTGTTTTGTCGGACTGAACGGAAGTACTTTTTCCTTTTTTTTTTTTTAAATTGAACAAACAATAATAAAAAGTAAAGTATAACAGCCAGGGGGAGACAAATACACAGGAAAATAAACTACTACACTATATATATATATATGTTTTTTTCCGATGTATTTGTCTCCCCCTGGCTGTTATACTTTACTTTTTATTATTGTTTGTTCAATTTAAAAAAAAAGGAAAAAGTACTTCCGTTCAGTATAAATATAAAGTTTTACTTGCTTTCTTGTTTGTGGTGTGTCCAATAGATTTAATATATTGTTTGACTTCATTTTCAAACACGAAAAAAATATAGGTCTCTGTTTAACATATCCATCCATCCATCCATCCATCCATCCATCCATCCATCCATCCATCCATCCATCCATTTTCTTGACCGCTTATTCCTCACAAGGGTCATGGGGGTGCTGGAGCCTATCTCAGCTGGCTTTGGCGGGGTACACCCTGGACTGGTTGCCAGCCAATCGCAGGGCACACAGAGACGAACAACCATCCACACTCACACGCACACCTAGGGACAATTTGGAGCGCCCAATTAACCTGCCATGCATGTCTTTGGAATGCGGGAAGAGACCGGAGTATCCGGAGAAGACTGGTTAACATATCGACATTGTGTAAATGCCATTTTGCCAATTTTAGAACAAGATTGATGAGATAAAATGCCTTTTTTTTTCTTTACTTCCAGATAGATAATTATTGAACCAAACTGTAAAACAAAGAGAAAGCTGCAGCTCTATAATAATGAAAAGAGAATTTTAAATATCTTTCCAAAATTTCCCAGAAAACAGGCAATCCCAAAACAAACGAAACATATCTTCTGGAGAATCTTCACAAAACGAGAAGCCAGTGTTCATATTTTTTTCTTCATCCGCTGTAGAAAAACTTTACATAGATAACATCTATGAATTATTTTAAAAGACACTTCTTTCACTTTGTTATTGATTAAGTATTTGGAAGGTAAATTCCAGATTTTGGTCCAGTCAAGGTTATTGATGTAATTGGAGAGGCAACATCTTTCTAAAACAATTTTCATACATTGCAGTTATTGTTCAGTTTATGGGAGAAACAAATAGCACCAATTTCAGTTTTTGTTGGAACAGTAGATGGTAAAGTTAGGCTGAAGTTGTAACCAACTAAACCTCTAAACAACATAATAACACCAGCAGGAATTGCATTTACAATGGTATTAAATTCAGAAACAGAATTCACAATATCATACTTCAAAATAAATTTCTGCTATGTCAAAAACAAGCCATTCAAATGAAACAATTGACCAACCAAAAGAATAATATGAGAGAACCAAGAGGGATAAAATAAGGATTTCCGTTAGACAATATCTGCATTGTTGCATAAATAATATCTATGAGGTGAGAAGTTTTGTTTATAAATCAATGACCATGAAAGAAGCATCCATTTGTGAAAATTAGACAGTCTAATGGGAAGTTTTTGGGATGCTGCAGTTGCAAAGCAAAAGAAAATTGAAGCCTAGAAAGTTTTTAAGTTTAGAAAAAATACAATTTGGGATAAAATTCCAAATTGAAAATGGGTTCTTTAAGAATTAAGTTGATTTTGAAAGTATCACTTAGAGTTTGAAAGTCCAAAAAGTTAAGGCCACCTCTATTATAGGAGTTCAGTATATCATATTCTTTAAACCACTGGAAGGTCTTGCTACAGCTCAGTTTATGGGTGTTGGAAATCTTCTCATATCCTATGTTATCTATAGCGACAGTTCTTTTTTTCTTTTTTTTCCCCAGAGAGTTCCTTGCCATGAGGTTCCATGTCAAGCTTTCAGTGACCTGTATGAGAGCATCTATCTGTAAAAACTGTAATTCCAAATTTACATCTGCTCCCTAGTCGCACCTGAGACCTTGTAACACTGAGTCACGTGACAAAAGGGAGGAAAAATGACTAACTGCTCAATTTGGACATTTTCACTCGCTTTTTTTTTTTTTTGCCAGGGATTCTGTATTTTGAGTTATTTTGAGGGAACAATAAATTTACACTGTTGAATCTGTACACTGACTACTTTCTATTGTGTCAAAATTCATTTCTTCAGCGTTGTCCTTTGCATATATATATAAATATAGTTAAATATCTGCAGAAATGTGAGCGGTGTACTCACTTTTGTGAGATAATGTAAACATGAACATATTTGCCTACAAAGGATACACATAATGGTCCCAATATGTGCCCTATACAGCCCTGTTTAAGGAGAATAATGCCACAGGTAAATTGACCTTTAAATATACAATTTTAACACTTTTTTTTTTTTTTTTCTCCTGACGGTGCACCCTTTCTGACAACATCCACATAGCAGGCCAAAGGAGGAGGCAAATGGGTCCCATTTTTATTTTATTTTATTTTAGTTTTTTTTTTTTTAATATGATCAGGCCAATGATTGAACCCACAACCTCCCAATCTCAGGGTGCACACTCTACCACGAGAGCACTCGCCCTTCCAAGCAAGGTCCGAAATCGCTTTTCCGTCCAAATCCCAGATCAGGGTCTTTTGGACCTGTCCATTTGAATTAATTCAATCGTTAATGTATTAGCATCCACCTATCATATGTAAATGCAGCCGCTACATGCACATTATGCTGGAATGTACCAAGCAGGGTCCGATTGGCCTTTCACTCTTCAAATACCAGATCAGGCCCTTTTGGCCCTGCACTTTTTAACAAGTCGTTGTCCTATCAGTCAGCCACCTATCATATGTAAATCCCACCACTACTGAGCCATTATGCTGGAATGTGCCCGAGTGTCGCACACACTAGTGTTCAACTGATACTTATAAAAGTCTAGTCATGTGCTATATTTATTTTACTATTTTCAGAAGAGTAGACTTTATTGTGAATGTAAAGTATAATCTTGCCTGATAATTGGGGATGGCGCATTTGCACACTAGTGTGTGCTGTTTTACAATTTTACTTTTGGAAAAATAAGATATTTCTCACAATTTATTTGTGGGTCCTAGTATAACATTGTATATAACAAGTATAACATTGAACCCATATCAAATGTAAAACTGAAGTGAGAGGCCAACACAGTTTGTCATTTCTTCCTGTGATTTATTGATGATGCACAGAATTCAAACAAGAATTATCAGCTTTGAAATCACAAACACAAATGCGCTCTATACTGCAAATACCATATAGTACCACATTATGCTATGCCGTCTATACTGCACAGCCCTGACACTTCCAAGCCTTCTCTCTGCACTTGCCACAAGTGTACCTGTAGCATTCATCGCAGCGCAAAGTGGCATGATTACTGCCACACTCCCTTTTGACCTGGCATTTGGCACGCTTCCCAGGTTCTGGCGTTGCAGGTTGTTGTTGAAGACGGTTCTCCACGCTGGCCTTCTTGGCTCCCATATGTGAGTGTGCCAACTCAGATGCAAGGTCCACCAGAAATTAGACCCGTCTCTCCGTCACGCCATTGCATGCCTGATACAGCATGTGAGCATTCAGCGCTGCAATGTCCAGCATGTTGTAAAACACAGCGACAGACCAGCGCCGTGTTCCTGCGCGCACCGTGTATTCCCGTACCATATGGTCCATGACATCATCATATTGTAGTCTGTCACTGTATTTGGCTTCTTCTTGCCAACGTCGTCAGTCTTCACAATGCCATGCATGCTGCTAAGGATGCGCACGGTCTTCATACAATTTGGGGCATACAGTGTCAGTGTTGCATCAGATGTAGAAAACACCTGAGTGCTGTACTGCTGCCGGCCCGAAGTCTGGTTGGCTGATGGGGGCAGCTCCCGGCAAACCTTATTTATTGTTCCAAGGAGGGTAGTCTTCCGTCGGAGGAGTCGTTCGGTGAGTGCCAGAGATGTGAAGAAATTATTCGTCGTCACAGTTCTCCCTTCGTCCAGAAATGGCTCCATAAGCAACATCACCACTTCTTCTCCCACTCTCACCCGGTTGGTATGGCTGTTTTCTGTGTCAAGACAGGGGATCATGTTGCAAACATATTTTGTCTTTGAAATATAAACTTAACCAATGCACAAACACGGACCATTACTATTGGTTATTGAACAATGTGAGCTTTCAAATACTATCCATCCATGCATTTTACATCCATTCTCGTACCAGAAGGGAATACACGTTGCGCACAGGAACTAGTGTTAATTTTATTCACCATTTTGAAATTTTGACTCATTGGGGTATATGCCACGGAAGAGGCGGGACTGTTTTTTGCACAACAGTTTGTTTCCGGTTCGGTTTGCGACGTGTGGGCTGCGTCAAAAATACTTGTGCTTCTGACTTTGTGCCCCTGGGTTGCGCGTTCGCAACGCGGACCGGAAATAAACTGATGTGCAAAACCACGTCCCGCCTCTTCCGTGGCATAGCCTATACCCCCGTTGTAGTCCAGTTTCAATAATCGCAATTATGATTTAATTAGTGAAACGCAATCAGGTTTCCTTAAAGATAGACTTATTCATAATAACATTAGACTGGTTTTAGACTTAATAGATTATAGTGATCTAATTGATGGAAACAGATGGATTTTTTTTCTTAGATTTTTATAAAGCATTTGATTCTGTTGAACATCCTTTTATTTTACAAACACTTTCTCATTTTGGTTTTGGTGAAAAATTTATAAGTGCCATTGGTATGTTGTATAATGACATAAATAGTTCTGTTTCCTTAAGTCATGGTACATGTAATAGATTCAATATAAAAAGAGGTATTAGGGATGTGGTAGTTCTCCCCTCTTGTTTATAATGGTTGCAGAGATGTTATCTGTTCTAATTAAAAGTAGTGCTATTATGGGAATCAACATAATGGGCAGACAAATAACAATAAGTCAACTAGCGGATGACACCACCCTGTTTTTGAAAGATGAAGGCCAAATTCCTATTGCTCTGCGTACGATTGATTATTTTTCAAGAGCCTCTGGTCTACAACTAAATTTAAATAAATGTGAACTTTTTGCCCTGAAAGAACAACCTCTGCAACTATTATATAACATTACGGTTAAGACAGAAGTGAAATACTTGGGGATTACTATAACAAAGGACAAAAAAATATCTGAAAAGTAGAATATTTGTGATAATATTAACAAATGCAAACTAGTTTTGAATCGATGGTTGTAAAGAGATATCTCAATTTTTGGGAGAATATTGTTGACCAAGATGGATAGTCTTTCAAGATTAATATACCCAGCGTATACCCTGTCTATTCCACCCAAATTGATTCGAGTAATTGATACCATGAACTTCAATTTCATTTGGAAAAATAAATGTCATTATATAAGCAAAAATGATATGATAAAAAAAATTCCGAAGAGGGAGGAGGAAACGCCATAGATTTTGATACTATGAATGGTGTATTAAAACTTAAATGGTTGAACTAGTTGCTCAACAATATTTGCTCTATTTGGCATAACATACCTAACTTGATTTTTGAAAAATTGGGAGGAATTCACTTTCTCTTAAAGTGTGATTTTGAGTTGGATAAATTACCGGTGAAGGTTTCTAACTTCCACCAGCAAGTACTATTATACTGGAAACTAGTCTTTAAATATAATTTCACACCACACAACAGTCCAATATGGAACAATCATTATATAACCATAAACAGAAGATCTTTTTGTTGTTGTTGCAAAAACTTTTTCTAGAGGTATATGGGCGACTGCCCATCTTTTAAATGGAAGGAAGTATTCTACAATATGATGTTTTTTTGTGACAAATTCAATGTACTAAGAAAAAATACAAGCAAATTGTGAAAGCTATACCATCATCTTTACTAGCTATGAAGCAACAAGATATGTATTACTCAAACATTACCCCCAATTTGAAAAATCTTTGGATAGAAAGTATTGATTTTTGTAATCCTAAATGCAATAACATAGTTTTAAGACAGTATTTACAAAAATGTAGTTGCACGGTCCCTGTAAAAAGGAACTATTTTCTAAAAGGTTTCAAAAAAGAAGAAATTAAGAAGATCAGATGTAATTATCTATCTTTTCCGATCCCATTCAAGATGAAGGAAATTCAATTTAAAATTTTGAACAAAATTTACCCAACTAAGGAATATCTAAAACATAAATTCAAAATGGAAACTGGGATGTGTGTTTTGTGGAGTGGACAATAAAGACTTGGATCATCTCTTTTTTTTTCTTGTAATGTAATTCAGAGGTTTTGGAAGGATTTTTGAAGATTGGCTACAACACAAGGGTATTCAATTTGCTGTGCTGTCGATGAAAGAGATCCAATTTGGAATGAATATTCACGATAGGAAAATTGACTTTGGTTTCAATGTCTTGCTTGTAATGAGTAATGAGTTTATTCACAAATGTCGTTTTTAAAAAAAAAAAAAAAAACAAATCCTAGTATGGCTCACCTGAAGAATGAGATCTGTCTCTTTGAAAAATCGTTAAGGTTTATGGATCAGAAAAATGCCCATGCTTTCGAAGTTTTTTTGAATGACTTTGATTTAATTTAAAAGATTTATGGCTTATGGGAACCTTTTCTTTTGTCAATTTGTGACACTTCCCCTTGTTCTTTATTTGTTCGATTTATGTGTTTTTGTTTCTATTTTTTTTAAGTGTATATTTCTTGAAGTGTGCTGTAATCGACTTGTGATATCTAAATACATGCAGGGGGGACACTTATTAGTTGCCGTAGACTCGCTCTCCCAGCCTTCTCTCAGCTCTATGGGATCAGGAATAGCCATCTGACGACCGTCAACGTCAATCTTGAGCAGAGATTCGTAATCGAAATTGACAGTCTCCTCTTCCTGCTCTTTTGTTAAAACATTTAGGGCGTTCTGTAATAAGAATGCCCAAGCCAGCGCCACAAGTTCTTTCTTTCTCTTCCCCATAACACTGCACCCCCGTTTCTTACAAAACCCCTTTAAAAAAAATCCACTTTACAACGCTCAAAGTAACCGAACTCTGCGTTATACGCCGCAATGTTTACCGATCTGGGTAGGCATAACCTTTGACCGGGACCAGCATGCCTTGCGCGCTCTGAGATTCCGATTCGGCTTATTATGCTTCTTAGTTTTTATCATAGTCAACCTCATCCCGTTTTTATTTAGTCAATTTTTAGTCGACTATAAATCGAGCATTTTAGTCTTTATTTTACTCCAAGAAAATATCATTTTATTTGTCTAGTTTTAGTCAACAAAAAACTGTCAACGTTTTAGTCTAGTTTTAGTCAGGACAATCATTTTATCCCTGTATTTTTATTTATTTATTTATTTATTTATTTTTGTCAGCAGATTGTGGAACATTTCGGATCTAAAATATTTCACATACAATTTCCTCTCATTTTTTTGATGAAAAACAACTTCACACACAATTACAGTGGCTTCAATGTCACCATGCTATGAGATAGAAAGTGACACGAAGCGAGGAGGTAGGACTCAGACGCAGAGTGACAGTTGGCCAACAAGGCTGCAGCTTTAATCAATTCGAACCAAAAACACCTCTCAAGGAGGGAAAAAAGGCAGAACAAAAAGAGCTCCAAACTGGAGAATAAACAAGGGCACTCAAAAACAGGGACAACTAAAGGCGCTCCGCTAGGGAGGAAAACAAGGGGCAAACTAAGGGCGCAAGACAAGGCAAGGCAAGACATCGAACAAGGACTGTGAAACAAGGACTGTGAGGACGCTTCCATGCACTGAGATGTGACACTTCGGCAACGGAGGGGAGAATGCAGGTGGCTTTTATGTCCGGGTTGATTGGGAACAGGTGGTGGTGATCATGGGCGTGGACCGGTAATCAGTGAGCTGCAGGAAGGGTAAGTGACCTGGGATGAGATGAGAGTTAGTAATTTCAAAATAAAACAGGAACCTGACTGTGACAAATAAAAGCTTGACCCGCCACTCTGGTGGCGGCGTGACAGTACCCCCCCCTCAACGGCCGGCTCTCGACGGCCCAGGAATCTCGGGGTGTTCATCATAGAATTCATCGATGAGGGAGGGGTCCACGATGAACCGGGCGGGCACCCACTGCCTCTCTTCTGGCCCGTAACCCTCCCAATCCACCAGGTATTGGTGTCCCCGGCCCCGCTTTCTGACGTCCAACAACTTTCTCACTTTATACACCGGGCCCCCCTCCACCATCTCCGGAGGGGGCGGCGCAGGCTCGGGCGGGACCAGGGAACTGTCCTGGACTGGCTTGACCTGACTCACGTGGAAGGTGGGGTGGGCGCGGAGGGATCGAGGCAGGCGAAGGCGCACGGCGGCAGGACCTATGGTCTTGGCAATCGGGAAAGGCCCCACGAATCTAGGGGCCAACTTTGGACATGGTACCTTGAGGTGTAGGTTCTTTGTGGACAGCCAGACTCTTTGACCTGGCTGGTACTGTGGCGCGGGCCTCCTCTTCCGGTCAGCAGCTCTTTTCATTCTGTCCCCTTGACGCTGTAGTGCCAGTCGAGCTGCTGACCAGATTCGGCGACACCTGCGGACCATTGCGTGGACCGAGGGCACTGAAGCTTCCTCTTCCAGGTCCGCGAAGTAGGGAGGATCGTAGCCGTGAACACACTTGAAGGGCGTGATACCTGTAGCAGATGTGGGGAGAGAATTGTGCGCGAGTTCGACCCATACCAGATTTTCGCTCCATGATGATGGGTTTTGGGAAACCAGGCACCGGAGTCCTGTCTCTAGCTGCTGGTTGAGGCGTTCCGCTTGTCCGTTGGCCTCCGGGTGGTACCCGGAGGTCAGGTTTGCCTTGGCCCCTAGAGCTTTGCAAAACTCTCTCCAGAATCTTGACACGAATTGAGGTCCGCGGTCTGACACAATGTGTCGAGGGAATCCATGGACCCGGAACACCTGGTCAATCATGACTTCTGCAGTACGTTTGGCTGAGGGTAGCTTGGAGAGTGGGATGAAACGGACCATTTTTGAAAAGCGGTCGACAACAGTGAGAATGGTGGTTTTACCGTGTGAAACGGGAAGTCCAGTGACAAAGTCTAATGATATTTCGGCCCAGGGTCTTGAAGGTACAGGGAGCGGTTGAAGAAGGCCCATCCGTGGTTGTGTCGATGTTTTGTTTCTGGCACATACTGGGCAGGCTTTGACGTACTCCTGCACCGAGGCCTCCATGGAAGGCCACCAGAACCTCCGGGCGACGGCAAACAGAGTCCTGCGGTTTCCTGGGTGGCAAGACAAACGAGCGGTGTGTGCCCAATGGATCACCTGAGCTCGCAGGGTTTCTGGTACATAGAGCCGTCGTGGTGGACACTCCTTGGGAGGGCTCGTGTCTTTGAGGGCCTCCTTGACCTCCTCCTCGATTTGCCAGGACATCGTGCCTATTACGCAGTCTTTGGGAAGGATGGGTTCAGGTTCGGTCACAGTGGTATCAGGATCATGAATTCGTGATAGTGCGTCGGCTTTGATATTCTTGCTTCCGGGTCTGTAGGTCAGAGAAAAAGAAAATCTGTTAAAAAACAAGGACCACCTGGCCTGTCGGGGGTTTAGTCTTTTTGCTTGGCGCAGGTACTCCAGGTTGCGGTGATCTGTCCATATAATGAAAGGGTGTTCCGCGCCCTCCAGCCAGTGCCTCCACTCTTCTAGGGCGACCTTTACAGCCAGCAATTCTCGGTCTCCAACGCTGTAGTTGCGCTCGGCCTTTGAGAGTTTCCGAGACAAGAAGGCGCAGGGGTGCACTTTTCCATCCTCCTGGTTCCTTTGGGATAGGACGGCTCCGACGCCCAGATTTGAGGCATCTACCTCGACAATGAACTGGCGGGTAGGATCGGGCACTCTGAGTATTGGAGTCTCTGTGAAACGTTTCTTGAGTTGGTTGAATGCGGTATTGGCTTCCGGGGTCCAGGCAAAGCGTTGCTGTGGAGAGGTCAAGGCATGGAGTGGAGCTGCGATGGAGCTGAAGTTGCGGATAAAGCGTCTGTAAAAGTTGGCGAATCCCAGGAATTGTTGCACCTTCTTCCTGGATTCAGGTGTGGGCCAGTCCCTGACAGCGCTGACCTTCTCCGACTCCATCTCGACCTTGCCCGGGGATACCACGAATCCCAGAAATGAGATGGTGTCGGTGTGAAAAAGGCTCTTCTCAGCCTTTACATAGAGTTGATGGTCAAGCAGGCGTTTCAGGACTTGGGTAACGTGGTGCTGGTGGGTCTTCAAGTCCGGTGAGTAGATCAAAATGTCGTCCAAATAAACATATACGAACTGGTCGATGAAGTCCTTGAGCACGTCATTAATCATGGCCTGGAAAACTGCTGGCGCATTCGTGAGTCCAAAGGGCATGACTAAGTATTCATAGTGGCCTCTGGGAGTATTAAAGCCGGTCTTCCATTCATCCCCTACACGAATACGGACGAGATGATAGGCGTTTCGAAGATCTAATTTGGTGAACACCTTGGCTTGCTGGAGCTGGTCAAATACTGAGGACATCAGAGGCAGAGGATAACGGTTCTTGACTGTGATTTCATTCAAAGGGCTGTAGTCAATACAAGGACGTAACGAACCATCCTTCTTGCCCACGAAGAAAAAACCAGCTCCAGCTGGCGATGACGATGGCCGTATAAGTCCTGCTTTCAAAGACGTGTCGATGTACTCATTCAAGGCTTTGCGTTCGGGGCCCGAAACCGAGTACAATCTCCCCTTCGGAATGGAAGACCCAGGAATCAGCTCAATTGCACAGTCATAGGATCGATGTGGGGGAAGTGACATGGCCTTGGTTTTGCTGAACACCTCCCTGAGAGGATGATAGCAGGTGGGAACGGTGTTCAGGTCCGGGTATTCCTGGTCATTCACAAGAGTCACCTGTCGGACGGCAGCGGGAGGTGCCTCTGCCGCTGGCCGCTCCAACCCATGGTGTTCACAGTCCTTTCCCCAGTCCAGGACTTGCCCCGATCGCCAGTCGATGCGGGGGTTGTGCAACTGCAACCAGGGGTGTCCCAGGACCAGTGTGTGTGATGGGGAGCGGAAGACATGAAAACGAAGGAGTTCTCTGTGCTGCCCAATGTGAATCTCGAGTGGCTCTGTGACATGCGTGATGAGAAATAAGTCTTTCCCATTGAGCGCCCTGGCCCTCATATGGGTGGAAAGTGGCTCCGTGCCTGCCTGCAATCTTTCCACCAGACCCCAATCCATGAGGCTCTCGTCCGCTCCAGAGTCGATGAGAGCTAGTAGGTCTGTGGAAATGGCATTGCCGGAAATCGTGACTTGCGTGAGTTTTCGGTTCTTGACCTGTTTGGGAGTCTCGGAAGTCACCGGAGGGCCTCGCTTGGTAGGACAAGCTACCACCAAATGTCCTCTTTCTCCACAATAGTAGCACCGCCCCTCTTGACGACGTCGCTGGCGTTCATGGTGAGTCAGTCGGGCGCGGTCCAGCTGCATCGGCTCCTCGCCAATCTCGCTGGACCTCCCCATGGTGGACGACTGGAGAGGCGCCCCTTGTGGTGACTCCATTGCTGCGGGGTGCCGAAAGAATTCGGAGCCGGTCCTTCGATGGTGACCGCTGGTGTGCATGAGATCTCGCCGTCGGTGATCGATGCGGATGGCCAGCGAGATCAACGAGTCCAAGTCGCTAGGTAAGTCCACGGGTAGTAGGAGTTCTTGCATAGCGGCGGAGAGCCCCTTCAAAAAATGATCAAAGAGGGCTGTCTCATTCCAGCCACTCTTGGCCGCTAGAGTTCGGAATCGGATCGCATAGTCATTAACCGATTCTCGGCCTTGTCTGAGATTACTTAGCTCTCGAGTCTTTTCCCGATCCATGTTGGTGGAATCGAAAACAAGACGAAGTGCCCTGCTAAACCCGGCTGCATTTGAGCAAGTCGGGGAGTGCCGTGCCCATTCCGTGGTGGCCCAGTCTCTGGCTCGTCCAGTCAGATGTGAAATCATGAAGGCCACACGGGAACGGTCGGTGGGGAAAGCCTGTGGCGAAAGTTCAAAATGTAAGTCGCATTCGGTCAGGAATGCCTGACATTGTCCTTGGTCTCCCGAGTATCGCTCCGGGGAAGCCAGTCTCAACCCCGCCCCGGTCAAGGCTGGAGTTGGGTTCGGTGGTTCTGCGGTCTCTGGTTTCGTGATGGCCGGCGTGGAGTGTCGCAGGTGGCTCATTAGCTCCTGCACCTGTCCAGCGAGCTCTCCCATCCGGGTGACCATCGCCTGCTGGAGCTCCTCTGTCTGCGACAGGCGGGCGGCCTGTCGTCGAAGTGCAGCCTCCAACTTCTCCGCTGGGTCCATGCTGGCCGAAGTGTACTGACACGAAGCGAGGAGGTAGGACTCAGACGCAGAGTGACAGTTGGCCAACAAGGCTGCAGCTTTAATCAATTCGAACCAAAAACACCTCTCAAGGAGGGAAAAAAGGCAGAACAAAAAGAGCTCCAAACTGGAGAATAAACAAGGGCACTCAAAAACAGGGACAACTAAAGGCGCTCCGCTAGGGAGGAAAACAAGGGGCAAACTAAGGGCGCAAGACAAGGCAAGGCAAGACATCGAACAAGGACTGTGAAACAAGGACTGTGAGGACGCTTCCATGCACTGAGATGTGACACTTCGGCAACGGAGGGGAGAATGCAGGTGGCTTTTATGTCCGGGTTGATTGGGAACAGGTGGTGGTGATCATGGGCGTGGACCGGTAATCAGTGAGCTGCAGGAAGGGTAAGTGACCTGGGATGAGATGAGAGTTAGTAATTTCAAAATAAAACAGGAACCTGACTGTGACAAATAAAAGCTTGACCCGCCACTCTGGTGGCGGCGTGACAGAAAGTTAGCCAGCATTAGTTAGCGATCGGATTAACATTATTATTGGAACTTTATAGCAGTTGGATTAATGTTACATTATAACTATAATTTTATTTTATTTTTTTGACCTTTCACCGTGAATCCACCTCCTGTCTGTCCCCTGTGTTTGTGCATGTTGCACTCACTAATTTTAAAAGGGGGTGCATCACTGTGTCACATGACAGTGTCACAGTGACAGATAAAATCATATAATTTTCGTCTCGTCATGAACTAAAAGTGTCCATAGATTTTAGTCCAGTTTTTATTAGGTGAAGTACATTTTCATCTCGTCTTCATTAGTCGACAAAGATGCATACTGATTTAGTCCCAGTTATTGTTTATTAATGAGGGTTTTAGTCTAGTTTTAGTCTGGTGAAAAATGTGTGTTAACGAAATTATTTTTGTTTAGTTTTTCGTTGACGAAATTAACACTAACAGGTACACGGCTCTGACTGTATTTTACAACATGCTGGACATTGCAGCGCTTGAATGCTCACAGGTGAACAGGTTCATTGGAAACAGATGAGTGTCATGATTAGGTATAAAAGGAGCATCCTCAAAAGGCTTAGTTGTTTTTTTTTTTTAATTTGATGCAGATTCAGTCCTACATTTTCTACAAGCCACACATACATCCACATTATGCTATAGCAAATATTGTTTGCATACACAGAACACATAAATAAACTGTAAGGATGTCTTATTTTCAACAAACAACTTATCAGGAATTAATGACAAACATAGCATTTTATTGTTGGGAAAATTCGATATTTCTTGCAATTTGACTGTAAGAATACAACTGGTTCATTGTGGTCACTCAGCAAAATTCTCACATTTGAAGAACAAACGGACATCTGGGTACATTTGGGCAGCCTAATTAGCACCTTTGCTCAGCTACATTCCAGAATAATGTCTGTGTAGACATTTACATATGCATTTACATGTCAACAGTGAATGACTGTTAACTCTTGACTGCCAAACGTTATCCAAAAAACTCCAACGGTGCCAGCTGATTTGGAGCATTTTCACTTATCTTTCAAAGCAAACAGAATATTGTGCGGTATGATGACATAAATATGGTGGATACCATATGAAAGATTGGATTCCATTCTTTCATGAAAAAAAAAGTATGTTTCTACCTTATTCCTTTCTTTAGTAATCTCCATTTGAAATTAGGTCATTGGAGTGACAAAAGCGAAAATACAAAAATATTAAGAGAAAAAACAGTTTTTTTGTGAAAAGATACTTTTTTTTTTGCACAACAGTGACTTGGACACTAATATTTTTTGTTTAGTGACAAGGCAGCACAAGACGTTGCGCTGCCCATTGAGAGAGAGAAAGAAAAAAAACACACGTAATAACGTAAAGATGTTTTTGGCAGCATTCATTAGGATTTTTGAATACGTCATTAAACGTTTTTGGCGGTCAAAGAGTTAATCTAATGGGTTTTTCAAACAAAATTAAAAAGCATTTTGTCTATATAACTCAAAATATTTTTGTTGATATCAAGAGACAGAGGAGCAAATGTAAGGCGGGATAATCCTTCAGCTTTGGTCAGCAAAATTCTTCCTCTTAATGATAAATTGCGTTGCAACCATTGATTAATTTTTTCTGAGTTTTGTGAGTAATCAAATTAAAACTCAAGTTGCACATAGTCTCTTCATCTGTGGAAATATTAATTTGTGCTCACCTCAGTTGGATGGGTCAAATGCAGATAATGAATTTCACCTCACTTAGATGGGCGCGAGAATCAGTGGTACTTTAACCTTTAACCTTAACTCCACAGACAAAATAATATTTAATATATTGTATGTTACAATTTGTAACATTACACAGGTTTCTGGTATCATCACTCTACGTACACTGTCTCTCGCCCAGAGACGGCTGGCGTAGGCTTCCAGCGAGCCTGCGACCCTGGTGAGGAGAAGCGGTTTGGAGGAAACAGTACACAAAAAATTGATCAATTTGCATCCCGAGGAGAGGATTTAGGCATAAAAATATTTTTTCTTGTGTGAGTGTACGTGCCACATAACTGCGTGCCTGTGCGTGGTTGCTTGAGTCACACAGAGCGATGCCTCTTGCAGTTGCTGATCCCTTCTCACGCATGCATTTTCTTCACATCCGCATTACACCTGGTTTCAATTCAATGTTGATTTGTTTTCACTTTTTAGGGCAAAAAAAAAAAACAGTATAGTATAAAAGGAAAACATGTTTTTATTTATTTTTTGTCTTTGGAAAATCTCTACCCTTTTGGATAGGTTGTTGCAATTTTGATAAATACAGTATATAGTCTACAACAAGCCTTTTTTGATTTGTTTGCCTTTGGGCATATAGTTGTTCCGATATTCATATTTCAAATCATGTCAGATTATTTTGGAACACCCTTATATTCCATCAAACTGTTTTGGTGATTCACTCTTATCTAGTGTAGTTCGTTTGTTGTCATGCACCTTAATTAATCAAGTCAATTAGTCAACCAATGTGGGCATGTTCCAACTCACTGCTTTGGGCTCTCCCCCTTGTGATTTGTAAGATGAACTTGGCCACCTGACAATGAAATCCTTCCTCCTCTCAACGCCATTCTTGGCTAAATGGTTCCTCTCTACTAGACTTTGCACCACCTTAAACTTCGGAGTGCCCACTCCTCCCGTCTTCTGCACTTTGGCAAGGTAGTTTGAAAGCAAACACGGCTCCTGAGTGGGGCCAGACACCAAATTAGAGCCTCACACTGTGTGCCTTCTATGTCAGGTTCTTTTTTGTAGTTCTCGCCTGGTCAGCGCGTGCAGACATGGTCAGTGGTCTTTGTGTTGTTTGTGTTCTGCTTTAATGCGCCTTTTTGTATTCATCTGAGATGCGAGCTCTTTATACTAATATCTGAAATCTATATTAACATGCATGTCTTGTCTTTGGGTTATGCTCTCTCTAGTCACATCGCAAATTTCACGCACCGCGCCATGGACACTTGGGCTTTCTCCCTCGCAAACGGGGCAAGCGACACAGGGGCAGAGTGCGTACGTGGCCTAAAGATGACCCCAGCAAGCCTGTGCACCTCGCTGCCTTCTTGGGATACAAGGCTGGCATGACCCACACCCTCAGAGAGGTGCACCGCGTTGGTCTCAGTATGTACATAAAGCACAGTGGAGCATGTGGAATTTTTTTTTAGGAATAGCAATTCACATTGTAAAAATGTATGCGTGCATTCTTTAGAAATGCCTACCTACCTACTAACCTAGCTATGATCATCCAATCCACCTTTTTTCCGCCCCCAATCTACCTAATAAATCTCACTAAATGACCCACGTACCTACCGTGGATATAAGAAGTCTACACATTCAAATGCTAGGAAAAGCTCAGCTGGTCTAAATTTTGGGTTAAACAATACACTTTTACACAGATATTTCTCCAATTAAATTGCACAATTAAAAGTTACATTCAGGTCATTAAAAGCATTTTAGAAAGTATTTTCTCTCTCTTATGTTTACATCAATAAAACTGGCGTTTGAACAGGGGAGGGTAGATTTATTGAAAGTTCAATCCCGGGTAGTATGGAGTCTGTGGCTGGCTTGGTTCCAGGTGAAGACTGGAGGGCCCTTCTCCTCATCAGCGATCATGTACCTCGACTGATGCCATCACCTACTGTGTGAGTGGTGCTCTCAGCTAAATTAACCTTAAAAGGGGAAGCCAACTCAAAATATTTCTATACAATAATGTGTTCTAGGCACCCTCACTATTGTAAACATGACATTTTGATTGATATTGCATTTGTGGAACATTAACTAAATCTCAGGGGGTGGCCATTTTGTCGCGTGCTGTTGACTGAAAATAATATCAGTTGCTCAGGTAACGACTAAATCATGGCTCACCTATCAGCTTTTGGTCATGTGATGTTAGCAAGATGATCAGTGATTTGTTGTTACCTTCACCCCATTCAACTGTGATGTCATTTTTAGTCGACACCAACTGACAAAATGGCCGACAAAATGGATAAAGTCATGTCAAGTCAAGTCATATTTATTTAGACAGGTGAATTTTGCTGCTTAACTCATATTGCACACTTTGAAAAGTCACAGTTCTATTTCCTACACAGAGCAAACCAAGCGGGAAGAAGTGGAGGCGGTTACCATCATTGAGACCCCCCCACTCATGGTGGTCGGAGTGGTGGGCTACATCCGCACCGCGCGAGGTCTACGTGCCCTCAAGACCATCTTTGCTGAGCATCTCAGTGACGAGTGCAAGCGCAGATTCTACAAAAACTGGTGTGTGGGATGTGACCGCCGCAAAAGTAGGTACACTACACCTGCACAACCCTGTGCATGTTTTCATTTGTTTCAGGCACAAGAGTAAGAAGAAGGCTTTCACTAAATACAGTAAAAAGTGGCAAGATGAGGCAGGAAAGAAATCGCTGGACAAGGATTTTACTCTGATGAAAAAATATTGTTCAGTCATTCGGGTTATTGTTCACTCTCAGGTAAGAGAATGTTTCCTGACGACCTTTAGATGCTAACCATGTAGATTGCTATTCTAAACGCTACATCTAGCCGTCACTGTGGTAAAAGGGCAACATCCACCTGACCACATGCAATAGAGGGATTAGATGTCACATCTCCCGGCTACTTTGTACAAACCAAGTCTGTCCGTGTGAGCGGCTGCTGTTTCAAATGACAAGTTTAAAAATAGTTTTTAGAGCAGAACTTGTCAGACTTTGCCAGGGGAAAACCTTCATTTTGGCAGCCAACAAGGTGAAGGTGGTAAGCCAAGACCATTTATAACAGTGTGTGAAAGCTTCAGCTTGGTAACACGATCAATATGCACTTCTAAGAAGTGATGTGATTTCATGCTTGTATTAGGGATGTAAGAGATATCCAAACATCACAATACGATATTATCACGATATGAAGGTCACGATACGATAATTATCACGATATTGTGGGGGCGTTAGCGATATGTAATAAACATCACAATATTGTAAAAAAAGAGCTCATACTAAAAAAAAAAGCACAATATTGTACTTTTGTATATAACAGCAATGCATATAAACCACCTACAATCTCTAATAACAATATTGAGGCTCTTACTTGCTAATGCACACATTGATCGCTTCACAAGCAAATTAGGTTCCCCTTCATCTGACAATTAACATAGATTTTAAACATAGAAGGCCAAAACATCCCAAATGAAAATTGAATTGCACTAATAAAATAGGCTACTAGAGGGTGCTAGAAATGCACAAATGGAAATCAACCTGACTGTTTTTACAGATGTGTTCCTTTTAAATATTGTGAACATGACGACGACGATATTGTGGCTGTTTTAATATCACGATATCACGATATTGTCCTCATCATCCCTAGCTATTATCATTGCGAGTTCAAACATGATCCTGTGAGATGAAGTGTGTCTTGACTTCTCACTACACAGTTCTACATTCTACTTCACTGGGCTTCTAACTCATTTTCAGATGCGATTGCTGCCCATAAAGCAGAAGAAGGCTCACGTCTTGGAGGTGCAGTTAAACGGGGGGAGCATTTCGGAAAAGGTGGACTGGGCCAAAGAGCGTCTGGAGCAAGCTGTACCCGTGTCCTCTGTTTTCCAGCAGGATGAGTTGATTGATATCATTGGGGTTACAAAGGGTCACGGCTTTAAAGGTTAGATGCCAGTCATCCAGAAGAAACAAATATTTCACTATGATGTCACATCCACTTCCGGGTGGCAGAAGCTTTAGTAATGTCAAATGGCACCAGAGGAAATGGCTTGAATGATTTTAGGCTAACATTTTGAATGTGTGATATCTTGGTTGAAAATATATTAAGTGGGGGAAATAACCGTTCAAGTGGTAAATTGATTAAAAAATAGTTCTGGTGGAAATTCAGACATAGTTAGAAAAAACTGTAGATTTCCGTTCTGCCACCCTGCACCTATTGTTTAGCACAGTGGTTCTCAACTGTGGTTCTCGAGTACCCCTATCCAGCCTGTTTTCCATGTCTCCCACAAGCAACACAGGTGTTTCAAACGATTAGCTAATCAGAAAGCTCTGCATGAAGCCTGATAACGATCCTCAGCTGTGTTGGCTGGGGAGACATGGAAAACAGGTTGGATAGGGGTACTCGAAGACCGGGGTTGAGAACCAGTGGTTTAGCAAAAACAAAACAAAACAAAAAAACTCTCTCGATAAATTCATTGGCCACATGCTGATAGGTGTGACAAGCCGCTGGCACACAAAGAAGCTCCCGAGGAAAACTCACAAGGGTCTGCGCAAGGTGGCGTGCATCGGAGCATGGCATCCAGCTCGAGTGGGGTTCACCATAGCGCGGGTCGGTCAAAAGGGCTTTCACCACCGTACCGAGATCAACAAGAAGGTCTGCTTTGCGCCTGTAACCAAAACACTGGAATCATTTTTATGTATGATAAAGTTTTTTGTCTCCTGCTGTCCTCAGATTTATCGAATCGGTAGGGGCGTTCACATGCAGGATGGAAAGGTGATCCGGAATAATGCTTCCACGAACTACGACGTCAGCCAGAAAACCGTTTCCCCCATGGTATTTATTTACATTTCAAGACTGTAGATCAGCTGCATGGGGCGTCAAGCTCAATTTTGCCGTGGGTTCCCTCAGAGGACCGTTACGACTGTGAAGCTATATACAGTGGTGCCTTGAGAAACTAGTTTAATTTGTTCAATGGCTGTGCTGGTTGCTTAAAAGTTAGTACCACTGATTGTCACACCCATCTAAGTGGGGTGAATTCATTCTGTGCATTTGACCCATCCCTTGAGGAAGCAGTGAGGAGCAGCAGTGCCACACCAATTCCAATCTTTAATGCTGCGTGTTAAGCAGGGAGGCAAATTGGTTTATTTAATATTTTTAATAGTCTTTGGTATAACCTTGCCGGGGATTGAACCCACAACCACCCAGTGTCAGGGCAGAAGCTCTACCACTAGTCCACTGAGACGGTATGGTTTCACAATTGTAACGGTCCTCTGAGGGAACCCTCGTGACCATCATAAAACATCACAAATGATCTTTCCCCATTGAAATGAATGGGAATGCCATTACAGTGTTCCTTCATTTATCGCTGGTGTTACGTTCCAAAACCTACCCACGGTAATAATCCGTGCTAATTCCCCCCGTTTGGTCGTTTTGGTATGATTTTCAGTTTATTATAAATGATTTTTCATTCATCATGTCATTTTTTTCATTGACATTCATTTTTTCCTTAAAAATATGAAGCCTATTAACTGCTTCTAACATAAAACCGCAGTTCAATTGTTTCATCACCATTGTCAAGACATCACTGTACATGTATAATCAACTGATTATATATGCACAATTTTCTCTGAATTTTATCCAATTTTCTCTCACGGATCAATTTTTCCTTCCGTCAATCTGTTCCTGCCCTAATTTCTGCAGGGAGGTTTTCCTCACTACGGCGAGGTGAATAATGATTTTGTCATGGTGAAAGGTTGCGTAATCGGAGCCAAGAAACGCGTCCTCACGCTTCGAAAGGTAAGTCTCACCTTTTGAATGGCTTTCATCTGCACTCCATATGTGTATTTAATAACCATCTTCCTTCCAAGTCTTTGCTGGTGCACTCGTCTCGCAAATCGTTGGAAGCCATCGAGCTCAAGTTCATTGACACCACATCCAAGTTTGGTCACGGTCGCTTCCAGACCGCGCAGGAGAAAAGAGCTTTTATGGTCAGCGACTTCTCCCTGATTACACAACCATGTTTTGATTTCCTCTCATGTTCCCCATTGGTTCTGACTTCTGACCTGTGGCTTACCTGCAGGGCCCACAAAAGAAGGATGCATTAAAAATTCTACCAGAGCCTCAACCTGAGGTGGTGTAAAACATTTGGAGTTTTTTCCAGGATGAAGCAGTGTTTTCTGGAAGGAAGGTGAAATTCATCATGAAAAATACAAATAAAGGTTTTGAACAATTTTTTATTGAACCAAAAGGAGTCACTTATTACATTTTTGGTTTGGGTATGCAAGACAAACAATTTCAAAATTTTCCAGTAAGAATTCGACGGGTGTACTCTCAACAATATGCCAGAAGATGTCATTTGCTGTCGACTAAAGATGACATCACACATGCTCAGTCATGGCCAATCATGGCTCTGTTTGATAACGTCACATTACCAAACCCAGAAAACAGGTGAGCCGTCTGTGATTGTTCGTTATGTTTCCTATGTACCTGTAATGTCATTAGTCGACAGCAAGTGGCAAAATGTTTTATTTATTTATTTTTATTTTTTTTATTTTTTTTTACACAAAACAGAACAATGCTGTCGAACAACACAACGGAAGAAAAAGAAAACAACAACCCTACAACCACACTTTTTTTTTCCAGAGTAATTGTTTCTCTACCCTTGCCACTTGACGTAACATTGTGCATTTCCAGCGCTGAAAATTTATATTTATTTTGGATGGTCAATTGTGGAAGATGTCAGTAATTTCTTGACACTGCGATATGCAGAGATGTGTACATTCATTTATCCGAAAGTGTCACAAATAACCCGCTGCCGTGTGAAGAAATTCTTCTGTGACGTGCGTCATCTGCCTCCTGGCTGCAAACAACTGTATGTGCATCAAAAATGTAAACGTCAATATTTGTTTGTCTGGTTGCCCTTTTCCCCACGCATAAAAAAAAAAAACATGTTCGCGCTTGTCTCTTTGTTTCCGTTTAAGAAGGCGTCAAACCAAAGCATCATAATGTGATTATTGGTCTCCAAAGGGCAGTAGACCGGACGGCGAACCTCCTAATCCAGATTAGTTTTGGAGTAGTTGACAGTGCTGGTCATCCTGCTAACGTCAAAAGACAAGAGAAATCTAGTGCAAACATAATCGCATTTTGCATGTTCTTACATTAAATCAACATTTACGTTAAAAAGTAGTTAGTTAGTTTGGTGGAGTGCAATTCCTCACCAGATAGACTGGCAAAGTGCAAATTTAATTCACACGGGTGAGCGTTAAGGGGTTTTAATGAGCATTTTACTAATATAATTTCCGGTATTATTTTGAATGATGTGGGATTTTACGCCGGAAGTGCGCAGTGTTAAACCGGTTGGGTTATTGTTGTTCCTCACTAGTCACTATTACTACTGAGCGAACTTGACCAAGCGCAGGTGGAAATGTCGTTCTGTTCCTTCTACGGTCGGGAGGTATATAAAGATCATTTCAAACCAGGTGCTGTTACGACTTGGGCTACTTTACTCGAGGTTCTATCGTAATTTGTTGCCATTTAGAACTCTTTCACTTTCGACGTCAACGCTGGCGAGCTAACTGGTTAGCCAAGCTACAGTTAGGTCGCGTCGCATTAAATATTATCTGTGTGTGATGTAACATAAAAGTTGTCCTGGGTGGTGTAAGCAAAAGAAAAGTTAAACTATGAAGCATACACTTTTTTTTTTTCTTTAAACTGTGGAGGTGGCACAATCCTTACACAAGGTACTTCTCTAAACTAGATGGTCACACATGATAACTTGCAGTTGTACCCCAAATGTCGTCATTGTCCTTGCATCCGATTTCTGTGTGAGATTGTTGCCTTTGGGCACCAAGTGGGGTACACCAGGCTGGATTGATCATAGCTAGAGCACAAATGCAAACGCTACTCAGGAAAACAGGAACAGAAATTCGAAGCCCAAACCTCAGAACTGTAAGGCAGATGTGCCAACCACTATTTCACCAGATTGACGTCACCATTGTAACAGCCAAAATGATAATTCCTCAGATCGTATAACCCTAACGGGATGAACAAAGTACTGTAAAGTAATTCAGCGGCATGTCATTCCTCTCTTCTCCTGTAGGAGTTTACGCATGCGCCAAATGTGATCACCATCTTTTCTCCAGCCGCTCCAAGTTTGAGCATTCGTCTCCCTGGCCCACTTTCACGGAGACCGTTCACCAAGACAGCGTAGCCAAACGCCAGGAGAGACCCGGCGCCTTCAAGGTATGATTACAAGAAAATCACTAATAGACGTCGATTACAAAACTATCGGTGTCAAAGTACCGGTAATTGATTAATAAACAACTAATTGATCATTATGAATCAACTATTTTGGTAGTCAGTTCATCGTTTAGAGACGTGGTTTCAAAAAACAAACAAACAAACAAGTCTTCTCCTTTCAACCTCTATACTAAAATCTCTTGATTTATGTAGTCCATGGTGAAAGCAGACTGATTACATTTTGTGTTTAATCATAAGAAGTCATAATAAACATCTGCTTTTAATTGGGAAAACGGTGATCAATGTTTTTGCCTATTTCCTAATATGGACCAAACTAGTAACTTGAACAATAATCAATTTATGGGGAAAAAAAAGTATTTAATCTATTGTGAAAATTTGCGGCCATAGTATAACCTGCTATTGACATGAAGTTGAACTTGAAGCAGTGTCACAAATGTTTTTTTTAACCTAGTAGCCATTTACAGGTATTAGTACCCTGTTTCAAAAATATTTGTGAGTATATCAGTCCCTCTTGTTTGATGTTTGATTGTTGTTTGTTCGGATTTAGATTGCTTTTGCAATAAACCTTAACTCTTTGACTGCCAGGCGTTATAAAAACAAAACAAAAAAATCCACAGTGCCAGCCGCTTTTGAGCATTTTAACTCATCTTTCAAGGCAAAAAGAATATTGTTTGCCTTTACTACATATACAATGCGGCTACTCAATGAAAGATCGCATTCCATTCATTGGAATTTTACTAATCATCATGAAACGTCTTTGGCAGTCAAAGAGTTGTTAATTAAAAAAAACAAACAAACAAAAAACCTGTCTTCACTCTTCTCCTATTAGTTGATGGAATGAGCTGATTCTAAAATAATTGAAAATGAGAGCATAATAAACCACTAATGGGATTTTGTTTTACTCCAGGTGTCGTGTGGCAAGTGTGGAAATGGCCTCGGCCACGAGTTTGTCAACGATGGACCTGCCAAAGGCGTGTCTCGTTTTTGAATATTCAGCAGCTCACTGAAGTTCATCCCGAAAGGTACAGTCATAAGCCTGATTTATGCCTCTACGTTTGCACGTGCATTAATGACTGGCGTAGATCACATGATCTATGCGAGCCATGAATTTTAAGTGCCGCGTAGCTCGTGGCCGGCTGTGGCGCACATGTCGCCAATCCTTTGCACGCCGTAGATGGCGGGGCGTAGCTTGCTCGTGATTGGTCCGTTCGATGGCGTGTTCGGCTTTTTTTTTCTTTTCTTTTTCTCTCTCCCCGCCCCTACCCAGATAGTTTCCGTGAAGGCAACTGTTTGGCGGCGCAAATCGACTTCCTGCTCGGAGACCACGGCTGTACATGTGGATATGTGCGTGGGACGAGAGGCGGGAAAAAAAAATATATAAAAAAATGTGTTCGTGGCTGTTGTGTTTTGGTGAGTTTACGGCCGACACCGGGACAAATTGGCATTTAATAATTGCCACGGTGATGAGCCTAATCTCCCTCCGGCTTTGTTTCGTGTTTTTGAATTAAATTGAACTTCCTGAATTCGTCATAAAACGCAGAGGAATCTCCACTCTGTGGTGTCCCAGCTGTAGCGACAGCCCGACTTGCAGTGAAACTACAGCAGACACCAATGTGTTTTGTGATCAGTGATGTGCGGTCAGGGCAGGCAAGGTTGGCACTGCCTGACCAAGGCTGAAATGAAACGAAAATGAATTGGCTTCTTCTATTGATTTAAGTTATTTTTGCATTTCACATAGCCTACACTACCTATATAGATTTGAAAGTGACATCTGGCGATTTTCATAGCTCAATTAATAATGTCTCACGACTTCTTCTGGCCTGCAGGCAAGTGTATATGTTTCATTTTACGACTGCCTGCCTACCCAAGCCTAGAGTTCACTGCACGTCACTGATTGTGATGTGTATTGCGCACAAGTTCGAAGGCAAATGCACTAGCGGAGCTCCGCCGTAACGTCTCCGCATGAGCCTGAAGCAGAAGTATAGAACATGGAATTCCCTCTTTCTCATCGTTGAGAAATAAGTAGGTCTGGAATCCTCAACGTTTACAATCAGGAACTCGAAGCTAGAAATTAAGGGAATAGAAAATTGCCATTAATTTCATGCAATTTTAAGGAAAAATACTTTATTGGGATTTATAGGTCTTTCTTTAAAATTATGTGATTTAAGGGGGTGGGGATTTATGTACTAGCGGTATCTGTGACTACTGACTACTCAAGAGTTGAGTAACGGTATTAAAAAAAAAAAAAGTGGCATTGAACATCTACTATTGAATTGAATGGAAAAAAGGCATTTTGTGTGCGACTTGGCCAGTGGCCACCGGGGGGTGGTGTAATACCGACATAAAGACAAATGAGTTTCACAACAAACTCGGTAAGCTGCAACAATATTACCGGTAGTCACCTTTTGAAGAGGATAAAAGTATTTTGGTATTGTTGTTATATTTATATTTTGTTAAGGTAAAGTTATGGGGTTGTTTTTATTATGAGTGAGGCCTTTGTCTGTACTGATGCATACTTACAATAATAAAGGATGCATTTATTTGTTCAATAGGCCACCATTAAAACTGTGGCATGGCTTCTTATGGAGCGCAGGTCGCCATTTGACAAAACGCAGTATTTCCAGCTGGATGCCAAGAAGAGTCTACATAACGATACCATATGTTTTTGTTTCGCTTTACAGACAAGGTTGATGGACAGTAAAGTGAGCGCTCAGAATGAAGTGCCGCTTGGTTAGTCTTTTTCTGGATTCCGCTAAGTAAGTGTGGACAGCGAATGAAGTGCTCTGGGGAAAAGCCCAACTGGGGAGCACCAGAGTTCGGATGGAGTGTGACCTCACTGGACAGCAACTACAGAAAACCCCCCCCACGTTTTATCATGCAATGTTTGAGACTCAGGATAACTGCACTTACTGTAGATAACTTACAGTAGGTGCTAGTGGGAAATATTAGAAATGCTTTAATTATAATGTATTTTCACCCTTCTCACAATGTTACCCTGTAAGTTACATTCACAATGTTGCCTATATTTATATTACTAAATTGTATTAAAATATTAATGGGATCATCATAATGTGTACATTTTAACATTTAATAGTTTACTACAATCCCTTGATGAAAATAAGCAATGCTTGTTTACACTGTCATGTTAAATTATAAAATGTGTATTAAAAATAAATACATTGAACCAATCTTGTCACATTTTGTTGCGACTGCTTTGATGTGCAGTATTTCCAAGGCCTAGCATGAAGCAATTTCATGTTCTCCACATCAAGTCAACCGTTTACATTATCACCTTTTGTCATAGAAAATGTATTTTCAACAAGATTTTTGGTGGTTGTCTGTGAATGTTTGTCCATTTCTCTGGAAGATGATTTGTGAGATATGAGGATTCACTGTCACAGGCTGAGACACTGACCTTATCTCAAGTTATTCCACACCAAGTCGTCCGAAAGGACACAAAAGGGCCTTAGACTAACTAATTTGGATACATGTAATTAAAGGGAAAATGTATACCAGAATTATGTGTCATGAGTAGTGACCTTTTTTACTTGAACTCAATGTTGGGCCGACTTAAAAGTGCAATTGCTGCATTTCATCAGCAGGTGGTGCTAGACCTTAGATGGGACTTGATTGAACCCCTGCCTGTACTGTAAAATGTTGAGCAAAATTGAGTTTGTAAATGCAAATCATAAGGTACCGAACATCGTTTAGTTGATTTTATTTATCCGAAAACAGCACTTGATTGACTGCAAGGTTCTGCGGATGCACAGGTTATTATGAAATGTTTTTAATTTAAATATATTAAAATAACACGTAGGCTACTGACAGAAACGGTACACATGTAACATTTTCCTCCAGTCAGACAAGATACCGTATTTAAAGTTAATAAATCCCAGTAAATGTCAAGAGGTCTTAAATGTGGTTCCACCAGCAAATATTTCCAAGTGGACCAGTAAGCCTGCCCTTATGTTATACTTTATAGAACACAGGCTATGATGGAATTTCAAACAAAGTGAGGATGTGGGCACGTGTTCAAAAGCTCTGGCGCTGCTTAGTTTATCCGGCAGGAGCAGGTGTGGAAACACCTGTGCAGCATTAAACCAAACACTTCATTGCGTTGTAGAATGGTGACTGTGTGCCAACGTTTTCACTCAAAATTCAAACATTAATGAATGTTAAATCAATTTAGTTGAGATCTATGTAGTTTGTTCAATTATAGCCTAGCCACCTTATGCTTCACGATAATGTAAGTGAGGTTAAATTTTTAGTCTAATTTTTAGACTAAAGATTTTTAGTGTTATAATTGATAATAAATTGTCTTGGAAAGCCCATATCAGACACACAAAAAATAAAGTCTCTAAATGTCTCTCAATTATGAATAAAGTAAAGTCATGTCTTGATAAGGATTCTCTCCGTACATTATATTGTACGCTGGTCCTCCCTTACTTCACATATTGTGTGGGGTAACACCTACCAGTGTACAATAGAGCCATTAATCATATTACAAAAACGTGCTTTGAGGATTATACATAAAGTTGGATTTCTTGAACATACACACAATCTTTTTGCTCAGTTAAATTTACTAAAATTTAAAGATCTAGTTAAATTTAATACTTTGATAATCTTATACAAATGCATTTAATAAATTATTGCCAATTAATCTACAACAGTTATTTAAACTTAAAGAGTTAGTTCATAATTTGAGAGGATATGGAGAATTTATAATACTCAAATTTAGAATAAATTGCAAACGTTTTTGTGTGTCAGTATGTGGTGTGAAATATTGGAATAGTCTGGGTACTCAACATAAGCAATCCCAAAATATTTTCAGATTTAAAATGTTACATAAAAACATGGTTTGGTCACAATATGTTAGAGGACCTTGAATTTATAAATACTTGGTGTAAATGTGTCCTTGCTGCTACTGCTGCTGTTATTGTCTATTACTAAAGTTGATATGTATGTTTATGTCTTATTCTTGGAATATATAATGTATTACCATTGTTGGTATGAACCATAAGAATGTGATATCTGTTACCTATGATAATATCACCATTATTAACACTTAATAATTCAGTGTAATGGTATGCCATTATATTTTCTATATATTGATAAAAACATTTTTAAGATAGAAATACTGTAACTTGCAGGAAGTACTGTATATTTGTATTTTTATAGAGACGGGGGTGGGATTAAATAAATTTTCTTCTTCCCACTCCCTTTCAGGCAGAATCAAATTTTCCTCTCTTTTCTCTTATTTATTTATTTATTTATTTATTTATTTATTTTTTCTGTTCATATTATGAAACTACAGTATGACTTGTTGCTGCTATGTTCGACTGTACACTAATATAGGCTATCACACATAATTATTATTTTTTATTTTTTGACTTCCGAGGTGCCACTGGAATTTATACCATTTCTTCCAGCAAGTTTGTACAAATAGAACAATTTCAATCTCGAAACTGAAGTGTAAATTATGTGTGATAACAGGAGAAAGAATATCTGACTTGTCAAGGTGGAATGTGTGACATCATCATCATCATCATTTTCATTTATTTCAGGCAATAGTGTAAAAATTATGTGTGATAGCCTATATATCATACATGAACAAAGTAGATAGCACATCTTGCTGCATTATAAAATTTCCTCCTGGTAAAAAGTTTTTACTGTCCTTGACTGCTGTTCCGTGACAGTATAAAGCCACCACACCACTCCGTGTCGTGGAAACTGTAAAATACGCTAGTTTTCTTGAAACAGGATGTGTTCTTGAGGCCTATTACTACCACCCTAACCGATGAAAGCACCAAACCTTTCGAGCGGGCGCTTTTCCAAAGCCGTAGAAAGGGCTGCGTTGAAACTGGGCGTCCACAAAAGCTCATTTCAGGGCATGCTTTGGAGACTGCTGAAGCTTTATCTGTCCTTTACTAACCTGAGGTTGCTGAGCATCCCATGGGCAAGAGAATGGTATGCTTACATATAAGTTGTCAAATGCTGATGGCTTCACATGTGTCTGAATGATCTCCCAACGAAATACTAAAAAGGAAGTGTCGATTGACTTTCGGAACACCCTGTATGCTGTATTTAAAGTGTTTGACACTTCAATATGTAGTCGATAAAGAGTCGTAAGTTGATGGTTTAAGCTCGTCCTCTGCATCTTGTCCTAATTTTGCCCGTGAGCCCCCTCATTTATCCAATAATACCTTCCTTGCCACTGATTAGATGACTCTATTGTGGTTCCTTTTTAAAGTCGCGACGCACAGCTGGCACACAGACTCCTCACCGTCCTCCGGGGTGAAGTCTGGATGAAGTAGCAACAAACACAGCAGACAAAAATACAAAATTAAACCAGATGTGAGAATGACAGATGGGGAGGGGGTGCGGTGCGGGGGATGCAATTAATGTGCGCTATCTGCAGTCGAACACTCTTTCTGGCTGGCATCGGCTCAGCAGCTGCATGGCCGAGAGGAAGCAAACAGGAAGCAGGAAGTGGTAATCCTCTGATAAAAATCATGAGACCGACTTGGACTGAGAACACGTTTTTTTCCCCTTCTCTTCCGCTGGTCTCTGGGGATCATCTTGAATCTGAATCCGTAATTATGTCAAACCAGTCGAGGATTCCAGTGGGCCGAGGGCCAGCCTGGAGGTTGCCACTGAACAATACAGTACACAAGGCAGCCTGTTTTGATTGTAACATTTACGAGTAGCTCGCATCCACCCAGTTTGTTTATGAGCAGTTGCACCTGTTTCTGCTTTGAGTGCTACAGAATAACTCCACTCCAAATCAAGCTCACCGTGAGGATTAACATGCCAGAGGAAGCCAAACACCACCTCCGATGTGAAGACTGTGGTGAAAATTTCCTCCATATGGGTTTTGACTCGGCGTAATGAAGAAAAAGATAAATGAGGCTTTTGTACAGCGGGATCCTTGCTGTGGATCAAAGGAGATCACGAGGAGAGATTGAAGGTGCTCCAAGTTCTTAGTGTCTCTGTCAGGACAACACATGCTTGGAAAAGAAGACCTTTGAAAAATGAAATCATAGCAAGAGTAATTGCTGTATTTCCAGACCAAATCGATTCCTTCCATCATCCTTCTACTGTTAGCCACACACTAATTAGCAACGTAGCAAGCTGCCAACTAGCTAGCTGCTATTTTGAATTCATGTTTAGCATGACAACGGAAGTTGAACGCAATCCGTTCAGGGTATCTGGTTGATCCAAGTTGTTCAATTAAATTAAAAAAATAATTCCTTATTAATTCTTCCCCTGGCTAAACTGGCACCATTATAAAACCCTTCATACAGGCGTTCAGGTAACATTTTAATCTTCTTTACATCCAGGTTGCATTGTTTACAATTGAACAATTGTTTGAAAATACAGTCAAAAGAAATTCTAGGTTCATTAATTTGATCTATTGAAAAAAAAACAAAAAAAAACGATTTTATGAGCTTATAAACCAATAGGGTTGTATTTACTAGGGCTGGGCGAGTACCGATACCAGGTATCCGTCCGTCTCGCTGCTGATACCAGCCTTACTCTATTTTAAGGTATCCATACTCATGCTTGTGGCCATTTCATGCCCATTTATACAATTTGAGGAAGTATAGAAATAGGTAAAGCTAGTAGAAAACTGCCATTTATTTCATGCAATTTTAAAGAGAGAGTTCGGATTTTTTGACATGAATCTCTATTTCATCCTCACCTCCAGTGGTGTGCGGCCAGCACTGACTTAATCCTGACAGCGTTCTATGACACCAGTACAAACATTCAACTATTGAGTAGTCACCGATACCGCTAGTACTTTTGATACATCAAATAAAAAACAAATGATTAAAAAAAAAAACACCTTTATAACCAAACATAGACATTTCCCTTAAAGAGATAGTTCGGATTTTTTGACATGACTCTCTATTTCCTCCTCACCTCCAGTGTGTGCGATCAGCACTGACTTACCCCTGATAGCGTTCTGTGACACGAGTTCTGGTCCGGTGTTGGACGAGAGGAAAATAGTCCAGCAAGCTGGCTGGGGTCACGGAAATAAAGCGTTTTTCTTCTAAAAACTATTTGTGTTCAAAAGAGTGATACATTTGCAAACTAAACTCCTTTCTGAAAAAAAGTCAGACGCCATTACCGCCAGGCACTATTTTTCTGTTCGTTCGTATCACTGCGCGGCGCCCTGCAGACAGCTGATCTGTGCGCCTTCCGCCTTCGAAAAGACAAACAACTTGTAGATTAGTGTGCGTCTATCAGCTGTATGCGGGGCGCTGCGCAGTGATAAGAATGAACAGGAAAAATAGTGCCTGGTGTAATGGAGTCTGACTTTTTTTTCAGGAGGGAGTTTTGTGATGCAAATGTATCACTCTTTTGAACACAAATTGTTTTTAGAAGAAAAACGCTTTATTTCCGTAACCCTAGCCAACTTGCCGGACTACTGTCCTCTCGACCAACACAGGACCAGAACTCGTCTCACAGAACACTGTCAAGGGTAAGTCAGTGCTGATCGCACACACTGGAGGTGAGGATGAAATTGAGATTCATGTTAAAAAAAATCCGAACTATCTCTTTAAGGAAAATTTCTATGTTTGGTTATATAGTTTTTATTTTTATTTTATTTTATTTTTTTTTATTTTTTTTTAAATCATCTCTTTTTTTTCTTTGATGTATCAAAAGTACTAGTGGTATCGGTGACTACTCAATAGTTGAATGTTTGTACTGGCATCAGTGTGAAAAAAGTGCTATACAACATCCCTAACATTCATTACAAACACTGTAAATATAAAATTCCACCTTATTTCGAAATGAATTTGCACCTTGAGGGATTTTTATGCATTTCCACCAACGAAATGCCAAAAGCTTAAAACATAAGTGATGGGAAAAGATCCCAGCTGTGAGTGCTGCCACTTTGCAAATAAACACCATGATTCATTTGAAAGCAAGCGCATAACTTTGGCGACCTCTGCCACCTTTTTGTCACTTTTATCACATGATCACATTCCTTCTTCTGACCTCCAGCGTATTCAGTAACACAGACGTGGTTTTGAACATCACGTATGTTTGCAAATGTCTCTCACTATCTCCTCGCTCATCTGTCTCAGAGGAAGATAGCACTTCACCACGCACCCCCACATCCCCAGACCACAGCACAGGTCCACCTGAGAGCTTCAAAGTAAACTGTGGTAGCGGTATTGTTCTGGCGGATCAGGGAGACGGGCTCTTATTTTCAGGGCAGGACAAAAGTGGCTGATTGTGGGGCCCCACATGCTACCTTTTATCCTGGGCTCATCACAGACTACACAGGGATTTTGTGAGGGGCTTTAGAGGGGACCAAGATTATCCTGAAAGAAGCGCTCTTCTTTGTGCTTTTTGTCTGTCTGTGGAAGAACAATCCCTCGAGGGCCAGTTTGCTGAATATTATTGATTTTTATTTTTTAAACAGGACTACGTAAACTGTTGTTCTAAGTAAAATGGGAGGTTTGGGGCAAAAGAAGACAATAGACGTCATGAAATTGGTGTAGATCCAGATAGAAGTAGCCGGTCACATAGTTTACATAGTTTGGTCCATTGTGGAATATGCCAAATCTTTCGTACCCTTCCAGATTGACCCACCCAAGAATGATGTTTCTCACAGCTCCGCTTCAATTTTTCTGTACACTTGTGCAGGCCAAACAAATGGACTTAGTGACACATACCGTCCTCCCGCAACCCCGCCCAACCCGTCCAAATTTCAGCCACCCACTGAGCCAACCCTGTAATTTTGCTCATCCTCTCTCATCTTCTTGGGCAGTTATGCCAGAGTGGATGCCACATGAGATGCACTGCATACCTACCGCCTGGGTTAAAGAAAAAAAAAAAAAAAGTCAAGGGTGTGTTTTTGAGAAATTAGCCTTAAATATCTTGAGTGTGTGTTTGCAACAGATGTACACTTCAAGGCTTTGGCTTGGACGACCATGTTAGTACTTGGTGGTTCTTTTATGAAACTAGAAATTTCAAGTTCTGCATGCAGAAGCTGTGAATGCTGGAAATTGCTGACATTCGTTCGTTTTCCCAACCGCTTATCCTTACTAGCCATGACTGAGTCAAATTGTGACATAAATCAATGAATCAATTATTTGTAAGATGGACTTTTTTTTCTCTTTAAACATCAGCACTGCATTAAATTATAGGGTATTAAAAAACTGCTCTAAAATAATCAGTTGAAATGTATTGAATATAAACAATTACAAAAATGTAACTAAATAACAGCGCAGATTGCTGTAGATACAGGAGTGTCTCAGAAAATTAGAATATTGTGATAAAGTCCATTACTTTCTGTAATGCAATTAAATAAGCAAAAATGCCATACATTCTAGATTCATTACAAATCAACTGAAATATTGCAAGACTTATTATTTTTAATATTGCTGATTGTGCCTTACAGCTTAAGAAAACTCAAATATCCTATCTCAAAATATTAGATTATTTCCTCAGACCAAGTAAAAAAAAAAGAAGCCATAATCAGCAATATTAAAAATAATAAATCTTGCAATATTTCAGTTAATTTGTAATGAATCTAGAATGTATCTAATTGCATTACAGAAAATAATGGACTTCATCACAATATTCTAATTTTCTGAGGCAGTCCTGTATGTTTTGCTAGTTAAACAACTTTATACTGACAAACCACTTGGCACAGAAAAGTGCTGACATCATTCAAGGCAAGCACTTCGGCCCCATGCAACAAATTAGAAATCTGATTGGTGAAAAAAAACAATCCCATTGCTCATATCAATGAAATTACATGGGCCAGCAATAGTGATTCAGAAGGCTCAGGGCAGATTAGAATGACATAGCAACACAGTAGAAGCTGAAATCTGATTGGACAAAAACTCTATACATACTTGAGCACCTAATAGAAATAGACTATTAGGAATGAATTAGAATTTTGTTAAATTATTCTGTTATTTTGAAAGTTTTTAATTAGTAAATGTCTGGCCTGGCCCTGCGATTGGCTGGCAACCAGTCCAGGGTGTCCCCCGCCTACTGCCCAGAGCCAGCTGAGATAGGCGCCAGCAGCCCCCGCGACCCTTGTGAGGAATAAGCGGTCAAGAAAATGGATGGATGGATGGATGTCTGGCCTGACAAAATGAATAGCTCACGACCTGAACAAGCTGCACATTTTTCTCTTTGATTGTGTTGGCCTCCGTTGAGAAACGGCGATGTTAAAACAGGCTGAGTTAAATGAAGACCTGAGCACTCTTTCATGATTATCATCCAAAGACAAACTCGCACAAACATTCACAGTGTTATTATAATTAATGCCAGTCATAGACACTTCCTGATTGGTGTCTGGTTTTAATAGGTGCGCTTGAGCAGACGAGCTGTCCCTTTGAACATGCACAAGCACAAAAGGAAGAGCCTATTAGCAAGATTGAACCTCAAAGTGAGTGACTTGTACTCACAAATACTGGCCTGAATGTGTGTGTTTAATTGTGTGATCATCACACCTTGAGAAGGTGGAGTGAGGCTGAAAGGGGATTTCCACTCACCTGACGGCTTTATGCCCCTCGGCACCTCCTGTGCAACACACTCACATACATACATACACGCAGTACAGTACAGTACTTTAACCCACTTCCTCAGTTGTAGAGCCAAGTGAATCCCGACAGTTATCCATCATCACCTTCCCCTCGCATGTCAGAAAATCATTTGACATTTGGCGTAGATAAACTTCAGTTCTGCTCCGCTGGATTTTCTCTTTTCATTGTGTGCCAGAATGGCAAACGCACGCTCTGATCTCCTGTCAGCACTCCGTGGGAATTATTTCTCAAGCTCTCACACCCTAAGGACGCACTCATTCTGAATTAGGATGTCTTTTCATCTTCATTGTTGCGTCCACTGACAGTGAAGACATCTTGTCATGATCACGCAAAGGATTTTAGAAATTCTACACAGCCAAAATGAAAATGTATGTTTTGTTTTTTTTAAATTCCAGTGGTGGGTCAGCAACACAGACCGCCATTATGTGGCAATTTGAATTTTTATATTTGTTGCCAGACATGTTATTTGATTATTCCAAACTATCTATTCTCTTAATTTCATAGCGTTTTTCATGGCCGCACTACTTCCAGTGTCTGTATGTTGGTGCTTGATTTGTTTGATAAGATTTCAGGCTTCAGCCTAACTAATCTGCACACGACTTTCAAGATCAGTAGTGATAGCCCAAGTGACTTCAACTGTATTTACAGTACAGTGAGTACAATGGTTTGGGTTGGGGTTTTATTAGGTTTTGTCTTTGATCACTTCAGTTGTATTCTTCTTCCTGTCAGTGTCTCTCATTTAGTGTGATCACATACACCTGTGCTTGTCGTCCCACACCCTTGTGTTCAGCCAATCAGTTCCCTCAGCCTCCGTGTCCTGCCCAGGTGTCACTTGTTGTGTAATTAGTTGGCGTGTAATTATTCTCCTGTTTTTGTTTGAGTCTTTGTTGGCCCATTGTTGATTCCATGTCTTGTTGTTACCACAATTTGCCGTTTCCCTCGTCTTGCCAGTTCTTAGTTATGCTCGTTCAGTTTGTTTACATTTAGGACTTTGTTGTTTTTCATTATTTCCTGTTGGCACCTTGTGCACTACGTTATTTTTTGTCGAAGTAATAAAAACCCTTTTTGTTTGTCACCTCGGCCTCCACCCTCTGCCTCCCTTCACTTGGGTCCACAACTTCCCACAGAACCGTGACAGTTTCTTTAACCAATAAGATCTTAAATTTTTCCTCACAGGATTAGAGCACTGGATGTCATATTTTTCCGACCTCTTATTAGTCAGTCTGAATAAAACCCCTTGCAGCCAAATTAAGTATAACTGGCGAGTATTTATTTATTATGTTTTTGTCATGGTACGGAAAAATTATATACCCAGCTTTTGGGTAAATTTCTTCAAGCTTCAAAACTATCACTTTTCAGGGAAAAGAAAAAAAAAATTACGTTGTTCATCCATAAACATTGAGCCTTTAAAGAGAGCAAGCCATTTTCAGCACTTTAGATTGGGCAATCATTTGGGCAATGACTGACCAATAGTAGCCTATATATTTGTGAAGAAATATGAAGTTTACCAAATTTGGATATATTAGGTTTCAGCCCCACACCAGTGACTTATATAGAAGAATGATTTATTGGAAACTACATTAAAAATTATCATAAAGTGTGGCATGGTGGAAGAGCGGTTACCACCTTATAGTTCGGAGGTCATGGGTTCAAATCCGGGCTCCGGCCTTCCTGCATAGACCTCGTATGGTCTGCGTGGGTTTTTCCAGATGCTCCAGTTTCCTGTATACCAGTGGCGAGCGGTGACTTTTTCGAGTGGACATGCTGACGTGTCACATATGCGAGCGAGGGCGCGAACTGAAAATTTTTGGGGTATTTTTATTATTAATTTCAATATTAAATATTATTTTATATCACTGTGTAGGTATAAAATTAAAGCGGAAATATTCAGGACTGACGCAGGTTGATACGCATACACTGTAATGTAACCAGTTCCGTGGTGCATGAAATGACAAAATCACAATTTGCCAATTCGTTGGAATTTACAGTATTCGGAACTGGCTCGTGCCCATGATGTAAACTCAACCCGGAGAAGGGAAAAAATGACATCGCAGAAAAGCCGCAAGAGGTTTCAACCAACAATAAAGTTTACTGATCTATTTGGACAGCCACCTAGCCACTGATGTTTCTCGTACGTACAACAACGTTAACTGAACTGCAAGCCTCCTCCCTCCCCTCCCTCCCGCGAGACCTGTGTTGCGTTCACTAACAGTCAAGCTCAACATAAATGGCAACCCCACTTAGTTCGTTACGCTTCCTTTCCTCAATAGTTCTCCGGGAAAAGGGCACTCATTGGGATTCGGTGATGAACTTGAACTGAACAATGACCGTTGACCACAGAACAAGCCAAGTAAGCCACTTTTGCGCATGTGCATTGTCAGATAGGCTGCATGACCGACAGTTTTTTTGCCATTCAAAAGCCACATGTACCGAAATATCGTTCACGGAACTAACACAATCAATTTCTCAAGTTTGTGTATGCACGAAACAAACTGTCGACTTCCCAGCTCCCCGAAAACAAGACAAAGTATACAGAAATTTAAGACCAAAACAGTAGAACTACGGTATTGTATTTTAGAGGACACTGACAGAAATATTTTCAATGATTTTATTTTGAAGAGGTCGGGCAAGCACCTCTTAATAGCTTACTATGACGGATCATCACTGCTGTATACATTACAGAAAGTATGAATGGTTGTCAATTGAACACTAAAATTGTCCATAGGTGTGAATGGTTGTTTGTATACATGTGCCCTACAATTGGCTGATGACCAGTTCCAGGTTTAGCCCGCCTCTCACCCAAACCTAGGCTACCTCATTCATTTGCATTGTTGCAAAATCTTTATGTATGATGTGCCTTAGTCCTATTGCTATTTCCCTGACTATGCTCTTCCCTACTGAATATTGCAGCAACACTACCATATGATGCGCAATATATCATAATTCGCCAGCCTGTTGCTCACTGAGCTTCCGATACAATAGTGCTATGGGGTTCATTAACCACAAAGACAGCAATAAAACCCTGTGGCAGTGTTTCAAAATCACCAACGGTCATAAACTCCATCAGTGTTACGGTACAAGCACTTCATAGTATCGTCACGCACTTATTGGGTGGCGGCATCCGTGTAAAATACCGAGCGGATTGTCATCATCTTCCTTCTCATCATGAACTACCGAGCCGTGCCATTCCATGAAAATGGCTTCAAGTGTATTTCTTTGTAAAACACGGAGGCAGCAGTTCTTCACACTCGAGGACTGATAAGGCCCATTGGGTTCACCAATCATCACACACGAGGCTCAATAATAGATGGAGTCACTGGTGTGTTACCTTAGGAAGAGATACTGGCACCATCTTGTCCACTGTCTGCTTGTGTTCATGAAAAGACACACAAAGACGCTCAGCCGGGATTATTTTTCTTGCTCTTGCAGTCTGTGGTCGCTCTGATGATTCCGAATGACGATCTCTTCTCTTTTCACTGCCGCAAGGAGGTTAGAGGTGTTGTTAGTTGATGTTGTAGCTGTTTTAATTTGATTGCAAGTATGGTTAAATTTTTTTTTACCAAGTTGCAGAGTATAACAGTGGGGCCTTGAGATACGAGCTTATGCCATGCTTGTAACGCAGAACTTTCGTATCGCAAATCATCTTTCCCTATTACAATGAATGGAAATGCCATTAATATCTTCCAGGATCTCGAAACAAAGCAACACACATTTTTGTGATGTTTTTTTAAATTCGAAAAATGGCACTCTGTAATTCTGAACTTTATAAAAGCATCCAGTAATAACAAAACTAAATAGAATGTAAAGAATTAAACAGTGTCATATGTATATATTTTTTGCTTCAATTCCTTCTGGTGTGTGTGACATGGGGGCAGTATAATAAAGACATACAGAAACACAAAAAAGTTTTACAACTGACTGTCATTTGCTATAATATTGGTCATGATTTGCAAAGGATAAATGCCTTGGAGTATTATTTTGTCTGTCTACATGTGTTGCTCCATCGTTGGTGTTCAAATAGCCATTGTTGAAAGGGTTAGCAAGGTAGCAACCCTAATGCTATCCGTTATCCCATCATTGCCATTTTGCGGCATTTGTTAGCATTAAGCTACAGACCTTCTTGAAGCAAAGTTTGTGTGGTTGTTTTGTATTACACAACATGTAGCCTAATTCTCTTTGTTGCATGTTTTGACAGTGAACTTCACTTTGGAGAAGCATGAACAACTTGAAGCCTCGTTTTTGAATTCTTATTCACTATTTGCCAAATTGCCGCTTGTTTTAGAGTGACTTGAGTTCACTGCCACCATACATACAGCACTGGTATCTCAAATCTTTGCTCGCGAGCCATAAATGATCCGAATGATGGCTCATATCTCGAAAAACTCTGCTCCAGTGTGCTAACATCTGTTTGGTTAATTGTGTTTGCCAAATTCCAATGAAATGTGGATTGGCAGTCTTAACAAATTACTGGTTATAATCCATTTGAGGCCTGGGATAAAAAAATAAAAATACACAGATGACCTTTTTTGATGTACTATGGATGATTGAACACGTCCATGGAAGTGAAACAAGTGATTCTGAAGCTACGTTTATTTCCCAGCCCGCCTGTTTTCCTTCCCCCAATGGTGGGTCACATATTATTTGGTACACTCGTGTTGCCTTTGGCCAAAACCGCTGTCAGCACCCAAGCTGATAGTTTGCTCGTTTGAGTTGAGCATAATTTCGCATTCCTTTTGAAATGCAGACTATTCCCACGGGGTAGAAGCCCATCTCCTGTTTCTGCAGCATGAAGCGGTTCTGACACACACACAAACTCAAATGTTGCCTCGCTCGTCTGCAAGATATTACAGGACAGTTGATACTATCCCCGCCCAACTCCTCAAGGGAAGGCCGACCAACAGGTTCGACCCCTTCTTTTTTTCCCCTTTTTTTAAATAGTGACAGCTCCCTTCTATAACATTCTGCATTTGACAGGCTGGAATGACAAAAACTTGGGAAACTCCAGCGACTGGCTCGACAAAGTACTGTGGTCTTATTGCCCAGTAATTAGAGGCATCACACAATAGTCCGTATAAAAGAAGCGGTTGTAGAAATATGACGTCACCGGCTGGTTTGCGGAATCCTCTTTAAACATCCTCAAGGCTGGCATACTTGTTATATTGCAGCAGGAAGTACGTGACCATCTTTGGATGAGAGGGTGGCGGTCTAGACTGGAGAAAGCGTGGGAATGCTGCAGATTGTTCCGGTGTCTAATTGACGCTAACACAAAATCTATATGAACTGTACAGGCAGTGTTTTCTGTAAACCTTTAATGGTCCAACACAGTTGATTATTCTCTGGGCATCTTTTTACATCAAATACTGCCATCACCATGACCAACATTTAGTGTAGTAGGCCTACATGTTCAGAAAAAAAATCCCTCACAAAATTATATATTTAATATTAATGTAAGCCACTGTAACATTATGTACATTTTTAAAATTAAAAAAAATATATAAAAAATATAAAACAATATAAAATACTACAATTTAATTATTATTACATGCGTCCCTGAAAATAAATGTCTTCTAAATTGAACAAACACCCCATGGTTTTTTTAACTTGCCAAATTTGAATGATTAAGAAAATAGTATATGAAAAAAGTATAAAAAAAATCATCATAGAATAATGAAAACGCAAGTCACTGGGACTGAGACACTGTAAAGCGGCAATGCCAACTCAAGCTCCAGTCCACCCTGGTTGTCAAATTGTCCATCCATCCATCCATTTTCTTGACCGCTTTTTCCTCACAAGGGTCGCGGGGGCTGCTGGCGCCTATCTCAGCTGGCTCTGGGCACACCCTGGACTGGTTGCCAACCAATCGCAGGGCACACAGAGACAAACAACCATCCACACTCACAAGCACACCTAGGAACAATTAAGAGCGCCGCCCAATCAACCTACCATGCATGTCTTTGGAATGTGGGAGGAGACCGGAGTACCCGGAGAAGACCCACGCGGGCACGGGGAGAACATGCAAACTCCACCCAGGAAGGTCCGAGCCTGGACTCGAACCGGAGACCTCAGAACTGGGAAGCGGACGTGCTAAGCACTCGACTACCGTGCCGCCCCATCCATTTTCTTGACCGCTTATTCCTCACAAGGGTTTGTCAAATTGTAATTTCAAAAAAAATAAAATAAAATAAAATCTGAAAAGAAAAATCAAGAAACCTAAAATGATGAAAAACATTTTAATTTTATATAGCCACAACCATGAAGTGAAAATATAATTGTATAAAAGTTATGCAAATGACTATTGTTAAATAAATTGGCATTTCACACGACGACGGTTTGGTATTATGCCCTTTAAATTATATAAATTTGACATTAAATCTAATAATATTTTGGCAAATTTATGCAATTGTTTATGTACGTCTTGATCAAATCCACCAAAAAAATCACATTACATCACCTGTGCTACAACTTAGACCTGCTTTTAGCTTGTCTAAAATCTAGTCCAATTTTGGTCACCAAATACCCTAATGCAATAGAATACGCTGGAACACCTATTAAGGCGTAGCGCGGGCTACCAAAATCACAAGCACTCGACTTGCGCTGGTATGAAAATGAAGATGCGGCCATTTTTACACCGAGCGCACGGGCGCCTCTCTATGAAAATAGGGTCCATTTTATCTTTCTTCATGTAGATTATATTTAAAATCTAATCTCTGAATTAACTTTACAGTTTTTCATTCCTGTGAGAACAGCATCAGTGAGACTTTTATTTTTTTGGTCACATGATAAAATGATTGGTTGATGAATGTGACGCCCACAGTGTAGTTTAGATCTGAGTAACCATATGACTCACAACATTGCGCATGTATGCGAGCACTGTTCACTTCAATCACATTTGCCACTTGACTCACTGACTTGTCCGTCATAGATATATATAGTATCTATCTTTTTTTTTCTTCTTTAAAATATGAAACATCTGGCAGGGTGCAGCTGCTGTTCATTTAAACTTCCTGTGCAGCACTTTTAGCCTCTGAGCTACTGAAGTTCAATTATGATGACGATTGGCTTTACAAGACTCACATTTGAACGCTAGGAACAGTCGTTAAGTGTTCGATCCCGTCGTCCGTCTTGTTGAATTTCAGAGATGGAAAGAATGCTGCTTCAAGTGCACGAGGGGGGAAACAACTGGTGACAGCGACACAATAAAAGGTCGGGCTGCGGCTTTCTATCTGACGTCAGGGCAATCAACATTTCAAAAGATGGAAAAGAAAAACAGCCTTCAATTATCTCATTTGAGTATGAGCGTGGGATTGGCTGCCACTAAACGCTCCATACAGTAACAATAGGCCTCCACACGCACATCCACAAGAAGACTGTATAGGTAATAAGACGACTCGCACGCATAGCTCTATGCAGTCGATGCAATTACAGACTACCTGTCAGATTTGCAGCCACATGCCTATGTGAATCCCCAAACATGGCTAGAAGGCACAAAACTGTATGCCAAACTAATCACATATACACCTTTCTTGCTCTCTTTCACGTATTTGTGTCATGCACACACACAGAGGGCCACACCTCCACCCTTCCCTACACACCCAACTGTGCATAAGAGCCAAACTCTTCGGCCACAGAAAAAAAAAAAAAAAGCCGCGGATTAGAACATGAGGCATTTCCCAAAAGTTATTCAGCCCGTGTGATGACATGATTGTAATTCCGCTTAATTCCCTTCAAACACTTGCAAAGATTCAGCCTGGGAAGTGGGAAGGTAAATAACAGTTTTAAGTAAAAAAAAAAAAGTGCTCCTGCCCAGACTTGCCCTCTGGAAAGGCATTTTATTTTTTGATTGCCAACATCAAACACGCTTAGAAATTGCTCCAGTGCAGCTGGTTTCTATAGCCCATATTTTTGTTTATGAGTTGCATAGCTGTTTGCGTCGATCTCCTCCTGGTTCAGGCCCATCCCGTAAAGTTGGATCGCATAGCAGCAAACTCCTCTTTAGATTTCAATTGCTTCCATGCCCAATGAGAGGTTCCTTCACTTATGCGGCTTTTACCGCCGTTTAATATTTTCAAGGCTGTGAATGTGTTTTTCTCCGCTCTTTTTCTCCAGCTATAAACGTCTTTGGTGCAGTGATGTCTCCATAAAGCAGGAAGTCTGAGTGTTGTGGATGGGTGCACCTGTGTGAGGTATGCAAATACAGAAGGAGGACCACATGAGGGTGCTTTCGTTCTCCGCGTGCATCCATCATTCTTATCACTTTGCTCCCGTTTTGAACGCACATCAAATGTATGGGAAGGCTCCCGGGTTGTTGCCTTTGTTGCTTTTGTGTTGTATTCTACCTGAGGGCGCCACCATTGAGCATCTTACAAAGTTACGTGTGACTTGCTTCAAAAAGGAGCCACACTTCAAACACTCGGATGTGAGCATTTATGTTCATACTTGTATTCTGAGAAGTGAGAATCACATCACTCCACAGAAATGTTAATATTGAGTGAAGGATAGTAAAACACATCCTTTTAACATAGACTGTAAAAACGCTTGATGTTTTTTACAATCACATTTGTTGACCGGGTGACACGGTGGATGACTGGTTAGCACATCCGCCTCCAAGTTCTGAGGACTCCGGTTCGAGTCCGGGCTCCATCTTTCCTGGGTGGAGTTTGCATGTTCTCCCCGTGCCCACGTGGGTCTTCTCCGGGTACTCCGGTCTCCTCCCACATTCCAAAGACATGCATGGCAGGTTGATTGGGCGCTCCGAATTGTCCCTAGGTGTGCTTGTGAGTGTGGATGGTTGTTCGTCTCTGTGTGCCCCGCGATTGGCTGGCAACCAGTCCAGGGTGTACCTCGCCTACTGCCCAAAGCCAGCTGGGATAGGCTCCAGCACACCCCATGACCCTTGTGAGGAATAAGCGGTCAAGAAAATGGATAGATGGATGGATGGATAGACATTTGTTCACCACAGTCTAGACCAGGATCCCCCCCCCCCCCCCCCCCCCCAAAAAAAAGAAGTATGTATTCCATAAAACGTATCAAAACGATTGACCCAGCATACTTGACTGTATTCATACTTATATTCACATTTGATTGATTAATAGTATGGCTTGTTTGGTCAAGTGTGAAGTAATTCAAAGGTAACTGATTGTAGTGCTGGTTTGTGCCCATTTGCAAGTGAATTCTGGTGTGGTTCGGTTCACTTGAGCTGAAGCATGAATGCTAAACAGACCAAAAACAGGGACCAGTGTCAAAATGAACAGCTAAAACTAAGTCATGTAATAACATCATTAACTAATACCAATGTGCTTGCTAATTTTATTTTATTTTTTTATTATGTCTGTGTAAGTTGTCAGGCATCCAGGCCATGGTTATGGACATCAATCAAGACAAATCGACTCTTTTTCTTCTTTGTTGTTGTGTTTTTTTTCTTGCTTTCTGAAAATGTAAAAAAAAAAAATAAAAACTAAACAAACAATGACTTGTCCAATTATGCTATTAGACTACTGCTATTTTGAGTAACTCAAATGGTACAAAAACACAATTTTAAGATGTATGTGTACTACTGGTCATGCGTCCCATTGTTTTTATCCATATAGCATGCATGGAAAGTGTAGCCATGCCCCTTGTGCCACAAAAGGAGTGGTGGTTTCCATACATCAGTCATGGCGGCTTAAAGGATCCTGCTGGGTATCTTGCAGCTATCGCAAATGATCAACAGCTTCTACAGAACTATTTCTTTCCTACCCGTCTCTTCCAGCATTTTGTAATTGGCCATAATAGCTGACACGTGTACATGGCGTGCGCCTGCGGTGAAAGGAGAGCTCCATCAGAGGGCAACACACCTGTGGGCTATATAGTTGATCCAGCCGGTGCTTGAACGCACCACTTGGTAAGCCATTGCATCCTCTTCCATTGCTGCTGCTGCTGGCTGCATGTTTGTTTGTTTTTAATCTGGCTGTTTAAATTACCCAGCCCACACTCGTCAGTAGAACCCCAAAACAAAGCAATTAGCATAAGAGGGGAAAGCAAATAAAAGACATGATGAAAGCAAATGCTCCATCCTGACCTCATTCGGGCTGTGTGTGCCAGCGAAGACGTTCGCTTCCTAAACTGGGAATTCCAGAATGGATTTACAATGGCTGTGCGTACTTCAAAACATATCATTACCGTATTCTATATTTGCCAGGGTTACGTCGATGTCCGCCGAGACCTTTTGTTTGCACCATTTTTTTGTTTTGTTTTTTTTAGTCCCCCCCACCTCCACTTTTATAATCTCAGTAAAAACAACTTCAATCTCACTTGTTTAAATGCTTAACTTTATAAATTTTACAGTTTCCCTCAGGCTTTTTAACCAAGGAAGAAGGCCAAATCTGTAGTTGGGATCACAATTAGAAAGCTCTGTAGATGCTTGCCAAATTCATTTATCATTGTGTGAAGAGAACTCGGCCTCAGGGTGCGTGCGTGTGCATGCGTGTGTGTGTGTTTGTGCACTTGTTCCTCAATACATTTTTATCTACCTCCACTCTGTCCATTGACACGGTCATTTAGTCAGGTTCAAAATCTGAGCATCTCTTTGCCAGAGGAAACTGGAAACCTGCTTCAACTCTGCTGGAGAGTAAAGAGGGACTGCCAGGGTGAGAGGGGTGTGCTCATGGCGCCTCTACACATGTGAAAATTGCGACATTCTTAGCTGTGATTGGTCTAAAGTTGTGCTCTTGGCCCACTTCCATTTTAGTTGTGTCAGTGTCACCATTGTCATGTCAGTGCAGTGTTGAGTCCTTTAGCGATACAAAAGTTGTCACTCAGTCTTGGTTCAAAGTGACGTTTGGGGATTTTCTTTTAATGGCTCAACTTTTTGGGACGATTACCAGTTAAGAATGGACAAAGTTTCATCATTTTGGCTGTTTATTTACATGGCAATGACCTTTTGGAACTTGGAAAGGTCTCAAAAGTGTATTTACTGCTCCATTAATGTTTAATCGAGTCATATATTTTCCACATGTGCTTGAGGGCTTTTGGAATGAAAGTCTTAAATGTTTTGTCCGTGATTACAAAAGGTATGTTTGGTGAAAACACATTGCTCATCACCAAAAGAACACCACGTCCACAGCAAAGCATGTGTTGGCAGCATCGTGAACAGGGCTGGTTTTCTTCAGCTAAAGAAAAAAAAAAATGCCAGGAAAAGCCTACTAGAACATCTTAACTTCATTATAAATGTGTGCTGACTGTGGCCACATCCAGACCGCTCATGCAAACGCCACACATGAGGCCAGAGCCCGGATTTGAGCTCACAACCTCTGAAGTGTGAAACAGATGTTCTAACCATATGAATACGAGATGTTTCAAAGTGGAGTAGGCAACATCACCACTCGTCAGCCATCTTAGGACGGGACTGCTCTGGTTCGCTGTGCTATCTGCGGTAAATTGGATGATTTACTTAAATACGCGCAACTTGTTGAATTCTTGATGGATTCACAAATGGATTGATTTATCGTCAACTTTATTAACGTGACTGATTCAAGCTGGATTGCGGCATAGTTGTTCGTGTCATCTCATGTCATGTCTAACAATAAAAATGAAAATCAGTTGAGAATTTGGGAGAGTTGAGCGATCTATAGTTACTTTAAAGTCTGTGCTCCATTGACTGTAATTGTTATGAGTGATCGAACAGTCCCGTCCTAAGAAGATGGCCACCCTGTGTTTACGTTTCTTCCCAATGGCTCATAGCGCAGACGAGCCATTTTGTGTTCATTATCTATGGTAGCCAGTAGGGGTGTTAAAAAAAAAATCGATTCGTCGATATATCGCGATACTACATCGTGCCATTCTCGAATCGATTCAATAATCGGCAAAATCGATTTTTTTTTTAATTTTATTTATTTATTTATTTTTTTTAAAAAAATTTTAGGATTCACACCTTAAGCATGGAAGAATGTTATATGAACGGAACATTAAGCCTTAATATTTTATTTTAATGCTGTTCAAACATGAAACAGATTACAACCTCTATAAGACTGAAATTTCAGATAAATAAATAATACATTTTCATATAAATCTTACACTCTACAAGCTTACTGATTAGTATTTTCTAAACTTGAATGAAAAAAAATCGCAACAATCGACTTATAAATTCGTATCGGGATTAATCGGTATCGAATCGAATCGTGACCTGTGAATCGTGATACGAATCGAATCGTCAGGTACTAGGCAATTCACACCCCTAGTAGCCAGTAGTTCTACCACCTTTTACTGTACAGTGTTCCCTCGTTTTCCGCTGGGGTTAGGTTCCAAAAAATACCCGCAATAAATGAAATCCGCGAAGTAGTTAGCTTTATGTTTTACAATTCTTATAAATGTTTTAAGGCTCTAAAATCCCCGACCACACAATTTATACACTTTTCTCATTGAGGCATTTACATGTTCTCACATTTCTCTCTTGTTCAAACATTGATAATGTTCAAAACTTCATAAATTTTATAAAATGGGTATATTACTGCAAAAAAATATGCAAAATTGCACTTAAAAAAAAATCCGTGATACAGCGAGACCGCGAAAAGTGAACCGCGTTATAGCGAGGGAAGACTGTACTTTCATTTTTTCCTCACATGAACAACATCTGAAGTTTTTAATAGTCATTTCACATGGAACACTATGGGAATATTGTACCTCACATTATTTTGACAGCATGCATTTTTTTCTCTTCTCAATACACACGCTATGCTTTTTTCTTATACCTTTGATTAGGGACTTTTAAACAGCTTTAATTAAGTTTTTTTTTTTTTTTTTTAAATAATATTAACTCATTCACTGCCAGTCATTATAGAAAATTTTTACATTTCCAATACTCACGTGATATTCCATTCAATAATTATATATAAACCGAATCTACCAAATAACAGAATAGACTCCCTACTTTTTGTCCTGTCCCGTTCTTTTATAATTGACAGCAGAAAAATGTAGGTTTGCCAAAATACAGCCATTTCTCCCATGGACTCTGAAACTGTGTTTATTTCCTATAAAATGGGGCAATGATGTCATCTACCGGTGGTTGGGCATCAGTAAAGTTGTTTCCAAGTTTGATATTTACAGTGGAGCATGCTCAGATTCGCCCCCATTTAGCACCGCTCTAAAAAATACAATTGACAAGTATACTTGTCAAAGGCAGTGAATGAGTTAATTATATATATTAATATATTAATATTATTTTAAACTTCCTTATGTTAAATGTTTTAAAGTTTGTTGAATAATGTTTTAAGATTGTTATTGTATGTTTTTTTTTTTTTTTTTTTTTAGTAAATTTTGTAACCTATTTTTATTTGTTATTTGTTATTTTTATTTTTTATTTATTTATTTATTTTTTTCCTCTGAATGTTAACTACTGTTTTTTTATGCTTATGTGTTGTCTTTCCTTGTGTAAAGCACATTGAGTTGCCTTGTGTATGAAATGTGCTATACAAATAAACTTGCCTTGCCTTGCCTTGCCTATGCAAGATAATTAAATGAACTATTTTTTGTTCATGAAAGTTATTTATTTCTATTGTGAAAAATAAATAGGCTAATATAATTGACAATTGGTTTGGGTTAGGTTTATTAGAAGGACAGTGTGCAGTAACATTAAAAAGATGGCTGCACCAGATTTAGCAAAATGCTAATTTCCATCTGTAGTCCTCATAAAATAAAATTACATAACAGTCAAAAACTACATACAAACAACATACAAATTCATCTTACTGATGAGACTTATTTAGAGGCTGTACATTTTCAAGTAAAGGAGTTTTTTTTTGTATGAGTGCATCTGTTGCTGCCACCTTAGGGGGTGTTTATCATGGTGTTGGGTGGAGACTTAAAAAAGGAGGAGGTTAAGAGAGCGAGAGAGCAAGAGAGAGAGGAAGCCTTGAATGAGGGATGAGTGGAGCGAAGTGCAAACACAGCAGCTTGCAAGTGCATCTTTAATAAGAACTGCTCTAAATTGACCAAAGGGGGGTCAAAAAATGAGGCTCGTGTTTGGCAAATGTATTGTTTGTTTTGCGTATTTGTGCAAGCTGCTCCTCGCCTCCTCTTGACGCAACAGGTTAGCGCTCAAAGTGCACAACCGACTGATGTTCGGAGGCTAGAAAGAAGCATGCTGTCAAAGCCGTGGCCCTTCGGCACCGCGCAGGAGGTCCACTCATGGGATGTAGTGCATGCAGAGTCAGGTTCAACTCGGCCAAGGCGCTGTCCTTCCTCACCATGCTCCTGATCTTCACCTACTTCTTCTACTGCCTCACGGGAATCTGCCACTCGGCTCCGAGGACTTTTTACGTGGACGATGACCGTCGCAGCCTGCCGGAGCGGCTCGGACCTCCGGCGGGGAACAACAGAAGCGTTTCCCCGGTTGACGCGCAGGCTGTGCAGCCCCGCAGCCTCCTGCAGGACAGCGGCGGCAAAAACAACATGCCCGTGTCCAACACTTTCGGCAGCAAGCGGTTCCCGCAGGCTATCATCATCGGCGTGAAGAAGGGAGGGACCCGCGCCTTGCTGGAGTTCCTCCGGATCCACCCGGACGTCAGAGCCGTGGGAGCCGAACCTCACTTCTTTGACAGGTTCTACGACAAGGGACTCGAGTGGTACAGGTATGATACTGTGACACCCACGTTGCACTTTTTTTTTTTTTTTACAACTATCACCGCGGTCAAAACATTAGGTACACCTGGTCACAATTAATCTAATGTCTCTAATGCCCCGTTTTGATTGATATGCATATTGATTAGTGGGTTTACATGTGAACATCTGTGCATACACAAACTTTTAAATGTTCTCAGGACAAACTATAAGAAATAATTGACGGCAGAACTGATATCGATGCCTTCAAATTTGCTGCCTTTTATTTCGCCAGGATTTTTAAAGCTCAGGAACGTGCACAAGTTTCTTAAATTTGTACTCTAATAAGGCTTTTTGAAAGCACTATATAAATAAAGATGACTTGTCACTTGACTAGCATGATGGAGTGCATTAGTTCAAGCACAGATTTATTTTTGACACTCACCTTTCTGCTACCATAATCAGCATAAAAAGCATCTTAATAAATTGACTTCCAGTCAAAACTGAGCATTATTATCTCTGTAAAAGCACTTTTTTTATTATTATTTTTTTATGGGATACATGCATTGTTTCTCATTAGATTGTGTGGCACGGTGGTCTATTGGTTGTGCCCTGTAATCGGAGCGACCAATCCAGGGTTATCTCACATCTCCCGTCCAGCCCACCCATGAAACTAATGAGGACAAGTGCTATGGAAAAGTCATGGTTAGATTGTGTGCATACCTATTTAGGTGGCCCAAGTGTACTGTCTAAAACAGTTCATTCATTAGTGGTTCAGATCTGCTGAATCTGACATTAAATAACAGCAGAATGAATGACTGAATCCCATATATTTGGGTCTTAATATGCAGAAAATTGCAAACAATATGGATTCAATTATAATATCATCTAAAATCTTCTTTGTTACGATTAAGAAATGTACAAATGGATAAAAAACTAAGGACATGAAGTTTTCATCCTCACAGCAAACCGTTGTGTGCCATCTCAGGATATGATGACACGGACATTTCCTGTCAATATTAAGTCGCGCATCATCATCATCATCATCCGCCAATATTCTCCTCCCAAAGATGGTAATTCCCCCCAGGGAGCACTTCATCATTTTTGACACCGTCATCTATAGTTGTCATCCAAACACCATTTGTACACATCAGGACATCCTGTCGGACACACTGAAGACACAAATGCAATTAACACCAGACTTTGACTGATGAGCATCAGTTCTGGACAACTTTGTGGAAACACTTTTTGTGGAAGGCCTTTCATGTTTCTTTACCAGTTTGGCCATGGCGCTCAAAGGTATGCTAGGATGACTTTCATATAGAAGAGCTTACCTACGTTGAGCAGTTAGTGAATCATTCCAAAATCTGATTTGAAGCACAGGCAGACAGATTCTGAGCTCCGCAGACATGTGCGGTGGATGTCATCAATTTCATTGATAAAAATGACAAGGACACTCCCTCTGAATCCTCATAGAAATCAATTAATTGAACAAATTATTGTTACAATTATTTTAATAGCACCACACCCCTAACACCCCACCCCCTTCCACTGGATTGCGTGGCACAATTATTTGCAGGATGGCGGGTGCAAGGCAGTCTCCAATTAATTTCCCACGTCATATTTGCGGCCAACAACATCATCTGCAACTAAGTGGAGCTCTTGCATTTTACCTGTCTAAACGCACAATGACAATGTGACAATCTCGTGCAGTGAGTCAATTTCTGCTTCCGCAATGCCAAGGACTGTGCACTTCGGCCTCCTTAATTTGAATGGAAATGAGGGGAGCCGCTTCGATTGGCCGGTAATTGGCTGCGTTCCATCCAACAACGGCACACAACAGAGCAAAACACTGTATTCTATCTGCTCTGGTCAAAAAAAGAAAAAAAAAAGAAAACTCCACTCATCTGTACAGTTAGACTGCACTTTGCACAAGACACGCCCTGGGCATAAAAATGGGATGATTTCCAGCTCACTTGTAATGAGGGTAGTGCTGTAGAAAATGGAAGGGTAGCTGTTTAATGTAATGACAAGTTGTTGCAGTAGAGGCTGCTCTTACTTCTGCAAAACCCTCCGTAGAGATTCAGCAGCGGTGGAGGTGGTGATTAGCTCCAGATGTACCAGCTTCTGGAGAAGGTCTCAATCCAGCTCCTAAGTGTGAGAAATACTGTTAGGGACCTGCGAGAAACACAATAATGACCTTTGATAGCGTGGAGAAAAGTGCATACTAAGCGCTTTAAGATAAGACGAGGTGTCGAAGAAATGAGGTGCAATTTCTTTTCTTTTCTTTATTCCAACCCATCAGCAGTTTCACATGGAAACACTGTTGATAATTTTAGCATGCTGCTCATCTTAAACATCACATCATTTTGCTTACCACACTTTTTTTTTTTTTAAACACATTCACAACCTGTTTATCCCCCATTTCTTTCTGATTGTCACACAATTATGTTAGAAGGACGTCAATCAATTTTCGCTTGGGCACCTGAGGTGGGTGGACTTGTCGACAGCCAATCGCTGTATAGGCGCACGTCTGGGCAATTTAAAGTCTTTAGATTCAAACCTGGAACCTCAGAACTGTGAGGCCACAAATGCACTTGTTAACTCTTTTACTACCACAGGTTATCAAAAAAAACAACTTTGATATGACAAAGGCTTTGATCATTCACAAAAAGAGATACAATGCTTCCATCTGCTGGCCATAGTTAGTGTTTTTGATTCCACAACCCCTTGACCGGGCAGCGCTGCACTTAGACGCTGCACTGAGAAAAAAATAAAATAAAATAAAAAACGTAGTTGACGTCATTCAACGTTTATGGCGGCATACGTCGTGATTTTACTGATCGTTATTAAACGTTTTTGGCAGTCAAAGAGTTAATATATAAACACTTGCGGGTGACCTGCTGTTTCCATCCTGTGTTGTAATTAGCACACTGCTGCTGTAAATCTCTTTTTTGCTTGGGCCTTGTGAACTCACACAATTAGTCCTGATGTCTTAACAACACAGGGCACACATCACCAGTTGCTTATTAGACAACGTAACGTGCACTTTTCAGGCTTGCCAAGTGTTGTGATTTGAGTTTGAAGGTGGTGGAGAGTTGGGAGATTAACGCCACAAAAAGAGACGCCGGCAACGTGATACCCAGTGAGGTCACTGAAAGAAGACTCGCTTGTCACTGAATCTCAAAAATCGGGTTGGGGTGGGACACGACTGTTTGCTGTCATCTGCAGCGATCCGAGGAGAAGTTGCCGGAAGTCATGAACCGTAGCTCTTTTGTGCGTGCGTGTGTGTGTGTAGTGAGACAGGGATTGAACTCATTCAGGCGGAACAAGTTAGCCGTTTCAGTGTCACATCTGGAAGCACACGCGCGCACACACCTGATTTATTCCAGCGCGGTGTATTTGACAGGCCCTGAAAAAACATCACTGAAACTTTTGACCTTTCGTCTTGTTGAAGCTCTCCGCGTCATCTGATCATCATGTGTTGAGAAAATGGCACACTGGCCAGCCACAGTATTAGGTACGCCTGCACAGCCTAATGACACTTGTAATACAACATTTGTAGAAAATTAATCATAATCGTTACAGTTGCACTCCCCTCCCTTCTCATGCACTGGACCTATCCATCTTCTTGCTGCACATTTGTAGATTTCATTCAAGAACATGAGAAACGCGTCTAAGCTTTCATTTACCGTATTTGGCTCCATGAGTGGGTCAAAATATTAGAGACAGCTCGCATTGCAGACTGCAACCACAATAAATAATAAACATTGATTTATACTCAAATGACCCTCAGTGTAGACCACAGACCTCCGCCAAGGCCGAACAATCCTTTCATCCATGTTTTTTTTCATTCGGACGTCTGTCTTGGTTTATCTTTGTACATAAGTGGATGTGATTGAATTAAAGTAGATGGATGAGAGAGGCATGTTGTCAACAGGCTGTCAACGTACTGGAAACATTTGACAGACACAACGGAAAATATTGTTCAGTTGCCTTTCTTTTATATTGGCTTTCATGTGACTTTGTGAAATGAACCTGAACTTTCCATGGCACAAAGGCTCTGATTGCCTCTTGATTTCATGCCATCATTTGGTAAAAACTCACTCATTCATTTTTTTTTATGGGTAAATGAGATTTTATGATGATGATCATAATGTAAACATGAATAACAACTTTTGGTGTACAGTCTTCTAAAAATGCAGCAGTATGAGGTGTGGACTAAACGCACTCCGTAGAAAAATAAACATTATAAGCGTGAGTCCTCGTTTAAGCAAAAGATGCACAATTATAAATAATATTTCACTTCCTCATTGATGTTTTTGAAAGCTCGTCAATTGTGCGACCTCCAGTCTAGACACCAGAGGTCACATTTTGATGGCAGTGCTATTAAAAACACAGCGGAAGTCCTGTAAGGGCAAGCGGCAATGTCAGCCCTGACGAAAATGACAAATGTCTCCAGAGCAATTTATTCAAATCTGCATAGGGATTGATTCTACTCTCAGGAATAATGCATGTTACTTCAATGTAGAGTTTTCTTTATTATTATTATTATTATTATTATTATTATTATTTTTTTTTTTTATGTATTTTTTTTTATTTTATTTTATTTTTTATTATTTGCCTCATTATTGTAGATACATCTAGCATGTCTGTATGTTTTATCGGGGCCCCTGTTGGCCAAGGAGTGCAAATCAGATGGTGATCCATTGACTTAAAACATGAAATCATGATGTAAAATCAGTTTAATTGTTTACATATTTAAATATGTTGTAATTTTATTTTTTAAGACAGTAGTGGATTGCTATTTTGCGTATTAAATACACGCTACAAAAAAATTTAGAGGTTTCCTTTTTTTCGTGGGGGGCGACAGTGTATTAATGATATTTACATTGATTTCAATGGGGAAATTAAGATACAAGTGTTTTGAGTTTTGAGCTTGGTCATGGATGGAAAAAATTGAATAAGTCAAGGCACGATTACATTATTCAATCAAGAGTCCTGTAATATTTCTTGTATCATTTAAATGTTTTGTTTGCCTTAAATTTAGTTAATTCAAATTCTTATACTGTATTTGTTGATTGATTTTTGCTCTGAATTAAAATCGATTAAAAATAAATACAATACATTAAAATAAAAAGTTTAGTAAAATAAACAATTTGACATATATCTATACATTTAACAATTTTTTTTAATCTATTCATAAATTATTAAAGCAATTAACTAATTAATTAGCACGCCCACATCCCTTGTGAGAATAAGTGAGGCAGATAATGGATGGATAAACTATTATACATATTTTATATACACATTAAAACTTATTTCCGAATGCCCTGGCCCATCTGTCCATTTTAAAAATCAAATGTTTGCCCACTCATTTTAACACACACAAAAATAATTGTACAGTAGTTTGATTATAATAAGCAAAGTGCGCATCTCGAATTCAAGGTGCATTATGGGTAGCGGCGTGGTGCATTGTGGGTAGGCGAAACTACCAAACGGTCATTGAAAATGAATTGGACTTCGCTTATTACTACAATATGTTGTGATTTATTCTTGAGCACAAGACACTTTATATCTAGGCATTCACAAGAATTCGTTTGTCATTCAAAATAATATTTTTGCATCCATCACCTGCCATTTGAATTCTTAGCCAGGTATTTTCACATCAGTGTTTAGTTCTGACAATTAAAATGGCAAAATTAAAGCTTTTTTTTTTTTTTGGCAGCACAAATGTGGATCTGTTCTGAAGCCAGTGTGATATGTTGGACACCTCACCGAATGCCAGCCGCGCGACCACTACTGAACACAACTGATTGGTGTAACAGACATGTCGTGTTTTTTAACAACGGCAACGTTTTGGCTTGAGTCGGAGCTTTATGTGATGTTTAAAAAGCCGATTTAAAAATGATTCACCATATGGAGGATATTAAACCGAGAGTTGCAGTTCTTGTTCTTGTGAAAAGTTGAGCTGTGTGACCCTTGTTTGGAATCGTTAGCTAGTCAGGCAAAGAAACAGGATGGAAGCAATGAATTACTGGAATGTCGAGCAGTGAAGCATGGGACAAAGAAGACGTGTTGCATTTTGGCACTGATCACATTTATACTGCTGAATCTTTCATCTCAAGTGGGAATGGCCAAGTTCTTTTTTTTTTTTTAATTCATAATAGATACTTTATTGATCCAAAAAATAACGTTTCAGGCTCAGCTCATCTCCTTTGAAGAGCAATGTAAACTCTACAGTACTTTTAACACAATGTAAATTGAAAGTGGTCCCCAAAAACCCATTCTGCGTCTCAGTCGTATTTTTGGGAAAGGGCCCATAACTTGTGTGAAAGATAATTTACTTACTAACAAATATATACAGTATATTTAAATGTAGGGGTGTGCCAAAAAATCGATACATAAAAGAATCGAGATTCTCATTTATTAATCGAATCGAATCGATATTAATATCCAAAAATCGATTTTATTTAAATTAGAAATGAAGAAGAAGGGGAAAAGGAAGTTGTAGCCCACATGTTGTTTTTGTGGAAAAAAAGGCACATACAATACAAAATTAAATAAATGTTTAAAAAAAAAAGAAAAGAAAAAAAAGACACTTTAATGTCTGTATTTGTCATTTTGTCTTGCAAAGCAGACTGGAGTAGATCATGACAATGTTGTGCAGATCTGTAAAATGAAGCAGAAATCATTTGTCAATCAAATAATTTTGAATCGAAAATTGTTTGAATCGAGAATCGAAAAATGATTCTGAATCGAATCGTAGACGCAAAAATCGTAATTGAATCGAATCGCGAGAAAGTCAAAGATTCCCAGCCCTATTTAAATGACAGATGTCAGAGGAAAAATTGTTGTGGAATGCTATTTGTCTGTGGGAGATGCACTATATTTGCTCCATTTCATGACATTTTGCGATGATACTACTTACCGTTACATTTACAGTATGTCTGCCTTCAATTAATATGACAGAAGGGGAGCAGATGAAGAGTGTTGACAATTCATTCAGGTAAAAGGATTTAAAAATAGCATACAACTTTTAATATTAGAAAATATTGAAAATAATGTTATTAAACTGTTTCATATAAACAACCATGAACAATAATTAACAATGACTTAACTCACATCCACAGCCTTTGCCATATCCTGCTAAAGCCCTTAATAAGCAGGCATATAAAATATTATTACATCCTTACGGAAGTATGTTCATTTACCTCCTGCTGAGACAAGCTCCTTTACCTCTATTACTGCATTGTTATTCCACAGGGAGTTAAAAAAAAAAATGTGTTGGCAGTATGTTTAGAATCTGTAGGTGGCCTCTAGTTCTCACGTGGCACTCACCCACCACTTCCCCATGCAGTCTGACTATGGAGGAGGGTGTCAACGTAAATTGCACCTGGATGTCATGAGTAGCTCTTGAGGCAAAATTGTTTTGAGCATTATTGTCAGTTGAAGCCCATTTGCGTCACTCAATGAACAGCGTACTCAAGATTTGAATAGATTACATGCGCTGCAGCCATGAATTCACTTTCACCATTGCTCGTTGCCCTTCCTATTTTCCACCCTATCGTGAGGAATCGATGTCTGGCAAAAGCAGTGTCACGCCGCCACCTGCGTGACAGGCCATGCTTTTATTTTCATAGTCATGTTTCCTGTTTTATTTTGAAGTTCTGATTCCCTTCTCACCCCAGGTCACTTGCCCTTCCTGCAGTTCACTAATTACCGGTCCCCGCCCATGATCATCTCCACCTGCCACCAATCAACCAAGACAATAAAAGCCACCTGCACTTTCCCCTCAGGGCCGAAGTGTCACACACCGTCAGTGCATGGAAGCGTCCCACAGTCCTTATGTCCTTGTTCATGTTGCCTAGCGTTTTTGCCTTGTTTTTGTGCCTTTTCCTCCCTTTTGGAGCGCCTTTAGTTACCCCTTTTGCCTTGTGCCCTTTTTCCTCCCTAGCGGAGCGCTTTTCGTTGTCCCCAGTACCCTTTGCCTGTTTTTTCCTCCCTAGTGGAGCGTTTTTTGTTCTCCACTTTTTTCCCTCCCTGTTCTCCTCTCAGTTTGAGAGGAGACCCCTGTTGGCCGGGAATAAACCTGCTGCCTGGGTGGCCTACCTTTATCCTGCGTCTGAGTCCTACCTCTCCACGTCGTGTCAGTACACTTCGGCCAGCATGGACCCAGCAGGAAAGGTCGAGGCTGCGCTGCAGAGCCTTGAGCTCCGGCTTGCCAACCAGGAAAAGGTTCAGCAAGCCGTGGTTTCGGAGCTGAAGGAGCTGTCAAGCCAGGTCCAAGGACTGGTGAGCCAATCGCGGCGTCGAGCTCCAGCCTCCACCGGACAGCTACCCCTCCCCGAACTCTCTGTCCCGACCACGTCATTCACCGGGGTAGGATTGAGACTGGCCTCCCCAGAACGATACTCCGGTGAACCTGGACAATGTCAGACCTTTCTCACGGAGTGTGACATCCATTTTGAACACTCACCACAGGCATTTTCCACAGCTCGGTCCCGGGTAGCCTTCATGGTGTCCCACCTGACTGGACGAGCCAAGACCTGGGCAACCGCGGAATGGGCCAGGGGCTCCCCGGTCTGCCAAAATGTACAGGATTTTCAAGCCGCCTTGCGCCAGGTCTTTGATCCCGACAACAATGACCGAGAGAAGGCACGAGCATTGAGCCGGCTCCAACAAGGCAAAGAACCCGTCAGCGATTACGCAATCCGCTTTCGCACCTTGGCCACAAACAGTGGCTGGAATTCCACAGCATTACAGGACCACTTTCTGAAAGGACTCTCACCCGCCATACAAGAACTCCTGATTCCCGTGGACCTTCCAACCAACTTGGATGCTCTGATCTCCCTAGCGATTCGTGCTGATCATCGCCGACGAGAGTTGACCAAGTCCAGCGGGCACCATAGAAGGGTGGAACCAACCCCCTTTTCACCGCCAATGGAAACAGAAATGCCACAGCTCATCATGCCTCCCCGACCAGGGCCAAGGGAAGTGCCTAACGTCGAGGAGGAACCCATGCAGCTTGGTCGGGCCCAGTTAACCACCGAGGAGCGACAGCGTCGCCGCCAAGAAGGCCGCTGCTTCTACTGTGGTGAACTTGGTCATCTGGTAGGAACTTGCACCGTGAAAAGAGGTTCACCGGTGAGTTTCTCGTCACCCCGACCTGCTAAGACACAAAGAATCACGCAAGCCCAGATACGCCACCATGCTATGACCATTGACATGCCAGCACTCATCGACTCCGGTTCCGACGAGAGCCTCATGGACTAGGGCCTCGTTAAGCAAGTACGAGCCACCACCGAACCCCTTCCCCGGACCATCCAGGCCAGAGCCCTGAATGGCAAGGAACTCTTCAGCATCACCCACATCACCGAACCCCTGGAAGTACGAATTGGACAACACATCGAAAGTCTCCGTTTCCATGTAATCCAAGCTTCGTCACCCACTTTGGTTCTGGGACACCCTTGGCTACGTCAACACAACCCCCGAATTGACTGGAACTCCGGGAATATACTGGATTGGGGAAAAGATTGTAGGGATCACGTTTTGGACCAATCAGCGACCAGTGCATCCTCAGCCGCAGTCAACCTGGTCACCTTTGAGTCTCTCGCTCCTGAACCTCGCCAGTCACCGCCTCAAGCCCCCGAGTCTCGCCGGGCGCATCTCCAAGACCCTGAGCCACACCAAGTCTCTGCATCATGTCACGCCAAGTCTCTGCATCAGGTCACGCCAAGTCTCTGCATCACGCCGACCAAGCCAAAGCCGTCCACGCCGAAGCCGTCCACGCCGAAGCCGTCCACGCCGAAGCCGTCCACGCCGAAGCCGTCCACGCCGAAGCCGTCCACGCCAAAGCCGTCCACGCCAAAGCCGTCCACGCCAAAGCCGTCCACGCCAAAGCCGTCCACGCCAAAGCCGTCCACGCCAAAGCCGTCCACGCCAAAGCCTGTCACGCCAATTCTGCCACGTTTCGCCAAGTCTGCCAAGCCTGTCACGCCAATTCTGCCACGTTTTGCCAAGTCTGCCAAGCCTGTCACGCCAATTCTGCCACGTTTTGCCAAGTCTGCCAAGCCTGTCACGCCAATTCTGCCACGTTTCGCCAAGTCTGCCAAGCCTGTCACGCCAATTCTGCCACGTTTCGCCAAGTCTGCCAAGCCTGTCACGCCAATTCTGCCACGTTTCGCCAAGTCTGCCAAGCCTGTCACGCCAATTCTGCCACGTTTCGCCAAGTCTGCCAAGCCTGTCACGCCAATTCTGCCACGTTTCGCCAAGTCTGCCAAGCCTGTCACGCCAATTCTGCCACGTTTCGCCAAGTCTGCCAAGCCTGTCACGCCAATTCTGCCACGTTTCGCCAAGTCTGCCAAGCCTGTCACGCCAATTCTGCCACGTTTGCCAAGCCTGCCACGCCTCGTCAAGTCTGCCAAGCTTGCCACGCCACGTCTGCTACGCCTCGCCAAGTCACGTCAAGTCCGCCCGCGGACTCTTCTATCGGGAACATCCTGAACGGCCCCTTGTCTGGCTTCATGGTCGCCCTCCTGGACTGCCCTTTTGTCTGGGACGGAGGGGTGGGCCGTGTTCCCACCTCCGTGCCCCCTTCCGCCCGCCCTTGTTTTTGGACTCTTTGGGTCGGATGGCCGTCAGGAGCCGGCCATTGAGGGGGGGGTACTGTCACGCCGCCACCTGCGTGACAGGCCATGCTTTTATTTTCATAGTCATGTTTCCTGTTTTATTTTGAAGTTCTGATTCCCTTCTCACCCCAGGTCACTTGCCCTTCCTGCAGTTCACTAATTACCGGTCCCCGCCCATGATCATCTCCACCTGCCACCAATCAACCAAGACAATAAAAGCCACCTGCACTTTCCCCTCCGTTGCCGAAGTGTCACCGTCAGTGCATGGAAGCGTCCCACAGTCCTTATGTCCTTGTTCATGTTGCCTAGCGTTTTTGCCTTGTTTTTGTGCCTTTTCCTCCCTTTTGGAGCGCCTTTAGTTACCCCTTTTGCCTTGTGCCCTTTTTCCTCCCTAGCGGAGCGCTTTTCGTTGTCCCCAGTACCCTTTGCCTGTTTTTTCCTCCCTAGTGGAGCGTTTTTTGTTCTCCACTTTTTTCCCTCCCTGTTCTCCTCTCAGTTTGAGAGGAGACCCCTGTTGGCCGGGAATAAACCTGCTGCCTGGGTGGCCTACCTTTATCCTGCGTCTGAGTCCTACCTCTCCACGTCGTGTCAAGCAGAAGGCTTTCTATAAATCCAAACTGTCCATTTGTCTGACATAAAATCGTCAATGTGTTTTTCTTTTAAGAAAATGAAATGATAATTGCATTTTGAGAATATTTTTCAGCTCAACTTCCTGCACAGAATGCCTTTTGTTCTGGCGGACTTGGGGGAGGCCGTAATGTTTTTTGGGCAGGAAGTCTCTTAGCCACATCCACGTTTGCGGGGTCTGCACTTAATCTGGAGATCCAGACTGTCTCGGAGTATCAGTAGTTTAATCAGCGTCGTATCACTGGAGGGTGGAAAAGCACTACATCCTCTCCACAGCAGGGAGTTCCAGACTAATGTGGCAAGTCGGCAGTGCTTTCCGTCGCTGATTTACTGGCTCTGCACATTTTCACTGTATGTACATTAGTACATGTTGGTACCACTTTACAATGAGGGGCTTCATCAAATAGTTATACATTAATTATTACACCGTGTGAGGATGTCATAAACAGGGAGCGACACCTCCTGTTTGCCAAATAGTGAGCCCTCATTTAGCTTTACTTGAGTGATTTGTTAGTCATAAATGACCTTTACACTAGGGCTTCCTCATGTCCTTTTTGCATGATAAGACTTTATTGATCCCTCACTGGGGAAATGTGGAACTGTATGTTATGGTAGCACAACAGAAGTGCAAAAAAGAAACTAGAACAACTGTAATAATTGATTAAAATCAGAAACATACAGTAAAGGGGCCACGGACAGTTGAAGTTACATGTATGTTATGGCACAAAATACAGCAAGTCCCTACGACGCTGTGTAATGGGAACAGAACAAAAGACTCAAGGGTGGAAGTTGCTTGAACTTGCCAAATAGTGATTCAACACTTTACTGTAAGTGTGGCTTTTAATGATATATGAGTTTTTTTTATTTTTACTAACTTAATTACTGCTTTTCCACAAATAGTGTTGTTGGCTGCATGTTTATTTACTCAACTGTCAAACTCATGATCTGATTCTAATTGTTCGTCCTTTTAGTCTTGTTCTTGGTTCCTATCAGCAATGCGGTGCCGTTTGAGCAGGGGTGTCAAACTCATATTAGCTCAGGGGTCACATGGAGGAAAATATACTCGCAAGTGGGCCAAATCGGTAAAATCATTGTATAAAACCTTTAAAACATTTACACGCAGATTTTCGCCAACCCTGAATTGCGGGGTGTAACTGTAAAAATATTGTCCCCAAAAAAACAACACGAATACAAATGGACGCGGCAACACTTTGCCCATATGAGTGCCAGGCGTGTTATCGCTCCCTATTTTGCATAAACCTGAATGCATTGTGTGCCGGGTGCCGCTAATGAAGTTATGGCATTAATCCTGTAATGACTCGACAGAGTCGCTGAAGAACAGATCCCAAAAACGCAGGCTCAGAGGAGGAAAACAATCTCGATTTATTCGTTTGGATAAACCGATGGAACAAAGCTTGCTCGCAGGCAAGTCAACGAGATTTACAAAAGTGCTCTTGCGCACATGCAAAGAACACGGAGGAAACACAAAACACTTGCAAAAGGCAAGGACGGAATAGAAAACACACAACACTTGCAAACGGCAAGGAACGCGAACGGAACAAAAGACACTTGCAACAGCAAGGAGGAATAACATAACCAAAACACTTGCAAACGGCAAGGAGAACTAACGTAACGAAAAAACACTTGCAAAAGGCAAGGACTAGAAAAAACTCAAAACACTTGCAACCGGCAAGGACTACTCGGAATGTACACGGAATCAATCAACGCGGAAATACACACGTGAATACAACTTAACTAAGTGATAGACCGATATGGTTTTTTCAAGGCCGATACCGATACAGATTATTTGTAGTCAAGTCGGCCGATAACCGATATTTCAAGCCGATATTCATTTGCAGTAAAATGGGGGGGAATTCTTTCAAACTATATATAATTTCTCACTGAGTAACAAATTCATGTAAATGTAGCTCATTTGGGGTTTTTGTTAGGGTTCGTAAAAACGTTTCAAAAAGATTTTCGCGGTGAAAAATTGTGTGAATATGTTCCAAACGTGTATTCGACAAATAAAAACTGACTGCGAACATCTTACAAATCCTGATGAAAACCCCAAATTCGCTACGTTCGCAAGTATTCCCTGCTCAGTGAGCTTTATCGGCCTTCAGATTCAAAAAATGGCCGATGCCGATATTTGTCAAAATGCCAAATATCGGCGCCGATAATCGGCCCGGCCGATTATCGGTCTATCCCTACAGTAAGGACGACAGCAGATTCAAAAACTTTACCAAACTGGAGAACGCGGAGAACACTTGGCCACAATGGTGAGCAAATAAAAATCCGACAGCGTGCAGTGCTGCTCGGAGTCCTTTTAAAGTCTTGATTGCAAACGCGCTGCAGGTGCGGAGCTGGGGAACGCCCCCCTCGTTGCAGGCACTGAAAACAAGAGCACAACAGGGCTGAGAACCGAACCATGACAAATCCTCGTTATAAGTGTAGTTGAATGTGTGTCTTATTCAGCACATTGGTGTTTGATTTATGTTTTTATTTTTTAAACAAACTGTAACTTTAAATTGTGTTTAAAATAACCACATTCAGAGCAATTCCATGCTCATCTGAGGATTGCTTGTGAAATTACAAATTTATATGCTTTGATTGTGGCCAGCTGATTAATTGGTGTGACATTACTCTCTCTCTCTCCCTCTTTTTTTATTTTTTTATTTTTTATTTTTTTTACATTACAAAATCATCTCGCGGACCGGATTAAACCCCATTGCGGCCTTATGTCTGAGTTAGAGGCAATATAGCTGTGTGAGACCAAGTTATGACCATGTTATTTATTTTTATTTTATTTTAAGTGGACCTCTTATTGATGCATTTTAAGTGGACAACCTATTGAAGCATCGCCTCAACAAGAAAGACTTTTTTTTTTCCCAATGATGTACGTTAGTTGCAGTACCAGATACTGATAAAATAAATAAAAAAATAAAAGATAAAAATGTTGAAACAAAAAAAAATAAAAAAATCCTTGTAAAATTAACAACTACATTACCACAACAAGTATTTCAACATTTTGATCATGTAAATTCACGTTGGGCTCACTATTTTGCACACCCCTGATATAAACAGCACCCTCAGTGAAAAGGTGGTACCAAGACATCGATTTATTTGTAAGACAACATGCCCAAGAAATGAATCACACAATTAATCACGTTTTCCTTCCGACACCACACACAGGAGCAAATTTATGTGGACAAAATGTCTTTTATTGATTGTGCAATAATAACGAGACACATTGAGACGAGGCCGACAGCATTCATTAGTCATGAGGACAACGGATGAACAACTTATGGTCAATTACCCAAGTGACACTTCAGTGAAGGACAAATCTCACCGAAAGGAGGAATGGTCCTCATCTGCATCTTTACACACACACATGCGCACACGCCTGCACACACACACTGGGAACAATCTGTCATATCGAGACAGACATATTGATTAGACAAAGATAAAGTGGGGACAGACAGGCGGCAATGGGACATTTGCAGCTCCTGTACTTGGATAATAATCAATTAATGGTCTTTTATCACAGAGACCACTGGAGTAGTTTGGGATTCAGCTTACTTAAAGTCAACTTTAGATCAATGTGTGACTACTTGGGGCTACGCAAAAGAATGATTTTTTTTTCCTTCTTTAATCATTCATCCTGTCTCCATGAGTATATGCCACTTGAAATAATGAGCGTGTTTAATCTACTAGTTTTACTTCTACTGTGGTGCCTTGAGACACACGAGCGAACCAATTTGCGAGTTTTGCGAGATGCAAGCCGAGGCTCAGACGATTTTGGTGCTTTGACGTAGGCCAAAGTGTCACACACCAGAAAAAACCGTAATGAATTCATCATGATGCTCAAACTAACATGTATCATAATGTTTACATGTGTGAATTACGGTCCTTCCTGAAACAGTGTGGCCTCCTCCCTAATGGACGCCACAACTCCATTAATCACTCATTGAATCATCCACTTAAAACAAATAAATCCTTATGCGTGGTAACTGTAATTAGTGTTTTTCGTCTCAGTGGTGTCTGCATTTTTTGGTTCTTATTCAATATTATTATTACAAAATAAAGTCTCCTCCTTACCCCTAACAGTTTTTTCCTTGGATGGTGACTGCAATTATGGTTCCAATTACCCCCGTACATGTGCTACAGTGATGATTGTGTGCATCTGTTTCAATGTTCCGGGGAGCTACAGAACATCCCTTCATTTTGGTTCAGTCCAGTCTGCCTATATTTGTCTCCTTTCTATGGGGTTTCAACTCTAATATTCCTTCTGGTTTATTTTAAACTTCATTTTGACTTTTTTTTTTTTTTTTTTAATCTAGATGCTCAAGTAAATATAAATATTCTACACAACCCTTTTCAAATGTCATTTTGGGTAAAATAAATAAATAAATAAATAAATAAATAAATAAATAAATACGTGTGATTGGCTGGCACCAGTTCAGGGTGTACCCCACCTACTGCCCGAAGCCAGCTGAGATACGCTCACCCTTGTGAGGAGTAAGCGGTCACAAAATGGATGGATGGATGGATGGATGGATAAATTGAGTTGGACATGTTATAGGTCACATTAATGGTAGATAAAGATATAAGATAAATCATCTTATATCTTGGTTTCATGGGGTTTTTTTATATTACAAAAAAACTGACGTTTGCATACTTGTGCAAAATCATTATCTCACCATTCTCTATTTATTTTTTTTTATTTCCCTGTAAGAACAAAAATAAGATAAATAAATAAATAAATAAATAAATGGTTTGAGTTGTACATTTTATAGGTCACATTAATTGTAGACAAAGTTATTAGATGATTTATCTTGGTTTCAAGTTTTTTTTCCATTACAAAAAAAATGGCATTTGAGCAGCGCTGTGGACAATTTCTATATGCGTTGTAATTATATTAAAAACTAATTTAATATGAGTTATTCTGAAATGTGTTTGTACAAATTAAGCTCCAGGCACCCTTGATCAACACCTTACCTCTAATTGATACCTTATTCTTTCTGCAGATGAGTACAGGAATTATCTTCCATGCTCCCATCTGTTACAGAGTCCCTCAAGGCTCTGTCCTTAATCCCATGTCATTTCAAATAATTGTTTACATACAGTATTTGGTCTGGGTCCTACAGAGCGATATAGTTGCATGCAAATGATACCTCTGTGAATAAGAATTATTCTTCCAGGGATTATGTAATTAACCAGAAAAACATTGAAATTGTAAATACACTTCCCTTGAACCTCCATCCATCATCACTACTTGTGAACCGCATCTTGCTATGGACACTTCAAGCCAAATGCCGATTATAAAACAATTATGGCATGCTCTTTTTCTACAGCAGCTTCTTCTTTATTCATTTATTTTAACGCAAGCCACATGAAAGCTCAAATTTTCCAGCAGCACTCCAGAGGACGTGTTGAGAAAACGAAGCGCAGCGCATTCATTCAAAAACAATTTGCGTCTGAGATCCACGGCGTCTCAGCCTCACACGGTCTGTCTGTCAAGCGCAGACACATCAATGAATCCGCGATTATCGGGGGGAAAACCACATTATACGTCATAAACCGGCAGCCAACAATTCCGCAGGCCCGGCTAAAATCAAACGCGTCTGTGCGAGTGCCTCGGCGTCCGGGATGTGACACACAATGTCTGTGAAGAAGCAACTTTGATGATTTTAAACATGAACTCACTGACTAGTACGTTATTGTTGATAACCTCCCAGAAGCAGCCAACGCATGCGTCTTTCATCATTGCACCCCATGTGTTAAAAAGGCCGAGCTGAGCTCAGCAGTTGGCCATGCCGGTGGGGCTTTCTGTTCACTTTTGGGCTAGTGGGAGTTTGGGGGTTGATGAAAAGTCCCTCCTTTTTTGCTCCTGCAGGGAGAACAGAGGAGAGGCTGGGAATCTGTAGGAAATTGCTGTTAAGTGCTTCATGAGTCTTTGCGGTTTTGAGTCATCAGGGGCTACGGGGGGAGCGGAGGGTCCTGGTGTGCCTTGGTAGTGAGAACCATGAGATCAGGAGTCCATGCCGCTTTAATCAGAGCAAATTTTGGGGTGCTTCCATGTGCAGCGACGTGTTTAGGTTATCGCTTGATGTTCCCCTTTTTTGAAGTGGTGTTGCTCTAATGAAGCGTGTGTGTTCCACCCGCCCAGGCAAAGTTAGCCGCAAGCTAGAGTAGACACCAAAGACAAACTTTAAAAAACAGGAGGGGGTTTAAAAAAAAGTCCAATCACAAGAATAAATTAATAAACTTAGACTTAACCACCAAGAATGAGAATTTTCAAGCTGTGGTTCTTGACTGACGAGTGGCATGTTTTGACTGCACAACATGACAATACAGTACTGCTTGTTGTTGGTTCCTGTTATTATCATCACCATGACTACCAATCTCCCATTTTCCACCTTAAACATTTTCATAGCAGCGCTATAGGCAGCGTCTGAGACATTTGCTAAACATATACGTTTCCATGGGCGTAGACGGCAATCAACATAATGTCTGTCATTTTGGTTTGAGACTGTGATAAAAAAAAAATTTCAAGTGTGACTGCGACTAGAATGGCCACTTTATTTCGATGCTTGTTTATGTCGCCTCCTAGCGGACTTGGGGGCACTATTTTCAGTTGTTCCTTATATAAATGGAGCCCGTTGGCGCAGTTTTGATTTAGCCCTATAAACTCCGCCCAGCAACAAGTGGTAAATTTTTCTATTGGCCTATGGAGAAGTTATGAATGAGTGGTATGAAATCTGCCTAGCAACAAAGTGGGCATTTTCCCATTGACCCACAGTATCAGCTGTTATGATTGGGCCTAATGAACTTTTTTATTTATTTATTTATTTTACTGCTATTTATTGTTCATGCATGTGTGATTCTCAACTGGTGGGTCGGGATCCAAAAGTGGGTCACGGATTCACTATGGGTGCTTGGCAGATACTTTATGGAGTAAAAAATTATAGGTGGTCCTTGGTTTATGACGGTACGGGCATATGACTTGATGCTTTTCATTTAATTGTTTTATATTCATGTTTTTTCATACAAATTCTGTATTTACTGTGTATATTATGACTTTACGGCTATATGATTAAAATATGATATACATATGTTCAGAAGGATTTTTTTGTTTGTTTGTTTGTTTGTTTGTTTGTTCTCAACTTATATAAACGTGGGTTGTGAATTATGACAAGAAAATGTGGGTCCCAGGCCAGGGTGACAACAGTTGACAACCACTCTTCTAAATCGCTATTTCAGTTATGAAGTTATATCATGAATCCTAAGTTGTCTTTTTGGGATCTTAATGGTACACTGACTTTCATGAGGCTAGATCAGTTCCAGTTTCTGGTGACCACTTTCGAATGTTATTTGGCTCAAAAGTTACAACAATCGAAACTGACCAAAATTTTCAGGAACATTCATCTTTTCAGTTTTGATCAGTGAAGTAGGCTATGTACTTTGGAATGTAAAGACTATAGCAAATCTCATGAGACTGCAGCATTTTTGGGGGGATTTTTTTGTGTGCATTTTGCAGCACGTATTCCTTAATAAGGAGTACTGTCAACAAAGAAAGTTAACAGAAGAAAACTGGTAGAAGAGAAAAAGAAGAATCTCCAACAGAATTTACATTTTTCAATAAGCGGACTCACATTCAAATCAGTAAGACTCAAATTCAAATCGTGATTGACTAGCGACCAATCGAGAGTCTAGTCTTCTTGCTCAGTCAGCCAGGATAGGCTCCATCCGCCCAACCCTACAGCACCCCCCCCCTCCCGCAACCCCAAATGGGATGAGTGGTATAGAAAATTGATGCATGGATGATTTGTTGTGTCTATGTACTATTCATAACATTTCCATTGGAAGAGTCATTGTGATTTAAAAAAGGCACATCACACACTTCGAGAAAGTAGAGTACCGTACTTTTTCTTTTGGTATGAAGCCTGTGGTTGGTGCATGTGGTTGGTGTTGCACCACATTTCTTAGATGGGACTATTAAGCATGGGTTCAAGTGGCTTTGTTGGGGAGACACTTTCTCTGTCTCTCAGGACTATTTTTTATTTATTTATTATTTTTTTAATTAGAGTAGGTTCAATACACGATGTAGACAAAACAATCTGAATTTGGGAGTGGTTGTTCGATGAGAGAGACTCCACAACATCTTTGAATTGTCAACCACTCAAAAAGGGGAGATCTTTATTTATCAATCTTGATAACAGTGGGAAAAGTGTGGGTGTGGAATCCCCTGAATTGCCCATGATATTCCCCCTTTATAAAAGTGGCTGTACCCTAACATTTTCAAGTTTTGGATCACTTGAAAAGTGAAAATTGATGAAGGATGTAGAAGTGAGAGAGTCTTGATAACATTGGGAAAACTTTTCGGGTACAATGTCCCTAACAATGTTGGGATTGTACAATAACATTGTCAAGATGACCCACCCCTGGACATAGACCATCTTCCATAACACTCTCAAAGTACTCATAAGTACTCTAAAAAAATATGAATTAATAAAAACATCTGTAACACTGATTGTTTTGTTTTAGGAACTTGATGCCTCGGACTCTGGATGGTCAGATCACCATGGAGAAGACCCCCAGCTACTTTGTCACAAAGGAGGCTCCGAGCCGCATCTGCACTTTGAACTGCCAAACCAAGCTTATCGTGGTGGTCCGGGATCCAGTGACCCGAGCTGTGTCTGACTACACGCAGACTCTTTCCAAGAACCCGGGCCTTCCCTCATTCCAGAGTCTGGCCCTGAGGAACGCCTCGACAGGGCTGATTGACACGTCATGGAGCGCCGTTCGCATCGGCCTGTACGCCAAACATCTGGAGAACTGGCTTCAGCACTTCCCCCTGTCACAATTTCTTTTTGTTTGCGGCGAGCGGTTAGTGTCCGATCCCGCTGGGGAGATGGGCCGGGTTCAGGACTTCCTGGGCCTGAAGAGGGTTGTTTCCGAGAAACACTTCTACTTCAATCAGACCAAAGGTTTTCCCTGCTTGAAGAAACCCGAGGGGAGCAGCAGGCCTCGCTGTTTGGGGAAGTCAAAGGGAAGACCGCATCCTCAGATTCCCACCGGCGTCCTGCAGAAACTCAGAGACTTCTACAGACCTTACAACCGACGCTTCTATCACATGAGTGGGCAAGACTTTGGATGGGACTAACAGGGGAAGATAGCCCGTCAAAAAAAGCCTGACTCTGACTTTGTCTCAGGAACCGGCTGTGAGGATGCAGCATCCTCTGAGTGAAACGTTCAGAACTGCCCCATCTAACGGTGTCCAGGACATGAGATGAAAAAGGTTCCCCATTTCCCTCAAGTCCCAAGCAGCCACATGATAGTCTAATAGGGAGTGTCAAGTTTTACAATATGGCCACTCATAATGGCATACCATTATGAAAGTGCATCGTGGTCTAGCTTCAACACAGTAGCAGTGCTAGCAATGCTAAGCTAGCATTAGCATTGATGTTAGCCACATCTGTTATGTTGGTAGCAGCTGCAAGACTTATTTCTAAGATCATGCTACGATAACCCTAAATGTCATCAGTTTGAAGTTTTACTGCTTGAAATTTGCAATCAATAAAAACTAAAAAAAAAAAAAAGTGGTAAACTTAATGCGGATCAGAAATGTTGCTAAAACTGTTTTTTGTTTGTTGTCCCTTTGCGCTTCTTCTGTTTATTAGTCATATGCCCAGTTGTTGGCAACCAAGTGATGGGATTTTCTTTCTTTTTCTGTTTTATACCAGAGGTGGATCTTCTAACGGTTTCAGCAAGGCCCCTAAATTAGAGGTACAAGATGGCACGACAGAAGGCTTACTTTTTCACAGGTCATTTTAAATGAATTTAATTTAATTTAATTATTTTTTATGCGCTACTGTCAGGTTTGTTACAGTTTTTACAAATATGGGGAAAGGTTTTTTGAAAACTGCAAACTCCCCCTTTAACTTATAGTGGGACAGAAGTAATTTATTTATAATATTAGTTTTGTTTTTGTTTTTTGTTTTTACCATTGATTTATAATTACCGGAAAGGCCAAAACAACAAGCAAAACATGTATCACTTGGAAGGTGAAATCAAATATAGTCTAACATAAAACAAAATGAAAATACAATTGACTTCAGCTTCCTTAGTAACAGACAATCACCCCGACTTGATATTGCAAGCACTTGGTTTAGAAAAAAATTAAGTCATGTGGCTGGTTGGAAGGAGAGAGCGACATGGGTTCCCTTTCATCACTCTTGTCATCACAAATCAGCTTTTAAAGGGAAGCACTTTCTTGTGCCACCAATCAGCGGAGCCAATATCCGTCCAACAGTCAACCCAAAACAAGAGCAAACACCTACATGGACCTTAGAGCAGATAAAAAAAATAAAAAAAAGTGAGACAGTTTATGGCCAGCCATCAACCATCGTGACATGCGACTGCTTTGCTGTCGTGTAAAAACTGCCAACGCTACGTCGCTAGCTTACGTTATCGAACATTTGCTTGTTTGTTGGCATCATACAGAAGAAGAGTTGAACCAAAGGGAAAACATTGCCTTTAAATATATTTTTGACTTGCTTTAGTTTTTTTTGACTAAATAAATAAGCTGATATTTATAGTTTGTGTTGAATTGCAGACAAATGAAAGATTTTTATGTATTTATTACACACCAAGACGTGAAAAAAATGCCTTACTCTAATGATGAACCACTATCTCATTTTTTGTATGCAGTATTCATATAAGTGGATTGTTCTCATTTTCATGATATTTACTGTTTCAGAAGGAAATATGTTTTATGTTACAGGGTGCCAACTGTGTTTCATTCTAAACTCATTATTCAATTCTCTGTGTTGTAAAGTAAAGTTCTATCTTACAAGACTGCCAGCGTCCCTGGTTCATTTCAGTCAAGTTGGCTCGGCCTCACAGAAAAGTTGCACGAGAACGTTTCAAGCAGTATTTGAATTAAAACCACTCGTCCTGCATTGCAATCTCTTGGCCTGAGTGACTTGTGCACTTTGTGTCTTGGTGACACTTCCATACAGTCAAGCCACATGTACGATCTTAGGCCTTTAATTACGAAGATGGGGCTCCAAGTTAGCAACAGAATTTCATGCATGGCACACTACTATCCTGTATAAGAAAAAGAACAAAATATATGGTGGGGCAACCAAAAAAGTTGTAAACAGAAAAGGAGTGTATTAAGCCTTTTGTGGGGCCCAAGACAGCATCAATTAAAAATTGTGAATTTGAGAAAACTCACCCTTTTGCTTTTTGAGTCAGTCATAATCAAAACTTTCAATCAATTGTCAATTGTCTGAAGGACTTTGTGAATTTTTTTTGCCGCTAAGTGACAGTAGGCGTGAACGTGAGTGTGAATGTTGGTCTGATGTGATGCATGCTCAATGTGTGCGTATTCTCCCCAACTTTGCACGCAAACACGCCCAAACACTTTGGCCGTCGTCCTCGGTCTCTCCACGCCCTCTCTAATTGCAGCCGGCATTTCTGTCACATTCGCCCTCTGTTTTATGAGTCTGGCATCAGTCTTTTAGTGAGCCCTCACCAAAATTCATAAGCGGTCGGTCGGGCCTCGCGTCGTCCGTGCCAAGGCTGACTATTGCCAACCCGGCTGATAATGCCTTTCACTGTATACGGGCCTGCGGCAGACATTAGATGAAAATGCAATGCCATCTGTGAAATATGTTAGTATCAATCGCGTCTCATTAAAGCCACATGACTTTGAGCGTGATTTGTGGTTGTCACTAAAGCCTGGTAATGATGTGAGAAATGCAATTGTGGTGACTTGTGAGAGCAGCTGGAGGAATGAGAGTGGCGCTCTAACGTGGGTGTGTTGTCCTAAGATACGTTTTTAGGTGCAAACACAAAAACAACAACATGGCTTTTTGAGTGCACTTGCATCACTTCCCATGTGGTCGCTGCATGAATCTCATGCAAGCGCCAGATTTAGTCATATTTAATAATGCAGTCATCAAAGCGCAATATTCTATTTGATTATGTATTTTGTGCTTCAGATGTTTTCAAAAGAGATGAAACTGAGGAATGGGTTATACATCTGGGTAAGTTAAAAAAGGCCTTTACCTTTTACATGAAAATTAAGACATCTAATTACACTGTACATATGAAACACTAAAATCATTGCATATTTGAAATTATGCATATTTCAGTGAGGTTACTTTTCCAATTTAAATAATAATCACTTTGTTTTTCTGTCTATTCATCTATCATTTTGTATTAGATATGTAACATACATAACATTCTGAAATGTCAATAGCAGTTTATTATTATTATTATTATTATTATTATTATTATTATTATTATTATTATTATTATTATTATTATTATTATTATCATCATTGCTATTTTAAGTAATGTTTTTGTCTGCCATTTTTAATCAATTATTTCAACATTTAAACGTTAACTTTTTCTTTAGGATTTAGTCCCTATAAATTGAAAAGAAATATTTCTATTAAGTTTGACACATCATTAAATAGAGTGAACTTGCCTAATTTGAAAGATGAAGGGGGTCAAGTCAAATGTTTTCTTTACAATGTACATTTTATATGCACCCACTAGTCTAAACACAACAATCAAATTAATATTCTGTTTGTGGAATTTGAATTAAGCAGGAAAATGCGCCAGTTTTTTTTTGTTTTTTTTTTGTTCTTTTTAAATCCATGTCATGGGGTGGCCATTTTGCCACTTGCTGGCAACTGAAAATGACTTCACAGTGCCAAAGGGCTCAGCCGCTCAGGTAACGAATGGTGTGATCCTGTAACGTTCACAATCTGAGCCCTTTTACAAGGTATTTATGATGTAATTTTTATTTGACAGCAAGTGGCAAAATGGTAAAAAAAGATGGACGAGATGGATAAAACCAGATGGATTTCGCTGATTAATTCATTTTCCGGAAGCGCAATATTAATCAGATCACTGTGGGGCCACTCAGAACATATTATTGTAAAGACTAGGGATGGGCGAGTACCGATACCAGGTATCGGTATCGGGCCGATACCAGCCTTTTTTCAAGTACTCGAGTACTCGTGAGGCAGACGAGTACAAGCGACCGATGGCAGAGGGGGAAGACGTTAAGTGAGTCCTCCTTGCCTGTAACTGGCGCTAGCTTGCAGCAGTTTTTCACCAAAACTTCACCGGTTTGGAAATACTTCAAAATTGTGAATCTTAAACTAAAAGAGCATTTTTGTGTTTTATTTTCAGCGTTAAGACTATTGAAGAGTGACTGTGCTGTTTTTTTTGTCAAAATTAAAGGAAATATATTTGTTTAAAAATATCTTTTAGTGATTTTTTTTTTTATTTGTCGAAATGTACTTCTGGTATCGGCAGTTGGTATCGGTATCGGTGTGTACTGAGCGTCTGAGTATCGGTATCGGTCTGAAAAAAAAAGTGGTATTGAACATCCCTAGTAAAGACAATTCTTGACTTAACTTTCTCTTTAAAAAGTAAGACTTTTAAATAAATAATTTGAAATAAATTCTCAACACCCCCACTCCCAAACCCACCCCAGAAACCTTTTGCCTCCTCTTCATGTGTGCATTCATGGAAACGAAGCACTCTAAAGTGGCCACGCCAACGCGAAACCTCCTGTCCAAATGCTGGCCTGGTAAGTCAGACTTTAAAAAAAAAAAAAGAGGAAAAAAAAAAGTGTGTGACACAAAGCACTTCTGAAAGTGGCCATGCCAGCTCCAGTATCTCTGCAATTTGAATATCACCTAGTTATCAATCTTTGCAAGTTTTAACAATTATCTTCAAACATGTACCATGTCTTGAGAAACAAATCTCTCAATTTCGCTTTACAGGGCCTATAAAAAAAAAATATATATATATTTTATTCCATTTTAACAAGGGAAAAACAAGTTACTGTACAGTCTCATAAAGCTCCCTTTTCATTGGGACAGGATAATTTGTTGAACTTTTTTTTTAGCTGGAATGCAGCTTCCACGGTTTTCTGGCCACAGTTTAAATGCATACCACCAATTCCTCCCATTGTGGATTTATTTGCATGAGTGAAAATTGGGCCTCTGTGGCTATTTGAGATCAGGCGTGATGAGGGATTTTGTGTCATGACTCCTCTTTGAGAACGATGGAGAGGAGGAAACACTTGGTTGGAAAACGGTTGAGTTCTTCAAAGCAGACGAAAAAGCACGAATTAGAACGTTACGAAAAAAGAAAAAGTGGTTTCTGTTGCGAGGAGCCACAAATGAAGACACTTGTGGGACTCGTTTTCCATCCTGTACCGCAGTCTCCTTGAATTGAGGGAAGAAACGCAGAGGATTTTTCTCTCTTCCTTGTGGTTTTCGGGCCTCGCGGAATCTCAAGTTGTGACTCCCAACTTTAATTGACGAGAAAGTCATTTGGCTCGGAGAGATTCTACATGTTCAAACCAAATTAGGAATGTTCAAACCTTATGAAAGCTTGACTTTGCCTTTTACAAATGGGGATTTTTACAAGAGTGTTTTTCTGGAAACATCTCCCTGCACGCTTGTTTACAAAATCTACGCTCTGATTGAAGTTTACCAAGATGTGTGTACTTTTATGAGGTCCCAAAAACGACTCCGCTGCCAAATGAATGGAAAATTTCACACGAAGGCGGTGGTGTCCAAACTACGGCCCGGGGGCCATTTGCGGCCCGCCATCCATTTTTTAGTGGCCCGCGACATATGCTAAAAATGCCATTTGACTCAGTTCAAATAAAATAAAAAAAATGTTAGGAGTTGGTCAAAGTAAAGAAGGGAGGGTGTCGAAAAACACAGGTGCTATTAAAGATTATTTTAGTTAACTAAAACTAATGAAACAAACTAAAATTCAAAAAACAATTTCATGAACGAAAAAATAAAAACGAAAATTATTTTTAACAAACGGAAACTAACTGAAATTACATTTAATGTTTACAAAACTAACAAACTATAATTATAGCAAAAATGTCCTTCGTTTTAGTCTTTGGTGTGATTTTTTTTTAGATTTATTTTGATATCAACCGGAATAACATGGAATGACATTTGAAAGAATGTCACGCAGAAGTGACGTCATCTAGCAGCAGCTAATAGAAAAGCACCTTCAGATGACGTCGCTCCAATGGTGTTTTTTAAATATTGCGCACAAGTAATACACATTTAAAAAACAAACTAATACTAATACTGAAACTAACTAAAATGAACTAAAACTAAACATTTATGAAATAACTAAAACTCATACAAACAGAACCACCCTGAAAACTAATAAAGACTAACTAAAATGAAAAATTCCAAAACTATAATCACCCTACTGCCATATTACAAATAAAATGGTTTATATACTTTAGCATTTTTCTAAATACGCAAAAGCACAAATACATTATTTGTACAATTTTCTAGGACTAAACACAATTTCTCTTCATAACATTATGTGGCCCTTGCCTCCTTCTGATTTTCTGTATGTGGCCCTCAAATGAAAATGTTTGGACACCCCAGCACTAAGGCCTTCTAAAAGTAAAAATATGCCTCGTGTAGAAGCATGGAAGCTGTTTGGGATGTGGCTTTTTAGGAATTCACTAGATACTTTTAACAGCTACATGTGTTCCGTGATGCACGGCACACTTTTGTCCTCCATCTGGCCTCTGCCAGCACAATGTGTGCAGCCACTTGGTGTAAATGAAAGACATTTGCACCTGGCTTTCATGCTTGCCTTGCTTTTCAGCCGTCACAGAGCCCTTGCATAATTCTACAGCCTTACCTTGGCCTGTTAAAAAAAAGACAAAATCACTGTATGGTTTTAATATTAATAATAATGACCAGTCACTCGTTCATGCAGAGTGTGGAGGTTTAATGTGCTTGCTCGGGCAGGAGATGTAGTAAAGGTGACTTTACTTAATCTAGCATGTTGTGCAGCAAGTCTGGTGTGTGATTGCTTTCATGCACCCTCCCTGACTCACTTCCTCCAACATTTTTTTCACCGCTTTCAGCTTCACCACAGCAAAGTCTGGTGACATTCAGCGCAGCACGCAACGTACAAAATGGTCATTTTTCTCAACACACACACACAGTTAAGGGCAGCACAGTCCAAGATCACTTCCAACTTTCTCCTTAGATCATTTTTTTTTAAATAAAATGCAGCCATTGTAATGGGAAAACACGCACTCATGGATTTTATTGACCTGCCATTTCTCCCATAACGGTCGCCTCATCTGCAATCACTTATAGCAACAAGCTGTACTGCAGTATAGGGAAAATAAATGCTGCAAATACATTCAATTCAGTTGTAATAAATTCCACAATTTATGTCATTAACAAGGCAAAAGCAGATCATATATAGTCTTTATTAAATATGTAAATTAAATATAGTTAGTGCTAGCATCATTGCTAAGTTGCGAAATAGCCACTGGTTAACTAGATTATTAATCGTTCTCAATTACAACTGTCCCAGACGCCAGCAGAAGAAATGTGTCAATTGTTGCTAGGCAGAATTGATACAGCTCAAGTCTGCCCCTTAGGGGAATTAATTAAAACTGAAAAACGTCTCTGTAATTGGCTGGCAACCAGTTCAGGGTGTACTCCGCCTACTGCCCGAAGCTGGCTGGGATAGGCTCCAGCTCCCCCGTGACCCTTGTGAGGAAAAGCGGTTAAGAAAATGGATGGATGGATGGATGGATGGATGGATGGATGGATGGATGGATGGATGGATGGATGGATGGATGGATGGATGGATGGATGGGTGAAAAACATCTTTTGCTAGGCAGATTTATAGGTCCAAACTGTAAGGTAAACAATAGCCATGATGTTGCTAGGCAGAGTTGATATTAGGCTCAATTAGAACTGCCCTGTGGGCCAATTAAAAATAAGCCACTTGTTGCTAGGCCGAATTCACATTACATTATCAGATTTCAACGACTGCTCTTTATTGAATATAATTGAAAAGAAAAAAAAAGAAGCTCCAACTGCCTAAGTAACTTCTCTGCTTCTTATGTTGCTTTAAGCCTGCATGAACCCTTCTGCTTTTTCTCCCAGTAAAAACTTTAATTTCCTTGGTCAAGGCTTGTGTAGACTTCAAGAACAATGTAAAATGTCGGTTTATATATATACAAGGAGACTTCAATCACTTTTCCACTGCTGGAGCTGGTGTGGTAGCAGAAATTCTTTTTTAGCGCATATTCCCCTGCTGCCTTTTTTTGGCCTCACTTTCCACCTGGCGTGATGTCACTGTGCAGGGACATCATGTCGGACTGCAGGCTGGGGCTCGCGTTCGATGTCCGTTCACGACTTTTTGCATGTGCTAAACGCTAAAGCAGAGCTGGGCGAAGACTTTGAAGCCATTGCTGGCCGGGCTTTTATGTGTTCACACTGCGACAATGAAGTTATGAATTTAATTCTGATTAACATTAACACCTGGAAGTAAGCACACAGCAAAGTGGTAAGAAAACGTGTTGGAGTTTCTCACTTTTCCAAAGATATAATAGTTGTGTTAGGGAGAATTTACTTTTTAATTCCTTGTATATAAGTACAGTTACACCCATTTTTCAAGAATGTTTTTTTTTTCCACTGCATTTATAATGGGTGTCAATTACACAGATTTTTGCTGTTTGATTCCTAATAGCAGGTTTTCACCGTATAATCTTAACAGGCAATTTGACCTTATCTCAACCTTCCTCGTTCAGTCTCCCTGTTGCACAAAACTCAGCGGTCATTCCCTATAAGAACATCCGATTTGAAACCTCCAAACTGATCGTTCTCACAGGGAAGCGGCTGCTGAGCTTCAAACATGACAGAGCGTAATCTGCAGGTTCCCACAGAAACTTCCCGGATTAAACACCTTTGGGAATTTTGCATTTCAGCTCCTTCAATCCAGAAATATTCAACAGTTGGACATTCAAAAGTCTTGACGTCAATGATGCACTTTAGATTCAGCCTGAAATTTCACCCCCGAAACTGAAGTGTAGCTAAATCACCTTCAGAAGTGCACTCCTGGCTCTCAAACACAAGTGGACTTGTGTGCAGTGTGACACGCCCTCCAGGTGAGTGACGGCGATGCGCACGCGCTCACGTTACAGCCGCGCCGCTTCTGATTGATCCTGAAAGCAGAGAGGCCTGTGGGAACACACTGCAACCCAATCCGGAGCAGATGTGCATCAATAGGACATCTGAAGGGTCCGAATCTCCGAGCATTAACAGCAACACAATCGTTCTTTTTTTAGAAGCTGAAAACGCGGCTGGAATGGAAAATGAATCTCGCAGTGTATCCATCTTTTGTCCTGAAGCAGAAAGCTGGTGTTGGAGCGTGACACCATCAAAAATGCTGGCGGGGGGAAACGTGTCCTGACTGATCCAAACGAGCAGCGTAATGTGGTCCGGGTTGTAGGAGGAACCACAGTTGATGGTCGCTGCCAAACCGAGTCCTGCACAAACACCAACTTGAACTCCACTGGGCCTCCATTTTCAAAGTGGAGCTTCCATGTGAGACGATGTAGATGCCTTACAAATGCCCCCGAGCTTACTGCTAATTGATAAAGGAAACCACCAAAGATGTGCTAACGTTAGCATTGTCATGGACAGATAATGTAACAGTTACTCACAGGCATATAGTCTTTATCCTCTGTGGAAAAGCAACAATTTCACTTGTCTGTATGACTATAATACATACACCAGAAGAATGCATTTAATTATTACGAAAAGCAATAGCATGGTGTGCTATTTTGTGGAGGCCAGAATGGATTAATGGATAAATGTCATTTGGAATGACATAACAGAAGAACTTGGATGCTTACAACTTTAAGTTTATTGCAAGGAGAATCACGTTTTCAAGACCAAATAAAGGGAATTCAGGTATTTATTTCAAAATACATTATTCATGTTTGAAGATAATTGCTGAAACGTACAGAATCCCAACTACAGGATGGAGTAATCAGGTGTGGAAATATAGCGTTTAACTGTTTCCCACCATTTCAGTTTTACTGATTTTTTTTTTGGGTGTGGCAAAAACAGCGCCCAATGACGCATTTCATCTTGGGTGTGAATTGCCCTCACCCACAGCCTATGAACTTTGTTTTTCTTTATGAAGACTTTAAATGAACTGTTGTAATAAAAAAAAAAAAAAAAAAACTGCTGGTGATCTAGTACCTGTAATATTATAAAGGAAAAGGCACAACATGGCAAACTTTTTTTTTTTGTCTCAATATAATCAGCAAAAAAAAAAAAGACTCTGACATGACTTATTCAAAAAGTACATTTAATCAGAAAGCAAAAATTTGGATTTTCATTTCTTTAAAATAAAATTACAATTATACGGACACATTACATTGCAGCTTTAACCATAACACAATAATAACTTTATATAACAAAAGAATGTCACTCAGCAGAGCACATTCCTCCACCAGAGTTATACTATAAATTCAATTTGTGCTATCATTGTAAATGTATGTGTCCTTTCCTGGCTTATAAGTCCAAATGAATGCTACGAAAATGGTACATATTAAAAATATGGTGGTATCAAAGATTCTGGACAGTACTGTTAACAAGAAACTGGACCATATCAGACTAGTCCAAAAATCTCTTCACTGGCTTGTTGTGAGACAAGTTTGGAAAATCTTATTGTTGGTGAGATTTTCAGACCCCTCAGGTTGTCGGCTGCAGCCTTATTTATGTTCCAGAAGCAAACAAGGTGACACAGCATTGGATTTCTATGCTCCTCAACTGTGGAACAAACTTCCTGTGGTCGGAGGACTGTCTCAACTTAGAATCAGCTCAAACTAACAGAACATTCAGAAAATACCTAACCAGTGATGGCACATTGTGATTTCCTGGGAATGTTGTAGAAGTGATGATTAGAAAATGTAAACACTTTCAGAGATTTTGTGTTGTGTTGCCCGTTGATATTTGTTAACCTTGTTATTCATTTTTGATAGTTTTGCAAAATCATCAACATGATCATTGTCTTCGCAGATGATTATTATTACAGTGTTATTTAACAACATAACTAAAGATAAGCAAATTTGTTGCCTCAGAAGCACGTATATAGTCATTAGTATTAATCAAAACCTACAAAGTAGCTCTCAATTTCTGTACCATTGGTGACCCCTGGTCTGAAAGGGGGGGGGGCAACGCAGTAAAGTAGTCCTATAAAAAAGGTTCTCACTGCTATCTGCTGGACAAATTTGGCATTGCCTTGAAACGTGAAATTTGACCTTCCTCATTCCTAAACTTTCTGCTGTTTTTATTCAGTTCAACACTAGTGATCTTTCCTGTCGACTCTGAAGGTCATCGTGACCACTCCATCAATGCCCGCCTGCAGCTCGTCATGCTCCTGCACGGCAGACACCCCCTTGGGGGTCCCAGTGAGGATCAGGTCGCCCTCCTCCAGGGTGATGAAGTCGCTGATGTAACTGACGAGGTACGGGATGGAGAAGATCATCTGGGAGGTGCAACCGCTCTGCCTCAGCTGCTCGTTGACCTTCAGCCACAGCTTGACCTTGCCCGGCTCGGGGATGCGCTCCTTGGGGATGAACTCGCTCACCGGGCAGGAGGTGTCGAAGGCCTTGGCCAGCGTCCAGGGAAGCCCTTTGGACTTGCACTCGTCCTGCACGTCCCGGGCCGTCATGTCCAAGCACAGCGCGTAGCCGGCGACGTGCTCCATGGCGGCCGACTGAGGGATGGCCGCGCCCCCCTTGCCGATCACGACGCCGAGCTCCACCTCGTGGTGCAGGTTGCTGGAGTAGATGGGCACCAGGATAGGCGAGCCCTCTCGGACGTAGGCAGAAGGCGGCTTCAAGAACAGCACCGGCTCCGTGGGGACAGCGTTTTTCAGCTCTTTGGCGTGTTCCGCATAGTTTCTGCCCACGCAAATGATCTTCCTCCCCCATTCCCAAAATCGAGATATATTTCTCGCCGACATTAGGAAAATGTGGAGATTTGCTACAACTTTCGAGCAACGTGCACCAGTTGAAGTCAACTTTGACCGACACCGAGTGAAAAGTAAACATTAAGCTACGGCAAGACGTAAGGGACAATCTGTGGGAAAAAATTGCCAAACTTATCTCATGTCTTTGTTAAAAAATTAATAATAATAAATAAATGAATTGAAATATAGTCGTATATGTGTAAATTTATATTAAAGGTGAATTTTAATTGCTATGATAAATCCCAACACAAACGCTTTAACACACCGCCCAATTCTCGCTCCCGAATTTGATTGGTCGAGCCTGGAAGGTGACGTGTTAGGAAACGAAACGAAACGGAACTACAACCACATATGTCTGCTTTCTTTGTATTCATAAATTCAAGTATGGAAGTCAAAAATCCAACTTTAACACAATTTCACATTGATACAGTGTCACCTATATTAGAATCATACATTACTCTCACAACAGAAAGGCTCTGAAAACTGTCTATATATATATATATATATATATATATATATATATATATATATATATATATATATATATATATATATATATATATATATATATATATATATATATATATATATATATATATATATATATATATATATATATATATATATATATAGTTATTTGGATGTATATGAAACCTGGGACGGCACAGATATAATGTTAGAAAATTCTGCAAATGAGTATTTCAAATGTTGTAAAGTGTTTTGATTGTTTCATTAAGTTTTTTATGTCTGTTTTTTGGCAGTGTGATACTTAAATGAAAACAAACGCATTTAACAAGTCTGAAAGGTTAGCTTCACTATCAAAAGTCAATATGTTACATGCTTAATATTTCAAACCAAAATAAAATAGTCTTTAATGCATTGTTGTGTTTTATTGCCTTTATAATAATAATAATAATAATAATAATAATAATAATAATAATAATAATAATAAAATGGGTTACATCCATTCTTTATTGAATTTTATTGATAGAACTTTAAGATGACTACGATACTCAAATTTAAATGCTTTTATAGAAATTATAACAGAAGCCCCCCCCCCACCACACACACACCCATACACTCCCCCGAATTTGATTGGTAGAGCCTATGTCTATGAGGTTAAGGGTGACAAGGGAGGCTCTACCAACATAACGTTTCTCGTCTTCCTTTAATTTGTTTAACCTGAATTGCATTTTGCTTCCTTGTAAAACTCTTGAAGGACTTATTATGGATTATGTTAATAATTAAGCAATATGTGAAGAATAAAGACGTCTCAAATTATTATTTATGTTTTGAATTGTACTTCTCGTTTTCCGTTGTGATGTTTCTAATCACTACTGCACACGATTAGGAGCTGTTCAGTGTTGACCTTAGAAACGTGTCCCCCCCCACAAACAGTTTGCATCCAGATCATGTTAATTTTGACCGACGCTGCCCTGCGCATCCTAAACTAGGACAGTGAGTTAATGTCATACTACAAACTAACTTCATTTTAAAAAAGCATTAGATAAAGTAATAAACGAAGACAACACGAATGTTGAGGTTTGCTGTTTAAATTAACAACAACGTTTAACGTCCCCATCCACTCCCCCGAATTTGATTGGTAGAGCCTGGGGAATTAGTAATGACGAAGGCGGAACTGAACCACAACCAAACTTTTCTAGTTCACTAAACTGATAAGCTTTCGTATTTGTAATGCTACTCAAAGCACTCGTAGGGAGTGCCTGCACTCTACTAGGTGCTGCAACAGCCTTAAGACTCGGTAGGAATACACGTTATCTGTCGCATCTCGCGTCCGACAGACTTGTGAGGCCTATCGTCTTAAATTGTTGTTACGCCACGACACATTTTTTCGCTTTATGACATGTGGAGTAGACGTGTTGTTACAAAACAAGAACACAGCTGGGCTCGTGGCAGCAAACGTTGGACTGTCTTTTTTGTAACCTTACATATCTATCTATCTATCTATCTATCTATCTATCTATCTATCATTAAAATTGTTATGGTTGAAGATGAGGTGTCAAATAGGTGCAGCGTGCGTCACACGTTAGACACGTTACTTCAGGTTAACTTGGTTTGTCAATAATTGACTTATGTGTTGTCTCGATTAGCGCCTGTGGAAGTCAAGGCCCAAACAGCGGCTCTCCTGCACAGCACCGTGAGGAAAACATTAGTGGTGGATCAAGCCAACATGAGGATTGAACTTCTGCCGGCACTCAGTGACAACTATATGTACCTGCTCATCGACACGGACACCAAAGAAGCAGCAATAGTAGACCCGGTGGAACCTGTAAAGGTCTGTCATCCTTTGGAGTTGAGTTACTTCAAACCTTGAAACAATATTAGACCACTTTGTTTTCTTCATTTTTTTTTTTTTGTTCCTTTATTGGTCGATCCAGCTACCACTATAATTTCTCTTGGCTTCACTGTTTCTAATATCTGTGTGTAGATTTTTATTTTTTTATGTATTTATTTTTTTGTCCAATCAGATTTCAGCCTCTATGTGTTGCCATGTAGTAAGTTAGGCTGGTTGCATGAAGTTATTAAGCATTTCCCCCCCAATAATTTCTAATTATATTATCTTATATCAGAAGAAGCAGGGTAAAATTTTGTCTCACAGTCCATGGACTCTAGCTTCCTCTCACATCCCCAAATCATTTTGGTTACCTGAAGACTGTAAATTGTCCAGAGGTGTGAATAATTCTATGCCCGTCCAGGCCAGTCTCCATAGAATGCGCAACATGATACTTGCTGTAGAAAATGGATGATTGCCGTTTTTAATTGCAGGTTGTGGAGGCAGTCAGAAAACATGGTGTCAAGCTCACAACAGTTCTGACCACCCATCACCACTGGTAAGCTGCATATCAAAAGCACTGAGGGGAAACCATCACTACTAATATTTAAAGTATTATTAACAGTACAATAATACTGCTTTCTGCCTAGATTTTGATGAACACTTATCACTAGGGATGTGCCAAAAAATCGATTCATAAAAGAATCGAGATTCTCATTTATTAATCGAAGCGAATCGATATTTAATATAGAAAAAGCGATTTTATTTAAATTAGAAATGAAAAGGAAGGGGAAAAGGCAGTTGTAGCCCACATGCTGTTTTTGTGGAAAAGGGCACTTACAATACAAAATTAATAAATGTTTAAACATTTGTACATTGCAATATGTATATTGGGTACAGTGGTTTTATACAGTATTGGTTTTATTTAATTTTTAATCTATTTATTTCATTGCATATATTTTTGTCTATTATGTGTGCACTTATGGCAGAGCTTTCATTTCATTGTACTTGTATAATGTCAATAAAGGCTAATCTAATCTAATGTAATCTAATCTAAACAACAAAAAAAAGACACTTCAATGTCTCTATTTTTGTCATTTTGTCTTGCAAAGCAGACTGGAGTAGATCATGACCATGTTGTGCATATCTGTAAATTGAAGCAGAAATCATTTGTCAATCAAATAATTTTTAATCAAAAATCGTTTGAATCGAAAATCGATTCTGAATCGAATCGAATCGTGATACAGTCAAAGATTCCCAGCCCTACTTCTCACTATCATCTGCTATATTTTATTGTTGTTCATGATGGTTGTATTTCGAGAATTGTTTTTTAAGGTGGTATTTAGAACAACTGCTCACAGGGATCATGCTGGTGGGAATGAGAAGATGTTGAAGCTCATGCCCGGCCTGAAAGTCTACGGAGGAGACGATCGTGTCGATGCCATAACAAAGAAAGTCTCTCACTCCAACAGTTTAAAAGTAAGCTTGTCAACGTGCAACCTTAACAACTGACAATATCGGTATCGCTGACATCATCCTTTTTTTCCCAGGTTGGCTCGCTTAACGTCAAATGTCTGTTCACACCGTGCCACACAACTGGCCACATCTGCTACTACGTCACCAAAGATGATAGCTCTGAGCCTCCTGCAGTTTTCACAGGTATGACATACTGTTACTTCATTTTTCGTCTTACTTGAACAATCCCTTTGAAGTTCCTTGAAAAAGTCAGCAGCTTACCATGTGAGATGTTAGTGCCACAAGGGTGTCTTTTGTTTTGTTTTGTTTTTTTTGTGTGCAGGGGACACACTATTTGTTGCTGGCTGCGGGAAATTCTTTGAGGGCACTGCGGAGCAGATGTACAGAGCCTTGATTGAAATTCTGGGACGCCTGCCTGCTGAAACGGTGCCTATCAAACATTGCGTTCCATATAGCCTAGTCGCTAACTCGTACTAGCAGAGGTCTAAAGGTGTAAATACAAAGAGAGAACAAAAAATAATTAATTTCAACAAAAAATAAAAAAATAATGACACGTTTTTAGATTTTTTATTAGTGCTTGGTCTCAGTCTCTTGCTCGCTCAATTCTCCAAATAAGAAGCCAAGAGTGCTTGTTCAAGCTGTTTATCTCTCACAGTTCAAGTGTAATGTAAAATTTACACACAAATTTACAACACACCAAATAAAAAGAGAATTAAAGAATGTACTGTATGCTTAAACACCAAAATGTTCATCCAAACTATAATTCAGGTCAGCAAATGTAATGCTATCATAGAATGCAATTTCCCAAATGGGACAATAATTATAAACCTTCAACTGCTATGTCACACACGTATCAGCAATACATACAGAACATACAAAGATTTTTTTTTTCCCTTTTAATTTCAGCGTGTCTACTGTGGTCATGAGTACACTGTCAGCAATCTGAAGTTTGCACGCCACGTTGAGCCAGACAATGAAGTCATTCAGACGAAGCTAGCATGGGCAAAGGTATTCATCCATCTGTCACGTCCAAGCGGTCGTCGTATCTATCACATGGTCAAGGAGTCTGTGATGAAAAATGTTTGTTTCTTCAGGAGCAATGCAGCAATGGCGAACCTACAATCCCATCTACTTTGGCAGATGAATTCACCTTTAACCCATTTCTGAGAGTCAAGTATGTCCACCAAGTCTTTGATAGTTTCAGACACAACAAATAGTTTGGTTGAAAATGCACTCAGTAGTTCTTCTACTCAATACAGAGAGAAGTCGGTACAAGATCACGTTAAGGAGACGGATCCGATTGAAACCATGAGGAGTCTCCGTAAAGAGAAGGACACCTTCCGAGTGCCGAAGGAGTGATGATGCCCGCTGGACTTCAAACCACTTCTAACACTGCAATATATCCATACTACACAAACTGTCTGCAAATCACATGAAACGACACGATGCGGTTTTTCAATGCGCATACTTTGCATAATAATTATCTGAGCAGCAGTTAGGCTATAAAATAAGCAGTCAAGTTGTGTTTTGGGATTGTTTTCAGGAATATGCAACTAGTGAACAACTGCTTTGAATGAGTACAATAGTTTTAGGGTCTTTTTAGGTGTGTTTTGTAAATATTTATGTTCTAAAACAAATTCAGATGTTTAAAAACTATGCTTTATTTCCAAGATGGGATGTTATCGCTTATAATTTAATTCAATAATCTATGTGGAGTTGTTCATCTGGTTACTCTGAACAATGCATTCTCTAGTCCTTACTTTGGTTGTTGACATTAAATGTCAGATGCTGTTAACCCCTATTTGTGAATGAGTACATAAATTATGCATGCAAATACAAGTACATCTATTGTAAATTTGTAATTATCTCCACGAAGCAATAAGACCATACCAGAATCTTAGTTTGTAGCAAGAGGATATGATGCGAATTGTTCACTGTTTAATCTTTTATCGTAACGCGAGTGAATGTTTACAGAAAATCTTGATCTGCTGAGCTAATGTATAGTTACGTGTTAATTTAGCAGGGAACGCATTCAGCTGCTTTGGGAATATGCTAACTCTACATTCTGGCTCGATTAAAATGTCTTGTACTGGTTGTTGGGTCATCACTATGATGGAAATGTCAAAAACAACAGCAGGTAATCAGTTAGGTGCTTTTATGCACATTATTTTTTGTTATTTATTTGGGTCACATTACTGTGATAACTATTTTTAGTGTTGTAACTTGCATTTGTTAGCCTATCTATCCTAACATCTTTTTGGATGATGTAAAAAAAAAATAATAAAAAATGCCGTACCATGAAGGTCCTCACCAGGTAAACGTTGACTGATGATAAACAAGTGATATCTTGGGGTAACATTTTAGGAAGTTATCTGACGCTGATATCTTATTTCCACACATTTGCGTAGTAAAAGCAAATGCATCATTCAATTTACCCCGCTACTGGGATTTGTTTATGATCCCAATTTCCCCCCATCATAAACTTCCACAGAAACAATAGAAAATATTTTTCCTTTCACAGATAACGTGAAGAATTGTTTCCTCTCGGGGGGAAAAAAAAAATAAAAATCTCCTTTTGTCAAAACAATGAAGGTCAACACATTGAACTTTTTAAATGGTCAACATGATACCAAACATCCACATGTTGAAATACATCAAACTGTATGACTCAGCTGGTTTATGTCGTCCGTCAAAGGCAGTGATGGTCGAAGCTCGTTTGTTGCACATATATTGCCCATACCAGAAACATCTTCTGGTCAGCCTTTTTTCATCTAGAGTTGCAAATTTGAAGCAGGCGACCACACAAAATATTTCTAGCTCAGAAGTTGGAAGATGTAGGTTTAGATAAATTACCGCCTTTGCAATGTCTAAGTGGGCACCATATCCTTGGCATTGCTTAGTACGACCGATTCACTTGGATTGTCTTCCATCAGGCTCCTCCGGGTGCAAAATTCTGGTGTGATGTGCTCATTGTAATCGTTATTAGAAATATTTTGAATTAAGTTGGTGAGTTCAAGCAAAAAAAAATGACAACAAACAGCTGGCAAATGATTTTATGTGGTCAAAATATATTTGTGTTTTATTAAAATGCTACGGAATTTGGTTTCAAGATATTGTTGATAATATACATAATTGAACTTGGCAGAGTATTCAAAGTGGATGTTAGCATCTCTCACCATATACTTCATCTGAAGTATTATTTTGCCATTGAAAATGACATAAATGCTCCAGTCACACATATCGGGACGGTTGTGCAGTGTCACCATTTCATCATGAGCCCGTTGGTCATCCTCTCCACAGCGTGGTAGTTGGTGTGCAGCAGCTCTTTGGCGTGCTGCTCGCCAACGCTGTGGAGCCACGACTGGTACAGCTCCGCCACACGGCCATCATCTTCCGGCGCTCGGGCCTCTTCTGCTTTGTAAAGCGCCTCAACCTTCTGGAGGAACTCCTTTGGGTTCTCACCAGGGGAGGGTTTCAGCTGCCCGCCACCATTAAGACAGCCTGTGGATTCATGAAACACGAAGGGACTTCAAATGATACTACAATAAGGGTGAAGAGTTATTTATTCATTAGATTGTATAAATGGCTGACTGCCATAATATGATAATAGTTGGAGATAATAACACATTTGCCAAATTGTGTGTGAACTTTGTCCCCTTAAAAGGAACCCCGGCTGTCATGACAAGCTTGCTCTATATTATTTCTTTGGTTGTTACTAACATAACTATGAGTTTCACATACAAAGTGACTTGAAGATTAATACGTTTCTTACCTCTGTAGACATTAATAAGCCTATGAAAAAGGCGTTGTGCTCCGTGTTGACGTTTGTTAAATGAAAAAGGCGTTGTGCTCCGTGTTGTCGTTTGTTAAATTAACTTGGAGGTTTGCTCATGCCTGAGAAGTCGCGCACGCCCCTGGCCGTGTGCACGTCGCTGGGGTCCGTTCCACGTTTCACCAGAAATTGTGCAAAAATTCTGAATCCTTCTTCGTGCCCCTTTAAAGAACAGTATGAACACTTTTCATAATAATACTAACGCCTCATTTCACAATTTAATGGCCATATTACATAATTGTCTGTTATTTATCAAAAGGATAGTAATTTCAAAAAGGTCTTTTTATATATTGAATTTTTACACTTTTGGGCTTCCATACAATGGAGGCTTACCTTGCTTTCTTTTTTTTTGCTTTCTTGATTGACGTTTCACATTTCTCGGCAGAGAACCACCGCCATTCTACGTCACTACGCACTGAATGCATTGCGACGTAAATAACAATGGCGGCGTACGTCTAAATAAAGTTTCTACAAAATGTATTAAACTGGAAATGATTTTTGAAAAATGAATCTCATAGTTATGTTAGTAACAACCAAATAAGAGCAAACTTGTCATGACAGCCGGGGTTCCTTTTAACAGAATAATGACTACAGATAATTAAGGCCATATGAAGAAAAAAGAAATAAAGAAATAAATAAATCTTCTGCCAATACAAGTACCGGGACTGTAGTGCATGCTATACACTCAAAATGCTGTGTGCTGTAATACTCTTCTTGTAAAATGGCAACTTTGCTCTGATAACAATCCAATTTAATACTAATACTGTATACATATATATGACTTTATTCTCTTCAGATTAGAACAAGTAAAAATGTGACTGCATTCTAATTATTTATTTTATTGCTAAAAAATAAAAATGACTATCTTCCTAATGTTACAATTTAACTTACACATTAACGATTATTCTCGTGAGAATGAAATTAATTGTATTCTTGAAATTGAAAATTCAATTTTTTTCCTAGTAAAAATTCTGACTTGTCAAATTTCATTCTCAAAAATATGCAGCTGTATTCTTGTATTAAGACTTATTTTTTATTACAGCAATCTGAACTTAATCTATGTTTTTGTTGTAAAAATACAACTTTATTCCAACAAAATCCCAACTTTTTTAAGCAATACTAGGACTTCATTATAACTTGCTGCAACCTTTGTTTTGGTACACGTAAGACTTTATTTTTATAATCTTACTTTAATTGTATTAGAAACAACATTTTCTTGTAATATACTGACTTTTTCTAGTTTATTTTTATTTTTATTTTTAAATCAATGTGGGTCTAATGTTTACTTTTGTTTGCCCACACTGATTGCTCTTTTTTTTTTAGCCTTTACAAAAAGCTTCTTGCACTATTTTAAGCAATTAATGAAGCCTTTTTATCCTGTATGATACAGTTACCCTTAGTAACAGTTGACTTTTGTGTAATTTGTAAGAGTTTTACCAACCTGAGGGACAGGCCATAACTTCCACAAAGTGGTATGGCGACTTCCCCCTCTTGAGTTTCTGCACCAAGTTCTGGATGTTGCGGAAGCCGTACGTGGACGCGAAACTCAGCACCACGGCCCCGTCCTTCTCCAGCGTCACCTCCTGGAAGTCCTTATTCCTGCGGCAGAGGCACAGCGATGAGAGCGCAATCGCTTTTTTTGACCGCACAGAATTGGAGGACTCACCTGAGGATCTTATAGGTGAGTTCCTTGACCTCCTCTCCAAATATCTGCTTGGCTGCGTAGGTGAAGACATGATGGAGGTAACCGCCTGAGCCGCTGCCGGCATGGCTCAGGAACTCGCCGTCTTTCACGCTGCTGAAACTGGACAGAGAATGACATGAATAGAATGAAAAGGAACAAATCGTACATGGCACAGAAAGTGCTGTCAAACTTACAGTGTATCAAGCGGTCCAGCTTGTATGTCATTAAGAGTCACGTTTTCCTCTTCTAGCATTTTCTGCACTTCTCCTAAGGGAGGAAAACAAAACACGAGAGAGATGATGCGTCCCGCTTTGCACGATGTTGGAAGTGGAGGTCGTACCAGACGTGATGACGCAATCCACTTCTCTGCTCTCCGCTTTGTTCAGGTAGAAGTCCGACCTGGAGGCCTCCAGTTTCTTATCGAAGCAGGGCATCACCGCAACGTGGTAGATTTGCTGTGGGCTCAGGCCCTGTCAACATGCAGAACACACAGCTGAAATGCACTGCACCATAGAGTAAAGGTAAATGATCACTTTTTGAAGAGAACTAAACTGTTTATTGAGCACCGCTGCCACTTTAGATTGATCAATAATTTGTTAAAATAACAGTACCATGTTGGGATGAAAAAAATAGTAAATTGACCACACTTGCACATGGAAGGTTTCTGCTGTTAGTCAAGGGAGAAAAGGTTGTGAACTTGTGATCATATTAAACTAATCCAAATTATTGGTATAGTTGGCATACCACAAAAATAAAAGACACTAATGTTGAAAAGGTAGAACTGGAGTTTAGGAATGTTAGATGTGGGAAATTTAGCTTGATAACAGAAAAGGCGAAAACAATTAAAACAGTTAAAAAAAATATACAAATTGACAGAAATGAAATTACGTACGTACTATAAATAAAAATCTGTGGGTTTTTGTTGTTGTTGTTTTTTACTCATACCACAGAAAAACAAGTTGTGCTTGTGTTTTTTTTTTTTTTTTTTAGAAAATATACTCTAGCCTATTTTACATTTCAAATTTCTGTTATTTGTTAGAAGAAACAGAAAAGGCCATACCATGAATTTCTCTGAATATAAGATAGACTTTAGTGTCAGAATTCATGCATGTGCAGGATATCTATGAATTTGGACCTGATCCAAAGTAGGATAATTCGGCTGTGATCTGATGAGTCACTCCAGTTACTTCTTAATTAATTAATTTTTTTTAAGCAGAATGATTGTACAATAATCAGTAGTATGAAAATACGACTAGGCCTGCCTGCTAAAATTGCTGTGTGTGTCTGTACTCTGTACCTGTTGTTCTGCAAAATAGCCTTTAACCAGAGAGCCCATCATTGCCTGAGGGGAGCGTGTGGTGCTGATGTAAGGAAGAATAAACTCTCCGTGCGTCTTCTCCGCATAGCAGATCCAACCTGAAGAAAAAAAACAAAACAATCCAGCGCAAGTCGGGACTCGTCCTTCAATTCATACACACTTGGAGAGAATTCCCCTATAGTGGCATGTTGAGAGAAGAGGTTTGAAATGAGATGAGCTTGTAGTTTTATTTTGTGGCATACCTGGACATGCTGATGTCAACATGGGCAGCGATTTGCTGTCCTGCTCCTTCCTTTGGAAACGTTCCACGAACTCTCGCTGGCTCTCCAGCAGACTAAAGGTCCGACTGAAGCTTGTGTCAAATACATGATGGACGCCTGCAAATAAACCAACATTAGTGAAAGCTCTAAATGAATCTACCTCAAATTTCAGGGGTTAATAAGGTTCAAAATGACAAAATTGAGACAAGAGTGAGAGAAGAAAAGGTCTTTCTGGCCGTGACTGTCGGGGGATTGTGACCTAATCCTCACCAAGGCCTTTGAAGAAGGAGGTGAGCCTCGTCCCCGCCTCGCTGCTGCTGAGCCCGTAGAATGCGGCGAGGGACGCTCTGGACTGAGGTGACACTGACACCACCACCACCACCTTTTTCTCTGCCTCGTTCACCTGTGGAAATGTCAAACAAGCAGCCATGATGTGTCATTGTAATTGATGTCACCACACCGCTATTCACCTTGTTGTTGCGCAGCACTTTGAAGAGCTCCTCATGGCTCTGCTGCGTGATGAGGACACTCTCAGCTGATGTTATACATCCGCTACAAGCCAAGCAGTCGTTCAGTGTGATCTTTGCTTTCTCAAGCTTCTGCTTCTGCCCGGCCTTTAAACACGTAAGCCAATCAGTAAAAATAAAAGAAATAAAAAAATAAAAACAGAACTAATCCTCAATACTCACTTGGTTGATTTGGACATAACTGCCATCATCTTCTATCTGGATTTTGGCCACAGACTTGCCCTGTTTCTTCTCTACTTTGACAGGTTTGACACATTCCTACAAAACAGAGTATCAGCTCATTGTTGACATATTTGACTTAAAACAACCCTGCCTAATTTGAATGATTGAATGTGGGAAGAATCCAGATTACCCTGAGAACATAAAAAGACTGCACAGGATGGCAGCAAAGGTTCGAACACCGGAACACAGAAAAGTGCGCCAGACGTGCTAACCACTTGCTTAATGTGCTGCCCTTGACTAAAAATAAACAATTCTAATTTCCCCTGATACAATTTACTACTTAGCTTTGTATTCGTCACGTAAAAAATACTAACAAAAAGAGGTAGCGTTAAGAAAAGGCTAAAAAAAAAAAAGGACGTGCGCACTTAGCACAGCTATTCATCCATTTTAATATGGTAGGCTACATGTATTATCAGGAAAAGCGTTAAAAAAAATACATACCGGTACATAGTTTTAAGCAATGACAATATACTATCATGAGGGGAAGATCCTGAAGTGAGAGGAAGTGATAGAAAACAAATTGAATCCCGCACGCTCACGCAAACACACACAACGTGGTCTTTCAGGTAGGAAGTGAACAAAACTGGAATGCTTAGTTGGAAGAAAAAAATAGTCGGCAGTACAACTGTATTCTAAAGCTTCACTTAAGTATGGAAAAAAATGCAGTCATAATTACTCATCTATAACAGCAACCACCGATGATTACTTGGCACAACCGTAAATCCAACTAACTTTACCGATTATTTACCATTAAATGTCTTTATAGCTGACTGAGAATTCACCTTCCGTAAAAGGAGAAATTTGCTATTGCTCTGTGTTACGTTATGAATGACATAACAGCGAATAAGCCTTCTCTCTACTACTATGGTTTCGTTTAAATCAGGACTTAAGTACAGTCTCGCCGAATAAAATGATACGCGAAAAAAAAAAACGTTAAATGATTATTTGAATACCTGAGACGGCGTGATAAAATCATCGAGATCTGTCAGCTGCAGCACACCGCTAAAGACAGAAGCCATAACTGCTGCCGTAACGCGATTCGTTGTTTACTTTCGTGTCGTAAACATCTTTGTCTGATTAGTATTTCGATGCAACGGGCTAAACACGCCCTTTTACTCTTATTTCTGCATTCAATATATATATTTTTCTAACGTAATGAAAACGATAGTTTATAAAGAATACATTTAAACAGATGTTTTGTGTTACACTACACCATGTTTTATTAATATATTTAAATAATATTTTTGGATTTACAAAGACAACTAGTGTTAATCGTTGACAAGCGCAAAATTGAGAGTGACAATTTCTAAATACGATCAAGTGAATGTCTTGGCGAGCGAGACGTGTACGTGCACAGGCCATGTTGTTATGACGACGGGGTCGTAAATCCGCCATGTTTGCCACCCCGCGACCGCGTTGCGACACAAACGGAGACCTCGAACGACATGAATGTCGAAAATAATCTTACGGCACATAAACACGAGGAACACGCGAAGAACGGCAGCGAGATCATCACCATACAAACAAATTTTGGAGACGAAGGTTAGCCTCGTTACTTAAACATGCAGTATATGTTGTGCTTTTGGTGTTTGGGCCTAGTAAAATTCCCTCCAAATTTCGACGTTGCTAGCAGTTAGCAGCTACCAGTCGATAGCAGCATGAGTTTAAAAATGTCTCAGATGTGCACAGTACAGGGACCTGCACACAGCTTCACAATTAAATGCAGAAGATAATCGCTCTAAACTTGTTTTTACTAGATGAGGACGTGCACAAATGTGGACGCTGTCACAACGAATTTTCCACCTTGGATGCTTTTATTCAACACAAGCTTCGTCACAGCTGCAGACGTGAGCCGAGCAGTCATGGTGAAGAGCAAATGGTAAGGCCAATGATACGTGAAGTATTTGAATACTGTTCAATGCTGTTCTCTAACGATGAGCTAAAGGGCAAAATTCACAATAGTTGAGCTATGAAAATTTCCAAGGAAGTCTGCTTGTATGCCTTGCCTTCGCTCAAGCTCTGTGGTCACTTCTCCCTGAGAACATCACGATTTTTATTTTATTTTTTTAGTGAAACAGAATATCTTTTGGCGCAATCTTGGATCAAACACCTGCTGTGCATTTAGTTTTTCAGCTCCTTGATTGAGAACAAGTTGTCTAAAAGTACTTTAGCATTGAAGAGTAGGAAGTGTGTGTTCTCATGTTCAGACCACGTCAAATGAAGTTGCCCTGTAAAGGCTACAGTGCGTTTTAAGGTCTTCCTTAAATCTCACGCAATATTGCCAGCTTTTGTGTGGTGTACTGTATATCCTATTTTTAAACTTAACTGCTCATGCTTACATGTTGTAAGTGCCTTTCAGAGAATACCCTATTAAAAAACCCATGATGAAGTGAAGTTATATAGTAATTTTAAAAATCACAATTGCTCTAACTATGGCCACAAAAACATTTTAGAACTGATGTCCTCATTTTAGGACTTCAAAATTCAAGAAGTAAAACATACTTCTTGTCCACAACCCACCCATAATGTGTTTGTGAGTGCTTTGGGGTTCTAATTTCTGAACTACCAGTTGGGAATTATTTTTTTAAACAAGACTTTAGCCTGTACTATTTGTCAACTCCTAAATGTTCTTTTTGTTATATAGTAGTTGCTTGTTCCGATAATCAAAGTACCAGAGACAATTTCCTTGTGTGTTTTTGCCTATAAAGATATTCTCGTTCTACTGTTGAAAGTAACATTATTATTACAACAGGTTGAGGCTGCCAATGGAGGCACGCAAGCGGTGAAAGAAGTTGCCAGACAGCCAGAGAGCACTGGCATTAATGACAGTAAGTTTAATCATTTACTACACCCAGCGTGGCTTTAATTCCAATTTGTTTGCAGTGTGAATTGTTGTCTGTCTCTAAAAACCTTGTGATTGGCTGGCGACCAGTTCATGGTGTAATCTGCTCGTAACCTTAAATCAGCTGGGTCTAACAATGGTCCAGCCCTCATAAGTAGTATAGTAAATGGATGGATTCTTTAAATTATTGTAGTTGCCGTTTGCTGTAGTGAGTAACTGCCACGTGTTTCTATCACAGTACTATGATTTATTAATTTTTTTCTTATGTGCAAGTTGACTGAATTGCATTTATTTTCCAAGCAGGTGCAGGCACTGCTTTGTTGGGACGAGGCTGCAGGAAGAAAAACGCCTCTCTGAAATTGTCCAAACCATCTGAAACGCCTAAAGGCTCAGTTTCCGACAATGCCGAGGATGATAAGCCCGTTTACAAAGTCAACGGAGATGGCCGGTACCTTTGCCAGCTTTGTGACAAGACCTTTAAAACGGTGCGTTACAAATAAGACTCGTATTACACAAGTGATTCCAAGCAAGGGTGGTGTTTGTGACCAAAATATTTTGTTGTATTTGACAGAGCAACATCTTGAAAACGCATATGAAGACTCACAGCGATCAGAAGAACTTTGCGTGCGAACTATGCGGCAACTCCTTCCGTACTAAAGGCTCTTTGATTCGTCACAACCGCCGTCACTCTGGTATGCTCAAGTCCTTAAAGGGTTTCTCACTTAATAATAATAATAATAATAATAATAAAGAGATGTCCAATTAATACCACTGTGATGCTGTGCAGATGAGCGGCCATACCACTGTGTGCTGTGTGGCCAGTCCTTCAGAGAGTCGGGAGCTCTCACCAGACACCTGAAGTCCCTCACACCCTGCACTGAGAAGATCCGCTTTGTTCAGTGCAAGGAGATTCTGGTGAGCAAGGATGGAAGGAAAAAAGGTATTAATGCCAAAACCCCAAAAGAAAATCTTATTTGCATCTCACACCTTCATAGATACCCACCTCGCACACACAATGCCCGAACTCTTATTATTATTATTATTATTATTATTATTATTATTATATTACCCACATGATTTACTAATTCAGGAGCTGCATTTTGTATTATTAACAAATTATGGATTGAGCTGAACTTGATTCATTTAAATTAATTTGAATGGGGAAAATTGTTTTAAAATTGTATTTATTACGTAATGAATTAAACTTGCAAGTGAAGGTAGTTTATGCAGCTGAAAGGTGTGTGCATGTGTGTGACTCGTATCCAGGACTTGGCGCTGATGTCCCAGCAGAGAATAGCCAGCAGGAGGTGGTCGTGGTGGAGGAGCAGCGGGCAGAGGAGCAAGTGGTGGAGGCACAAACAGCCGTTGTCAGTTTGGTGGAGGCGGGCTCCCAAGGGGTCATCCACCAGGTGCACTTCACCATGGAGGTGGATGGAACAACACAGGAGCAACAGGTGTGTTGAGAAGGCTGATGAATACAATACACTTGCTGGTCGCTGCATTAGGAACACCTGTGCACTCTCCTGTAGGTGATGGTGGATCAGTCTCAGGCAGAGGCCTTCGCCGCCGCTGCGGCTGCGGGCGACAACCTCATCTGCCAGGCCATCCTCAACTCCGGCATTGCGCTGAGGACGGAGGAGGCCGCGCAAGCTCCGCAGGCCGCACATGAACTGGGGAAAATGGTCATAGAGTGTCCTGTCGCCGACGGCACGGAGATCCAAGTGAAAGAGGAGTTAGTGGAAATGGTGGCACAGGTAAGCGGGGAAACAAACAGTGGACATTACAAGTTATTTGACTACTTTAGGTGAAGGATGGAAATTGATGACCTTAGAAATGGGCTTAGGTTACACTGGTTTGATGAAGCATTATTTTAAGACCTTGCGCACATATTTTTTAAAAACCAATTTCAACTCTTTTTTTTTATTTTGTTCGTATTTATAGGAAGTGGATCAGACAGCCTCCAAATTGTACACATGTCCACACTGTAATCGTTCTTTTAAGGGTTTGAACTACTTTCGCTTCCATGTCAAAGGTCATTCAGGTAAGTTGAAAGATGACAAAACAACACAGAAACAATAAAAAAAAAATTCAAGGTTGAATAATTGAAGTCCATGTTTCACTTTGTTGAGCGTTGATGACATACCATACTTTGCATCAATCAACACTGCTAACTCAATTGTAAATATTTGAAAATATCTGCATTATTTTTTGTGAATGACGTTCGAATGTTGTGTTTGCAGGTTACAAGCCCTTCAAGTGCACCTTGTGCCAGAGGGACTTCCTGAGCGGGTACCTGCTGAAGAAGCACATGGAAATCCACGTGAGTGAGAGGCGCTACAAGTGCGGCGAGTGCGGCAAGCTGTACAAAACGGTCGGACACGTACGGGAACACATGAGGGCCCACTCAGATGAAAGACCCTACCACTGTGCCAGATGCAAGAAAGCCTACAAGACCAAGGTGACCCATCCACGACAAGTATTAACTGTGCACCACCTTCTTCTCCATTGTGACCCTTCCTTTATCTCGATGTGTTGGTCTCTTTTAGAACGCTCTGCAGGTGCATCAGCGGACGCACGGCGAGGAGAAGCCGTACGTCTGTCAGTTCTGCTTCCGAGGGTTCCGAGAAAAAGGCTCGTTGGTGCGGCACACTCGCCATCACACGGGCGAAAAGCCTTTCAAGTGCCCAAAATGCGGTCGGGGCTTTGCCGAGCACGGCACTCTCAATCGCCACATACGCGCCAAAGGTCTGTATGGTGCTCAAGGGGCAGATTTGATGTTAATAGGCCCGATAATCCAGATGGTGTGATGATATCCATTAGGGGGCTGTCAAAAGGACGAGTCCAGCAAGCAGCAGCAACAGGAACAACAACAACAACAGCAGCAGCAGCAGCAGGAGGAGATGGTGGTCACAGAGGAACAGGTTTCCGGGGATAACGTCGCCACAGCAGCAATCATCACTGAAGATCCTCATGCACTGCTGGTAGAATTCTCCTCCGTGGTAGCAGACACGCAGGAGTACATCATCAAGGTGAGAGAGTCCAGGAACATTTTAGCAGTCTGTCTTTGATTTAGGTTGGTTACTTTTGATAGTCAGCCCCCCCCCAACTTATTCACTTCCAGCCATTTTCACAGAAGCCATTTTTTTAATCAGCTCATTTGGAAGGTACTGAACATTGAAGCTAACATTTTAGTTTTTCCCCCTTTATGTGCATTCTACTCTTTTGGTGCAACTTTCAGACTCAAACAGACGAGGAAGTTCACGAAGAAGGGGTTACTCTCATTCAGGACAGTCAAAACGAGGTCAGTATCAGCAGCCTGTCATTCTTTGAAATACTTTATTATATCGTCGGCTGTGTGTGGAATCCATGAAATACTTGTACAATAGCTTATACTGTAGTGGCCTGTATCTTGAGTTCTACATTTTATAGCATTTTGGAATGTGTATGTGCTAGGGGTGTCACGATTCGCCAACTCCACGATTCGATTTAAATTTCGATTTTGGGGTCACGATTCGATTTTTTTTTCGATTTTTTTTTTTTTTTTTTTTTTTCGCTCCCCCACTTTATAACACAGAGGCATATGCTTCTGTAGGCTAAGGCTAGTCTATGATCATTGGTTCTATTCATTGTACAGTAAATCTTATTTCAAAAGATCGGCTACATATAGGTGATGCAATTTCCATATTATTTTTGTGTAAATTTATGTAATATATGATAATTGACATTAGGCAGGAATGATCAAATTCAAAGAATTTATTTACAATATAAAGTTAACCGTCTTGTTCTTACTGAAGTGTAAAATAAAAAATAAAAAAACAAAAACAAAAAGTCACAGTGGGTGCCTGCCATCTATTGACTGTTTTTGGTTACAACAGTGTGCTGTGCGTTCCTCTTAAAATAATGTGCAATGTGCAACAACAACAAAAAATATATTGTATCCAAAGTCATGGAACAAATACAGCCTGAACAAACTATATCCCAACATTTACAGTTGCTGGGCATACTGTAGCGTGGTTCAAGTACACTAATTAAATGTTTGAATCCAGCGTTTTCCAAGGCTGCAGGTCTGCTGCTATAAATAGACCTATGGATCTGGCGTTTCGCGCGAGCTGAAGTGTGTGGAAGTTTCACTGTAAATGAGGATGAAATAGTTGGTTGGACCGTTGTTTTCCCACTTCTAGTTGAATTTGATAAATCTAAATCTTTGTGATGCCTGCGTAAATGTCCCGTCATGTTTGTCGTGTTTCCCGTTGTTACGGCTGGCGGCTCGGGCCCGCCGCCGGCTCCGCTCCCCTAGTATGTATGTGTGTGTTTGTGTCGGCTGGTGCCCGTATAATGGTACTTCAGTTTGAATGCGCCAGCGCGACACTCTGATTGGAGGACTGTGCCAGCGCGACACTCCGATTGGACGACTGTGCCAGCGCGACACTCCGATTGGACGACTGTGCCAGCGCGACGCTATTGTGTATCCGTGTATTATACCCCTATTGGTTATTGTTGTTTCTCCTCCGTTCTGTCAGTTCTGTCAAATGCGGTTATTATTTGTTCACCTTCCACTTTCACTCCCTTGTCAAACCCCTGCCTGAAATTTCAATTAAAACTACTCAGATGTTAAAGTCGACCCGTGTTTATCTACTCTATATTTTCTGTTATTGTGTTACTTCCCTTCCCCTTGACGAGCCGGGCGTAACACCGTGGCCGAGTACAGTACGCGCACATAGCATATCTTGCAACTGTGGTCTTTTTATCGACGTGAACGTTGTCGACATAACTCACCGGGAACGCAAAATGTTTCCAAACTGGTGACGAGAGAAGCGGGAGCGGCTTGAAGCACCATTGCTGTGTCTGTCCGCGCTTGCCATCATGACTGCAGGAGAAGTCAGCTAACAAGTGCCGTTAGCTAGTAGCTGAATGGCTGCGTCTCATTTGCTTTCCTGGGAGGTGGCGGTGGCGGCGGGCGCGGGGGGGGGGGGGCATCGAATCGTGTGTCCTCTCTTCTATTTCGATGCTCGAAATCGTGACGTAATTTCGATCGATTTCGATAAAAAATCGAAATCGTGACACCCTTAGTATGTGCACTGTATCTTACACTGTATCTTGAAAAGTGCATAATGACTGACAGTCACTAGAAAAGCAATACAGAAGTCCTAAAAAATGCTCCAGTTCAGTGGACCTTGTGCTCATCCTTTTGATGTATGCGTCTGGGCCACTAGGGGGCAGTGTAATACAGACATAGTGGTATACATGGAGATAGCTACCATTCTTAGTAACTTGCAGTTATACTAGTCATTCTTTGTAGAGGATAAATAATATATATCTCCAAGTGTTGGTATATGTCTGTTTTGCTCCACTGTTTGGTTTCAAATATCTGTTGCTTAGAGATTTATAAATGGACACAAATGCTATTCGTTAGGTTTTTTTATTTTATTTTATTTATTTATTTTTTTTTATTTATTTTTAAAGTGTTAGTGTTAAGCTAATTGGACATGAATGAAACTATTTTATTAATTTTTTTTTTGAAGAAGAAGAATTGTTCACTATCTGACTTGAGTTCACTGCCAAACAGAGCTTGTATCCCACATTTTTACCTGCAAATCAAGCAACAAAGCAGACGGCCATTTTGTCAAAGCATGTGAAAGTCCCTGCAGCTGCCAGTCACATGATTCCATAACCTCGTTTCTACCAGATGGGCAACCACATTGTGAAAGTTGTGCAGCAGATCGTCAGCCAGTCGCACAGTGCCGGCGGCACGGGCAGCCACCAGATCATCCTGCGCAACGTGAGCGGAGGCGAGGAGGGCGCGTCCATCGTGGACTGCGGCGACACCATCACCATCGCCACGCCCGAGAGCTTGACGGAGCAGGTGGCCATGACGCTGGCCTCGGCCATCAGCGACGGCACGCTGCTGGCCGAGGCCGTCAAGACGGCGCAGGGCACGGTTGCCATGGTGACCACGGAGGAGGCGGTCGAGGAGACGATTCAGCTGGTGCAGCAGCAGCAGGAGGAATATGTGATCGCCACGCCACAAGAGCTGGAGATTCAAACTGTCATCGTGTGATTGAGGAGTGGCGACTCCATGAACAAACTAAGGTCAAAGCGGTTCGAACTGCACAAGAACATCAAAGCACAAACGTTTTTATACGCAGAGTGATGTGCTTTTTTATGACTCCCAGGGTAGCAGAATAAGCTGAAGATGTCATCTTAAAAATGGTGCAAACATGTCATTTTAAACAAAATCTGAACATTTTCCATGTCATCTGCATCTTGTTGCTTCTCTGCAGGCCATAACATATGCCTGCCAAGCCGCTTTTGACTCCTGCTGACAGGTAACCAAGTCAGATTATCACCTCAACAGTTTAACTCAATAGGCAACGTGAAATAAATGATATTTTCTTAAAAACAAAAGAAATATACAAATCATTCTCCAACTTTTTACACCAAGTTGATAACACCTAAAGCAATCCTTCTCAAATAGGGTGGCAGTTCCCCCTCGAGGGACCCGTGCGATGCCAGACAGCGTGTGACCGCAGAGAACGTGTTTTTTGTTATTGCTGTACTAGAATAAAATAATTGCACATCCGCTTCAGTAGGTGGCAATGGCGCTCTCTTTATCAGCCTGCACAAGGAGTATTGCCTCCTCTGTATTCTTACAGAGGAGGCACTAATATTTTCTTTCTCCTTTGAGGTGGGGGTCATTACAAAAGAAAAAGCAATGTGTCACTTTTCAAGTGTCACCATCCATCCATTCATTGCCGCTTAATCCTCCCAAGGGTCGTGCTGGAGCTTAAAGTTCCTTTAGTGCCCCTAATTTTTTTTTTTTTCTTTTATGCGCGATGAATGACTTGCAAAGCATGTACTGGGGAAATTACAGTCGTAACGCAGCAAACAACTTCCACGTCAAAATTTAGCAGTGATAAATTTAATAATGCATATATTTGTGGAGACTGGGGTCAAGTTTTAAAATTTTACAAATATGTGCGGAATTTCACACGTTACTTCATGTTAAAGATTAGACAGCTCTCAATATGAAAAGAAAAGTGCACTGAGATGTCGCCGTTTTACAAATGTAATTATGCCATCTAGTGGGAGAAGAAAGTGACCAACACAAATCCATGTTACACACGTTTTTTACAATACAGTACATCTTTTTAATTTTAACTAAATTTTATAAATGATTTGGAAATGACTGTATAAATGACAAAAATATGCAGCCACATTTCTATTAGTTAAATTTTTTTTCCCACTTTTATGTTAATCGTGAGTTAACTTTTGAAGTCATGCAATTAATTACTTTTAAAAACTTTAATCGCCGGGCACCCTGAATATATACGTGAGAAAAATACCACTGAACTGTTTTGAGTGCACTACACTGGATTCAAGTCTTTGTAAATGCAATTTTACACCCAATTTTAAAATTGAATTGAGTGATTGTGTGCTGTGACAGAGAGCCGAGTTTGTCATTATTCATTTCAACTTTTGTTCAGGTGGTTCGCCTCCTCTACTGAGAGGCCGCTTGCGTTCTTCTTGCTTGGACCACTTTGTGTGTTTGTGTGTGTAACCTTGAGGAGGATCTGCAGGTTTCATCTTTAAACTGGCGCTCCGTCGCAGAGGTGACGGCAGACGCTCAAATCATTTCCCCGGCTGGTACGCGCCACCGTTTCTGGGTCACTCTTCAGCCCTCTGAGAGGCCCGGCGTCCACGAGCAGAACATGAAAAGAGTGTGAGAGAGAGAGAGAAAGGAGGGAAAGGTATTTATAGAAAAATGGGGCTTCGCTGTACCTTTTCCTTGCAAAGAACCATTTCTGAACTGACTGTCCCAGTTCCATGATCGTCATCCGCCGACTGAGGCTGGAGTGAGCCTCAGGCTGTTCAGTGCTTTTCTCCTTGACCATAACGACCGATCACCAATGTGACCTTTTTGGGCATATTTGATTCCTCAAGCAAGGCAGGAGAGTGTTTTGGGAGTTCCAAGTTGAGTCGTCGCGAGGGTGTCGGTGGGCACTCCTCGACTGCGTCTGCTCCCCCCAGGCCGGGGGGCTGAAGGGCAAGGCTGGCCGGAACGTGCCCCGCCGCGAGCCGGGCAAGGATGAGGCGTTTCCTGAGCAGAAAGGGCCGCTTCTCCCTGCGCCAGAGCAAGTCTGGCACCCGGAGTGCTTCCAAGGATTTCTGTAAGTGTCATTTACAGAGTCGGCATCATTTTTGCATGGTGTCATGAACTTTCTGGGAGGGTAAAGAGGGGGGGGGGGGGGGGTCTTTGTAGTAGAATAGAATGCTTGGAAAGGTTTATGATCCATATTTTAGCAGACTTGACAACATCTTGTGATTGATATGTATATTTAATTTGGCAAGACATCGCAGACTATATGTAGCTCGGATTAAATTCCTTTGCACCTCTCGTTGACTTTTTGGTTGTTACTTTTCTGACTTTGGTCTTCCTAATTGGGCTTCCTCGCTTTCTTACTTTCCGAACAGTTGCACAAAAGAGAAATACTTGCCGCTGTTTTGATGGATGACTTGTGTTCCAATTAGCGAGCGCTCTTATTTTTCCTTTGCAATATCAAGTTGTAGCTACATTTTGAGCATTGATGGTATGTTTTTCATCTTAAATCACCACTTTGATTTAAGGAGGCCATGCTTTATAGAAATGCGGTGTTTATTATATTTATATAACACGCAGATTTAATATCTGTTCCAGCAACTTTTAAAAAATGTATTTGAAGGACTTGTCCACAGATGTCTCTCTTAAGTTGCACCCTTTCTTTAGTAGGCTACAGTATGCAATGTGATGGAATCCAACATACAAGTGATGATTACACTGAGTGACGATGTGATTGTAGTTTACATTGTTGCAGTGTAGCCCTTAGAGGTCAAACTATGGGGAATAACCAGTCTCAGTTGTTGAGCAGCACCACTAATGACTGCCTCAGAAGCACTGACTAAAATAAATCATCCCTCTCTTCAAATAGTAAGGTTTGATGTATCCAGATGTCATTTTAGCCTCTGGGGACTCCTTCCTGCACCAGTAGAATGAGGTCAGTGACCACCAGGGAAGGCCAGTAGGGGGCATCAATGTGGTCTACTCTAAATAGCTACTGTCACTATAACATCCCTCTCTCAGCTTGTTTTACTTTGCACAAGAGTGCAGCAGCTCCATCGCTGAGGTGTGAAGGACACTCTGACCTTCCTTTCACACCTCACAGCCTGCTCGTGTGTGACACCAATGAAACGTTAACATTGTTGCGTGTCACAAGGTATCATGCTCCTGAGTCCATGACTAGTTTTGTTGTTTCAATTGACCCTTTTCCGCAGCAGTCAACAGACAAAACTAAGGTGTAGGATTTTTTTTCTGTCAAACTGTAATTTACTAACATCACCAACAACAAGGTAGCACTACACTCCCCTTGTGCTGTCATGAAGTTGCATGTCGACTGGAATTAGGGCTGGTGGATGTCATTTTCATCATTCCAGTTCATTGGTTTATATTGATCTATTTTAATGTATTTTTTTTAGCACCTTCCGTATTTCAAAGTGTGTCCTTGTAGACATCAGAATCATCTTTAGGCAATCTTTTAGGCAGTTCTTCATCTTTTAGCATCTTTTGGCATCATTTGCCAAAGAAGAAACACACAAGGGATTTGCCTCCGGTAGTTGGAGCTGTTCTAAGTAGCTACTACAACAGATACGCCAACTTTTTCTGAAATACTGTATATATTTTGGACATAAACACAAAAGTACAGGTAGTTGCTGGAATACTAATAGAATAACAAATGTGCAAATGATGACATCAAGTGTTTGCACTAACAACAAAGCAGATCTTGTTTACCAAAGAAAGTAGGCAATCATGGAGATACTAGAGCTGAACATTACAAAGACGTACAGAAATTGCAAAAACAGTTATGGACATGTTGAAAAGTTTTTATCCGAGGTACAGTGAGGAAAATAAGTATTTGAACACCCTGCGATTTTGAAATTATGTAATGGTCTGAAATTTGCCTCATGTCCACTGTGAAAGTCACAATCTAAAATAAAACCCCCAAAATTACATTGTATGATTTTTAAAGAATTTAGTTGTAAGTTAGTGCTGGAAATAAGTATTTGAAGTGCGCCCCCCCCCCCCCCCCCCCCCCCAATAAAAAGTCTCGTCCACCTCTATGTGTCACAGCAGGGATAGAGTTCTTAGAATGGAACTCGTCCTCTATTTTTTTATTTTTATTTTTTTTTTCCCTCCAAGCATGAAGAGTGGCATGAAACAAAAAAAAAATCTATTTTCTATTATTCTATTATGCCCTGCGATTGGCTGGCAACCAGTCCAGGGTGTCCCCCGCCTACTGCCCAAAGCCAGCTGAGATAGGCTCCAGCACCCCCTGTGACACTTGTGGGGAATAAGCGGTCAAGAAAATGGATGGATGGGATATTATTCTATTATCTGGCCACATGACTTTCTCCCTTGATTCCTTTGGATCATCCAGATGGCCTTTGCCAAACTTCAAATGAGCCTGGACATGTGTTGACTTAAGCAGGGGAACCTTGCATGGAATGCGTGATTTTATACCATGACATCTTCATGTATGAGCAGTAGTAACCTTTGAAACAATGGTCCAAGCTCTCTTCAGGTCATTGAGCAGCTCCTCCTGTGTAATTCTGGGCCATCTCTACCACTTGGTTGAGGTATGCTATGCACAAAATAACCACCAGAAGTCACTCTACTTTTTGACAGTTGGAGCTTTCAGTTATCGTCATCCTGCCATGAGCAAGTGAGAAACTTGCAAATCGATGCTGACATGGGCACTATCTTTGGCTGAACTTTGAAAAATAAGTTGCTTAGTTTTTTCGACATGTTTTATCATCTAACGTTACTTAGCCAAATTATGTCAGTTTTTTTATTTTTTCAAAACATGCTTGACCAAATGGTTGAGATGGCTGTACATGGTAAAAATTAGCATGGTTGGACAGCTCAACCATAATAGGTCAGTGAAATTGTGCTAATTTTACACACATTTACAATTTTCTACGCCATAAAAACACTTCTATTCATGCATTGTTGTCAATATGTTTTAACTACAGTGTTTTTATATTGAAATTGGTTGATTGATAGGTTGTACAATTTCGCAAACATGCTAACCTTGATGATGGTGAGTCGTTTCTTCATCCTCCCTCTATTTGTTTTTCGGGAAAAAAAAAAAAAAAAGATGGACGCTAAATCATTTTATGGTTCAAGGCCCTGGAATTGTGTGACCCGTGTACCAGTAGATCCTCAAGACTCTGAGGCTGATCTGTCATTCTGATGACAAAATTGGGTACCCTGATTATCTGCCCAAACAAGCAGAGTTGCATGGTGAATCTCCTGAATTTATGAATGAAGATGAGCTGCCTTCAACCAGCACACCTGCTAAGAGGAAGAGAAAGGGAAAACATATCCTAAAAACAGTAATTGAAGAGCTGGATAACTATGTCAACTCCTGGCTAGAAGAAGAAAATGACTGAAAAGAAGCCAGATGAATTTTTGGAAGCTATTGAAGATATTGAGGACATCCAGGTTCCTGATTCAAATGTTGACCACCCTGAAATGGTCAAGACACCCTTTCAGTACTTCAAAAGGATCTTCACAGATGAGATGATTCAACATCATATTGCTCTTCAATCGAATTTGTACTCTGCCCAAGAGCTGGAGGATCCAATCAAGACTAATCCTGCAGAGATCGAAGAGTTCTTGGCTCTGCTCCTTTTCATGGGTGTTTTTTACTTCCCGGCCATGGAGGACTACTGGCACTCTGCATCAGGCTTTAATGTGATAGCTGATATAATGCCAAAGACACGATTCAAGCAGATTTTGTGCAAAAACACAAGAGAAAGCTTCTTTATTACAATAAAATTTACTTGACATCAATTATTAACCTTTTTTTTTTTTTTTTTTTTTTTTTAAACATTTTCCTCTTTACTTTTTGTCTTTGCAGGTTATAAACAACAATTCAATTGCTATTACACATTATTATATTTGTTACCATCAACGTTCACCTCAACCATTTGGTAGAGGCTCATATTATAAAAACTAGGGGGCATGTAAATATAATTTTCGTTTATTTTTGTTATTAGTGACCCAATGGGGTATATGCCACGGAAGAGGGTGGGACTGTTTTTGCACATCAGTTTGTTTCCGGTTCAGTTTGCGACGTGTGGGCTGCGTCAAAAATACTTGTGCTTACGACTTTGTGCCCCTCGGTTGCGCGTTCGCAACCTGGACCCGAACCAAACTCTCCCCGCCTCTTCCATGGCATATACCCCATAACTCAGAAAATATGAAAAAAAAAAAAAAAAGTATTTTTCTTGGAATGACCATTAAAGGGTTAAGTCGTATTTTCAAGCAGTTTTGATGTTAATTGTATTATCTTATTTTGAAATTGAAGCTTTTAATTTGGAAGGCCGCTCCATATTTCCACTTGTTCACGTTCTCCGTTCATCATTCAGCTCATGCATTTAGTTTTAGCTTGTGCAAAAGAACGTGAACTTATTGGTATTTATCCAAAACAATCTATGTGAACACAAAAGTTATTTTAAACTTACGTCTCACGGGGAAACCAACATGACATTGCCAAAAATGTGTAATCTTGATGGGACGCGGGAGCTTCTTCTCCAGACTCCTAGTGAGGTGGATTACAACATTTGGTGGTAAATAGCGCCAGCTACTGTACAGGAGGGCATAACAATTAGTAGGCGTCTGATAGAAAAAATGCTGCCCTGATATGTCATTCATTTGGCACCTGGGGGGGGGGGGGCAGTGCCACTCCGGCCTCCCCATCTGGCTCCGGCAGTGCTCACAGTATGTTCTTTTAAGCCACAAATATTTATTTATCTAGCCGCTCACTCACAACTCTGCATGAGAAAATGGTACCCTTTGTCATCGGACATATGTACCAATTTTGCTAATGTTAAATGATTGAGTGTTTTTAAATTGTTAATCATGTTTCCAACGAGAGCATAAATTTGACAAAGAGGACAGCCCAATTAGGATACACTTCAAGCATGCCTGTAAACATCCCAACTGTACATTTCACCTTCCAGTTCTTGGTCTTCCCGCTACCAATCAGAACTGGCCCGAGGCTTTTGGGTTCCGACTGGGTGGCACGGGGCCCAGCTACATTTTGTCCGTGGTGGAGGGCAGCAGTGCCTTCCTGGCGGGCCTGCAACCCGGGGACCAGGTGGTGGACATCGAGGGCCAGGACGTGACCAACCTCAGCACCCCGGCACTGATCGCGCTGGCTCAGACCCTCAAGACGGTGCCACCCAGCATCGGTGTGGTGTCACGGATTGAACAGGTATGTTGTTGAAAAATGACGCTTATTATTAGGTGATAGATTCATAACACATCATTCATCACATTGTTTTCAAAAAAGAGGCTTCAAGCCACCCCTACTAGCTTAATGCTAACGTGGGCTAATCTGTGTTCCAGATATAGTACACAGTCATATTCTTTTTTGTTCTCGAAGAAATGACGAATATTAGTGCCACGTTGAAAACTCAGAAGCTCAGCTCTCTCAGTAATTATTTTTTTATTGGATTTATGTCATTACTGCATATTTTTGTAAAGTACAGTGTAGAAGGGTGCTTTTTTTCTCATGAGAAAAAAAAACTTCACAAAATGTTTTATTTTTTTGTAAGGCTGGAACAGATTAATGACATTTCCATTCATTTCAATGGGAAAGATCATTTGATAAAGAAGTGTTAATAACTGGCGACACTATATTTCATTCTGGTTCTCTCTCCATTAGATCGACATCACTCCCAGCCCGGACGGCCGTTTCGGCTTCACCATCGTGGGCGACAGCCCTCTGATGGTGGAGGACTGCGTGCCCAACGGCGCGGCCAGTCGCAGCGGCCTCAAGGTCAGGGACTACGTCATGGAGGTCAACGGCATCCCGGTCAAGCATCACGAGACGGCGGCGGCAATGATCAAAGCGGCGCAGGGCCGTCCCCTGCGTCTGGGCGTGCTCAGTATGGCGCGGCGGCCCAAGCGGCTGAGCAGCAGCATGAGGGTCGTCTCGCAGAGTGGGGACAGCGTGAGGGACAGTCGAGCGCACAAGGCCATGGAGTTCAACAAGAAGGTGGGTGTGATAGGGGACAAGTAGCTCTACGTTCTTTAATTCGACCCTATGACCATGTGCATGATCAGGTCAAGGCAACTTTATTGATTAGTGCAGTTTAACAACAATCCACAAAAAATGCAATTATAGTAAGAGTATTATATAATATATAATGTAATACAATAATATAATAAGTGTCTTATCAGACCCTCGTGAGTGGTTCAGATAATAGATGGATGAAATTAAAGGGACTGTGGAATTTTCTGCCATCTAATGGTCAAAAATTAGAATGCAAAGACCTGAGTTGGAAGCACACGCCCTTAGTGCCTCTGACAGACTACACTTCACAAGCCAACCACCATTTACTACGGTGGCAGTGTTCTTCTCCATCGGGTAGCCATCGTCGAAAGGTGGTGGTGAAATATGTCAGTCTCCTGTAAAGGTGTGGCAAAATGGCAAGATATTACCTATGTAATATATTAGCAATTACTAGACCTACGATTGTATGAAAAAATCTATGTTGATGTGATAGAACATATATTTTTTTTTCATATTATTGAAGTTAATAGTGGGTTTATAAAATGAATGAACATTGAAAATTATACACAACTTCCAAATAAAATGTGAATCAAGAGTCCTGCTATATTTCCTGCAATTTAGCTTAGTTTGTTTTTCCTATATATTTTTTTATATATTATTTCACTATTTTATTACTATATATATATATATATATATATATATAATTAGTGTGCATCAATTTGATGTTTATCATTACATTAATTTTTGTAATTCATTATAAATAATGCATTGAAAAAGTGACATTAAATTATTATTTAATTACTGAAATAAACTATTGTACCCAGACAGGTTTTAGTCCTTTTTCCCCCTCCCTTTAAATCAGCTCTAAAGCAGTGGTGTGCAAAGAAGATATGGGTTGGTGGTGGGGGGCATGACCCATCTGTCTGTTTTCAAAATCACTTGAGTGCAATATTTTGCACATACCTGTGACTCAATGGACACTTTATTAGGTACACCTGCACAATTATCTTGAAGTTGTATCATCAAAAGTTTTCAAAAACCACTGACATTTGATGAGGATCCTACGGACGATGTTGACTTTAAATGGAATTTAAATTAGCCCAATAAATTGCAAAATCTAATTTCTCACACTTTGCATGCCACGGTGCTTGTTGACTGCTTTCTCAATTTCACTCACGGTTAGCCAAGTTCATGGAAACTAAATGGACAAAAGTATTGGGACAGTGTTTGTGTGCAGAGAAAATGAAAGAATATGGACTGGGAAATTTGTAATTAGTAGATGTTTGTCTAAATTAGATTTGTCTGAATTATTTGATACTTGTGTAATGTAAATGATTTTTCTTTTCTTTGACAAATGTCCTGGTTGTGATATGAGTGCATTTCACTCCATTTTCTTTTTAGAATGCCATCTGTGTCTCTTGAAAAAAAAAAAAAGATAATATATCCAAAAACGTAGACCGGAAATTGAGTGCACACATAAACAATGAAAACAAACCCCCTTTACTTTTGCGAAGCTAATAATCATGAGACAGTCTCAGTTTTGATTGACACTGACAGATAAGACATCATTTAAGCAGGCAAACAGTGTGAAAAAGCTCTATTTTTATTCAACTTTTTTCCCAATGTAACCTCTCTGACAGCTGTCAATCAAAACCAAACTGCAGGTGTGCGAACTGGATTGTCCAGTGGGTATTGTGATATTGATGGTCCCACGGGTCAACGGAGGTCATTATGCTCATCTTTCGGCCCGTCAGGTGGAGGAAGTGCTGGGCGAGGATCCAGATGTGAAGGAGCAGCTGTTTGACGTGTTGAAGCAGTACGCCGCCGACCGCGACGTGGAGAGTCTGGCCGAGGCCCTGCCGGACATCCTCGTCACGGAGGAGCATCAGCAGCTCATTGAAAGCGTCAGGTGAGCTCTGTGGAAGCTTGATTGAATTTCCTCCCTTTCAGCACTGATGTGAAACTTAAAACCAAACAAACGACAACTCTGCTGAGGCTTGCAATGTTTGTCACTCATCCCCGATCCCTGCTTCTCTCACTCTGACTTTGTCTCACTCGCTCCCTCTCGCTTTTCCTCATCTCTCTCCATCTGCTGTGATGCATCCTTTCTTTGATACGCGGTTGTTGTGTGTGTGTGTGTGCGTGTGCGCGGAGCACATTGCTGGTTCCGTTTTGTTCCCTCCTCTTGGTGAAGCTGCCCAAGCCGCTCCAGCTCCAGGCTGGGCGATGAGCACACATTCCAAAATTGAGAGAAACATGCCAGCAGCACTTTTGGTCATACGTGTGAGAGCTTCTGTAGCTTTGCAGGTCGTGTGCCGGAGGAAATGATGACTTGCTGCCTCAGGTGAGTACTCCAGGAGTCATTTGTTGGTTATTAACTATGGAAATGTTCATTCGCAAACGTCTTGGAATTGATCACTTGTGTCAGTCTAGTATTATTAAAGCCTCTTCATCCTGCTGTATAGCTCAGTTTCTTCCAGCTGTTTTGGGGCACACTTTTAACGGCATACTCAATGGCCACAACATAAGGTACACTTAAGTGAATCAGCAACTGAGACTTATCCAAAATTCTGTCTTTACAAAGTCATTTGTCAGTGTCTTAAATCTGTTTACAATTGTGTGTTGCACAATATGTAGATAATCAAAGCTCTCAATATGCTGCAGTCTAGTTCACACCACTGCAAATTACAACCAGAGTAAGCAAATGCATAATAATGAGCACATCTATCAAAAACTGTGCATTTTCTTGTCATGTGTAGGCGTACCTAAAGTTTTGTCCGGCGACTGTATGTCCTGTTTCGAAAAGCGCCTGCGACAATGTTTTGTACAGTGTTGTTTTTTGCAGGCATGTCATCTATTATGTATCAGCTGTGTCCATAGAGGACTCTTACCGCTGCGGTGACGATTCTCGAATCTTGTTAAGTCTAACTTTAGCTGTTCTTACTTATAATTGCGCCTGCCAACTTCTCGCTCAGGTGCACTGTGACCTTGTGAGACTTTGATATGCAAAGTTGTGCCTCCGCCTCTTCCCTGTGTAGCTGTGACATTGAGTCTTTTTAAGCTAATGCCGGGTTTGTTTTCCCCATGAAAGGCAGATGATATTAGTGACACATTTGGAAGAAGCCGCCGCAGCAGCAGCAGCAGCAGCAGCATAGTGGAGGGATGTTGTTTTGGTGCTGAGAGCCTTGCAGAGTTTTGCCTCCAGGTTGCCTCGGGGTGCTGATTGGCATTAATGTGACAACAAAATGGCTCAGACATCTGGAGAGTAGAAGTGGGTGTTGACATACTGAGCAGTTCTTTTTATGCCCGGCTGCTTGTTGACTGTTTTCTTACTTGCAGTTATGACACCGTGAGGAAAATTCACTTATGAAATTCTGTAAGTAGTGAGAAATGTCGGCACTGTTCAGAAGTGGAAATAAGAAAGATGACGCTCCTTGGTCGCCATTACATCAACATTCATCAACTCATTTTTTTATTTTATTTTTTTTATTTTCGAGAGCTCAGAATTGTTCATTCGGTAGTCTTACCAATTCAACGTCTTATCATCATTGCTCTCTTTTTTAAATTATTTTTTTATTTCTTTTAATTAATTAATTAATGTATTTATTTTATTTTATTTAGTTATTTATTTATTTTACGTGTATGTGTACGTTTGCGTGTGTGCGTGCGTATGCGTGCAAATACGTGTAAATTTATACTCATTAAATCACCTAAAACCTCATAAAAATCCCATTACCCTTCACCACAACCACATACTTCAGAGTCTCGCCAGAGTCGTGAGGTTCAAACGGTCAAATGACCAGAGATAAGGTCAGAAAAGATAAAAAGAAAAGAAAGATAAATCACAAACATTCATTAATTCATTTGTCGCCATAAGGGCTTCCATTCTCCATTCTCGGTTCTATAGTTCACCTTAAAGTTGTCTGATGGGGTTGAGGTCTGCGCTCTCAAGTTCTTCCACACCTTGTTGGGTCATACTGAACTGAAAATTAGGCGATTAATCGGCTGACTGTATTTTCCCTCTATGGTAAACTTAAACACAAAGAAAAAGAATGATAAAAGCAGTCTAATCTTATGCCTGTAATTGATATCATTATTGTTGTAAGCATAAGGGACCCCAAAATTACGGTTATTTGTTATATATTGTTAAACTAATCGGCCGATTAATCAGTTGTCAGAATTTTCTTCTGTCAATTATCGGAATATGCATCAGCCCCAAGAAATCCATATCAGTCGGACCTTGCTCGTGCTGAATTTTCCCAAATAGGTTGGGCAGATGACAAACGAAGATTGAGGGACGACTGAAGTGTTTGAATTCAACGTGTGATTGATGACAGGTGTGTCAGCTCAGCTTTCTCCCACTAGCCTGCGCTCACGCTGCCTCTGTCCCCCCTCGCTGCCTCGCTCGCCCTCCCATGGGACGCGTTCTATTTATAAGCAGCCTACTTCTTTGAATACGGTTTCATTTCTGATGCAGTGACAGTTGTTAAACGAGCGGCACGGGTTAGCGAGCGCATGATTAGAGACAATCCTGGAACGTCTCGGCACTTTTGTGGCTGTTGAGTGAAATTGGTGGGAACGTTCTTAGGGTTCAAACATTTGAATTCATTCAAATGTTCGCAAGCTCAAAGGCATGATTAAAAGTTAAAATTGGAATAATGTGATGCTTCAGGGAAATTTCTGATTGCTGCAATGATTGCGTTGAGGCCTCCTACCCAAATGTTTTTTTTAATCGACTGTGTTTGAGCAATACCAGTAGATTTAAGTGAGGTTAGAAGAAACACGTGATTTTTTTCTAGCTGGTTCGTAAAGAAAATATTTTTGATAATTTCTTCTTCTGGAAGTGAAGAGCAAATCAGATTTTTTTTTAATATGTATGTGTGTATATATATATATATATATATATATATATATATATATATATATATATATATATATATATATATATATATATATATGTTAGAGCTGTCAAACGATAAAATTTTTTTATCAGATTAATCACATCTTACAATTTTGATTAATCATGATTAATCACTGACTTAAAAAAAGCTTTTTTTCCCCAACATATTTTGCCCGCTAAATTTGAAACGCACCTGTTATGTGTTCATTTTTTCGACATTTGACGCTATGGGGACATCTTCAAAAATTGAGATCCACTGCATCCTGCTTTTTCTAATTAATTAATTAATTAATTATTTGCATAAGTTAAAATGGGAAAAAATGACCTAGGGCATATGTAAACATTTATTAAATGCTTTACTTTAATGCATGGAGTTATGTTTATTGCTCAAACTCCAACAGCTACCTTTAATGTAACCATCCACTGTCGGCTAAAAAGGATCATCTGCGGGCAAAATTAATAGTGTGATTAATCTGTGGTAATACAATGATTAATATGCTAATTTTATGTGATTAATTAATTAGTTAACACTTTAACTTTGACAGCACTAATATATATAGAGAGGACGCTTTGTCTACTTTGCCCTGAACTGCTCAAACTTGAGAGGAAATAGTTGGATGGCAGATAAACTTTTTTCCGCTTACTAACAGTTGTCGAGGGTTTCTATTTTGAAAGTATATCATAATGAATCCCTTGTCAGGCTTGATTTTACTGCCTGTATTGACTCGCACACACACAATCTTAGTTAGTCCAGTGGGAACCTCCTCGCTTCTTCTCACTCTTTGCCTCCTCCTCTTCTACTGAGGGAAGAGAAGATTGTCACTTTTCTTCTTGTTACTGCTGACTGATGGATGAGTCAGTCCATCAAGTGTGACTGTCGTGTGTGTGTGTGAGAGACTTTGGGCAAAAGGTGGAAATGAGGCAAGAAGTTGAAGATCTGACGATTTTGCCGGTGAGGAGGAAAGCGAACCGGGCGGCTTTGATCGCTTGTCTCCCTCCCTCGCTGTCCCTCGTCGTTCGTCTGGCGTCTTCCCGACCCCGCAGCCGGCACGTTTGAGAAGCGGGACGCTTTGCTTCTCGCCGCCGCCTTCTTGTCCGGGAGACTTTGCCTTCGATGAGGGACTCACCGGGATAGAGGGGAGGAGGCATTTGCATCGCTTCACTGAGTTGCGGCGTTTCCTCAAAGCCCCGAAGAGCCATGGGAAGAGAACGCAGCCTTGCTAGACATTTTCGGTATGTTACTTTTTTTTTTTTTTTTTGCTTTCATCTCGGCACTTTTTGCACACTTCTCTGTGCTGGCTTATGTAAGGAGATGCATTTCGCTCTGGTTTGTGTGACTTGACTTGTCAGCATAGAAACACCAGAATGGCAACAATCATAGGAAGCCATTGATGGGAACACTCATAAGCGATTGCTGTTTAACCAGCTTTCAGGTTGCTTTGTAGTACAGTTCAAACAGAAGGGATTGGGTTGGTCTTTTCGGCTCTCTTTTCCAACAATAAAAACATGTTATTAAAACTCATTCACTGCCTTTGACAAGTATACTTGTCAATTGTATTTTTTAGAGCGGTGCTAAATGGGGGCGAATCTGAGCATGCTCCACTGTAAATATCAAACTTGGAAACAACTTTACTGATGCCCAACCACCGGTAGATGACATCATTGCCCCATTTTATAGGAAATAAACACAGTTTCAGAGTCCATGGGAGAAATGGCTGTATTTTGGCAAACCTACATTTTTCTGCTGTCAATTATAAAAGAACGGGACGGGACAAAAAGTAGGGAGTCTATTCTGTTATTTGGTAGATTCGGTTTATATATAATTATTGAATGTAATATCACGTGAGTATTGGAAATGTAAAAATTTTCTATAATGACTGGCAGTGAATGAGTTAAATACAATTGTAGCATCACAAACAAGTTCATTCATTCATTTTCTATCATGCTAATCCCAACTGATTTTAGGCAAGACCCTGGGCTGGTTGCCAGCAAGTTGCAGCAAATAAACACAACTCATTTAGTTTTTTTTTTTTTTATAGCAATTTAGTTAAACTGCTTGGTGGATAGAATTTTTCAGTAAAATAAAAAAAGTGGCGCTTTTTCAAAAAAAAAAGTTTTCTTATGTCTTATCTGCTGACTTTACTAGAGTAAAATATGTGTAAGATAACGATACTACAGTACAGTACTTATTGCAAAATTCCAAGTTAAAAAAATAGCTTGCTTTTGACTAAATAAATAAATAAATAAATGAATAATAATAATAATAATAATAATAAACCAATAATAGTGATCATTAGGCATGGGCGAGTACTGATGCTGGTATCAGTATTGGCGACCCAATGCTGATATGCGGCTTATTTTCATTGCATCAGTACTTGTGACGCCCTCTAGAGGATGTTGTACGATCAGGCGCTGGATATGAGAATAGATAATTGCCATTAATTACGTACAATTTTAGTAAATAGCGCTATACAGTATTGTATTAGGATATAGCTTATAGGTCTTTCTTTAGAATTATGTTTTTTTTTTTCAATCATATATTAAAAGTACCATTCATGTGGTATTGGTACTTTGCATTGGTGACTATACTGAAGAGTTGAGTCCACCTTCAATTCTGAAGAAAATTGGGTAGCGAACATCCCCGGCTGGTGGTAATAGTATTCCTCTTTATAATAACATTCTAAATTATAAACATTATAATATTTTGACATTTCCAATGACACCAAGAAAATATTTTAAATAACAATTTGAGGAAAACACTTGTTTTATCCTCCAGATTTTTATGAAAAGTTGTGAGAATGTATCTGACATAAAGGCGTGACTCCATATTTTATGATGTTGTGCAACATGTAAACAAAAGTCTGAATATAAAATTCCGTAAGGGATTCATGATGGCAACTAAGGTCACGTTTGTTTTCTGAATGTGTCTACGAGTGTTTTAATCAAGCTTTGAGGAGGTATTTCTTCAATCTTCATCATGACTTCACCTTTGTTTGCACATCATGCAATCATCTGATTGTCATCCGTCTTCTTGATCGACCTCACCAGTCCTAATTATAGGCTCCTCTCGCCCTGCTTCTAATTGAGGCCATCTTGAATCCAACTTCAATTGCAAACTACAAGTTGAAGTTGGATCACAATTAGGACTTTTTTGATCACGCCGTGTTTGCTATTAGGACACAAACACAATAACTGGCCTCATTCTGTTGAGTTTCGCCGGTGATGTATAGCTGTTGGCGAAAGTTGTCTGGCCTACATCAGCCACGAAGCACACGCGTGTTCCCAATGGTTCCATGTTCCATGACCTGGCCCAGAAAGAGATCCTACTCCACATTCTATCTTTTCTACTCTCGCTCCGCAGGCTCCATTCTTTCACTGAATGTATGTCAGCAGCGTTTTGCGAACATTTAAGATATTAATAAACGTCTTGTCTGGAAGTCTGCCCCTCTAAAGTCTGTATGCTGCATAAAAAACAAAACAAATATAATTTGCTAGCAAGTCAGACCTCACAGTTGGAGTTGAGATGATTAAAAGCCTACGTCATCAATCTATACATTTGAGGAAATCCATGTTAGAAATACACATGTATTATTGTTGTTGTTGTTGTTGTTGTTGTTGGACCTGACCATTTGGACGAACAATAATTTGTTTGTGCAGTTCCTGCACTGTCAACTACAAATAATGGACTATTTTCGATAAATGGGTGGAATGGATGAAAATGTAAAAATAAATAAATAAATAATACATGTTCATCTGATTCCTTGAATAATTGAAAGAATAACCAACAGGTTCATCAATTATAAAAAAAAAAAAAAAAAAGTTATTTTCAGCCCTACTCATTACAGTATGCAGGTGTAATTTTGTGCATAATGCTACTTTCTCCTCACTTAGTGATTTTGAGGGATGGACAGCTATCACTATCTTCAGACTGAGAGTGAGTACAATATGAGTATATGCAATATACTTTATAATGTAATTATGTCTTGCAATTGTATTTTACTGTCGTGAACGCGGAAGTGTGGTGGTGGACCCAAATGCAGGAGGCGGACGAGTCAGGGAGGCAGAGGTGCGAAAAAAGAAGTAAATTTAATCCAACAAAACCAAAGTAGCAAACAGGGCTGGGTGACAACGAATACAAAAATACCAGAGGGAAAACTATACAGGAGCAGACGAAAACACTGGCAACATGAACGTGGGGAAACAAGAATAATGAACCGACAAGAACTGAAGCGAAAACCGAAAACTAAGTACACACACTAATTACACACGACGAGACACAGCTGGGCAAGACACAAGTGGAAGGGGTTGCTGATTGGTTGGCACATGAGGAAGGGCAGGCAAACACAGGTGGACATGGAAAGGCTTAACGAGACTAGGGAAAATCAGGAAATCAGAACATAAACATGACAAACTAAAAACCCAACCAAAACAAAGCAAAACCCACCCTAAACAGAACCAAAACATGACATTTACGCAAATATTGTTAAATGACACAAAATACCAACTTTCATTCAACATGGCACAAATTTCAGCACACTAAAGTGGTATTGGTGTCATAGTACTGAAACATTTTCAAGTACTAGTCGAGTACTTTTGTCAATGAATTAAATAATGCCTTCATTCCTCTCAACTTCAGTCCATCACTTAATCCTTATGGAAGCCACCTGACATAAATCTGCAATGCATTAAAAAAAAAAAAAAAAAAAAAAACAACTAAAATCACTGCTTATTATTGTGATGGAAGCGCCAATTATAGACACGTCAAATTATCTGCTCCTCGCATCCTTCAAACGTGGCGTGCCATACCTTTAAAAACAAAAGTGTACAGCCGTGCCTTGTTTTCGTGAGGGTTGTTTTTGATGGCGGTTCAGTCCTGTGGATGCTCTGCGGAAGTGGGGCATTTCCGAACATGCAAAGCGCCCCTGGAGAGTTTGGATGAAGACTGCGCTGTGGGGAGCGGGAAGAAAGGCGATGATGATGATGATAATCATGATGATGGTGTTGGCTACATGATTTTGGAGGAGGGATGCGTTAGATTTACAAAATGGCAGAGGGTCAAATTAGAGTATGTGAGCAGTTAGCTTGTTTGTGTGTGTTTGACCATAGACGAAAGCGAAGCTGTCATGACTGACTTTGCATTGTCTGTCAAATTGTGCTTTTCTGGGTCAATCCTGTGATTTGTTTTCTCGCTCTCGCAACTAATTGGCATCATACAAACCACAGCGAGGTCTTGTGAAGCCGAATATGTCAGGCTTGGTGGGCTCAAAAAGAATCCGCTGCTTTTCTTTCGCATGCAGAGCTAAATTCAAAGCGAAAGCGTTGTCATGCCTCTCTTGATGGCTCGACAACAAACAATAACACACAAACAATGGCTGCAAATTGAAGGAGCTTCAATGTATGACGTCTCTTCATGCCTAAGGCTGTTTTTTACTTGTTTATTATTTTTTTTTTTTTTAGTTTATTTATTTATTTATTTTAGTTTTTTGGGGGGAATAAAAAGACACCAGAAGTTGGTTATGGGAAGTGAATTAGAAACACTCTTTACACTTGCTGCACCAAGTGCACAAACCAAAACTGTCTCTTTGCAGTTTGCTGAAAAGACATTTGAAGAGGATCTTGTCCATGGACAAAAAAAAACATTTATATTTATTTATATATTTTAAAGTATCTGTCTTCATCTTCAACTCTGGACCTGCCGATTATTTATCCAATTTTGACAACCGTAAAATTGACCCGCTTGTCCTCCCCAATGTTGGCCAGGATCTTCATTCCCAAGAAGCACCGGGAGCGTTTCGACGAGGTGGTTTCCCAGAGCCTGATGAGCCGTATCAAGGGGCGGAGCTTCAGCGACCCGAGCCGTAGCCACCTGCGTCGCAGCCGCAGCGAAGATCACCCCGAGCACCTGGTGATCTCAACGCGCGCCAGTTCCGTGCCACGCACGCACGCGGAGGAAGGCTCCGCCCCCCCGTCCCGGGGGATGAGGAAGACCACCTCGCTCATAGCTGGACACTCCAGCGGCTCCACCACCAACTGCAGGTCAGTGGGTTAAGTACAGGGTTCCACAGGTACTCAAAATCCAGCAATCATTTTTCAAGGTTTAAAAACTGCTTACAATTTGAAGGACGTGCTTTGGATGATCTTTTTTTTTTTTAATCTCTCAACACACTATAAGATTTAATAATTGATTTGTATTTTGTAAAATCCTTTAATAATGTGCATAAACCTGTGCTCAATATACTGTACGTATATATTATCCTCAATTTCCCACTCTCAACTCCACTTTATTTATAATTAACCAAGTTTGTTTAAAGAATGTGTTTCTTTTTGCACATTTTGACGCAAACCATACATTTTGTTCAGAACATGTGACCTCTCCAAGATCCAATACGAGTGCAATAGTGAAATGTGATTTTATAGCTCACATTCACCATGCAAGTGTACCTAATGTTGTGGCCAATTTAGTGGATTGATGCACGTTGACATCCTGCACAGATTCAATGTCAGTATTTCTTGAAGCTGTGATGACAAATTGGAAATGACTTCTGGATGATCAGGAAGGGCTATATGGCATGTTGCATGTCGCTCTTTGAATTAGGGATGTCCCATACAATTTTTTTATTTTTTTTTTACGGACCAATACCAGTACGAGCACTCAACTTTTGAGTAATCACCGATTATGATATAAGTACCGATAGCACTAATACTTTGATCTATGAAATTTCCCAAAATAATAATGGAAGATAATTTTTGAGAAAGACCTACATATCTCCATATACATGTAGCATTTTTTTTTTTATGTAAAGAACGGTGTGTAGAATTTAGTGCCATCCAGTGGTGAACTAATAGAATGCAACGACCTAAGTTCGAAGCGTGTGCACTATGGTGCCTCGGAGAGACCCCAATTTCCAAGCCTGCCAATAATTACTATGTTTGTGAAGTTCTCCTTCAGGTAGTACTAATTACAGGTAGTACTTCAGGTACTACACCTTCAATTATATACAAAAAAATGTGTATTAATTTAATCAAACATAATTTTTTTTGCATATTGAAATTAATTGGTTATAGGTTTCACTGTCTCTTGCGTAATTGCGTAAAATTAATGGCAATTTCTTATTGTAATTTCTAGTTTCTGATCATGAAATGGCCACAAATGAACATCACGAGTACTAATACCTTGACATAAGGACGAGTATCAGCCCAATACAATACTTGGCTGAATACATTACATCTGCAGTATTTCAATATGTTATATATAAAAAGTATGAACAATTAGCATTTCCAATCTGTTGTTGGTGCATCTCTCATTCGTTGTTCTTTTTAGGACGGTGAGAGTGTGCAAAGGCAACATGAGCTTCGGCTTCACTCTCAGGGGTCACGCTCCCGTGTGGATCGACTCTGTCATCCCCGGTAAACGCAACATACAATAGCACACTTGTTTATAAATGCTTTTGGGAGCAAATGTCCGCTTGCTTTGACTTGTTTTGTCATGCAGGGAGCGCAGCAGACAAGGCAGGTCTCAAACCAGGAGACCGCATCCTCTTTCTCAACGGACTTGATATGAGGTAACTCAAAACAAACGTGGCTCATTTCAGGATAATAGATATTTCCTCAAACAGCGGAATTGTGTCGTTTACCGTCACAAATGATGTGTGCGACCTTAGGACCTCCTCCCACGAGAAGGTGGTGTCCATGCTGCAGGGAAGCGGCGCCATGCCCACCCTGGTAGTGGAGGACGGCCCACCCTCTTTCACCATGTCGGAGCAGGACCTGGCAGGGGGCGGCGTTCCCACCGAGCGCGCTCGCTCCCCCGCGCTCAGCTCCCTGCAGTGGGTGGCCGAGATCCTGCCGCCGAGCATCCGAGTCCACGGCCGCACCTTCGGGCAGCAGCTGGAGCACCTGCTGACCATCCAGGAGAGGTACACCATCTGCAAGGCTCTGGAGAACTTCTTCCAGCACAGGTGGGCAAGTAGAAACAAAAAAAAATCAGCACGCGCGTGTGTCTGAATGAATTCCAAGACGGGGTGTTTCCATGGCGACAGGAATGTGGACACTCTGATCGTGGACGTGTTCCCGGTGCTGGATACTCCAGCCAAACAGGTCATCTGGCAATTTGTTTACCAGCTGCTGACGTATGAAGAACAAGAACACTGCCAGAGCAAAATCTCACGCTTTGTGGGATTCAAGGCGCCAGGTGGGAGTACAACTTTTTGTCCGTTTACGGCATTCGTTTTTATCAGGACTATCAGAAACACCGTTTTTCATGTGGATTTTACATTATTTGTCCAATCAAATTTGAGCCTCTAGGTGTTGCCATGTCAATTTAATCTGCCCCATAACTGTGTTTCCCACGTAAATAAGTAAGTAACTATATGTGACTATTAATATTACCAATTACATTTCAAATCCGTCCTCTGATTGGATGGAAGGAGCAAAACTCTTTGACTAGGAAAACACGTTATATTCCAGTTTTGTTTAGTATTGATGTTTTTTTTTTAACGACGTGATATTAAAAAATGCATCCCCACTGATGTGCCAGGTACCAAATTCAAGGCCCACCACTGTTTTTTTGGACCTTTAAGGTCCAGAATGAATCATTCTCATCCACTTGGCCCTTGTGTGTTTGTTCCAGTTCCACCACCACCACCACCACCTCCTCCTCCAGAACCCGAGGCCGCCCCTGAGCCCCATCGCCGTAGCAGCTCTATGAGGGTGACAGGCACCACGTACAGGAGCAGTGTGAGGGGGCGGAGCTCTGATGACTTGCTCATTGGCACACACTTGAGCATGGGTACAGAATCTGGCTTCCTTTACATACCTACTAAACAGATGTCCAACATGTACTGTATAGTGATGGTCATTTTTTTTTAAATCATGATATTAGGTAGTGGGTACAGCTGGTTTGTTTTATTTTTCTAATTAGACAGGGTAAACTGTTGTTTTAGGGTTGTGTATGTGAGGCCATGAAACAGTCCCCAGCAGCTAAATACTTTTATTTGATTTTGTTTTGGATTGTGCAGGAGTACTTAGCATTATTGGCTGCGAGTGTACCCACTATATATTTTTTAATTCAACTTCTTATTCCCTAAACTATATTTGCATGTAATATAGGCTCAATGATAAAAGCAAATCTCATTTCTAAGCGTTTATTACTAACACAAATCAGCCCTAAAGCCAAATATTAACCATATTACATATGAATGTTTCCCTAGTTTCCGAACATTAGTACGTTTGATTTAGCTCATTGCAATGCCTGCATCATTTTAGGCCTTCGTGCAGACTCGCTACTGGAGGCAGGAATGAGGTTGGCTCCAGGAGAAAGACAATCAGGGGATGGCACCTCTCTTCCCGAGACTCCCAACAACCTCACAAATGTACGTACTGGCCTGTTTCCACTGGAGTCCAATTACTATTTGTGGAACAAATTAGAGCAAAATGTTTTTTTTTTACTTTTCCACCACACAAGCTATCTGCCGTATACGCTGAACTGGAGAACATGTACGCTGCCAAGAGATCCAAGTCCCTGAAGACTCGCCCTCCTCCGGCCCCTGAGACTTTGCTGGATCTGGACCCTCCGTCCCGCACAGGTTCCCCTACAACACGGGCTAACACAGGTAGCTCCACCAGGACCTGCTTCTACTGTACTGATGCTGTCTTGAACACATCACATGCAATATAACCTTCCCGACTTAATGCATGCATCATGCTCTGTCTTTCTCAAAATGGGATATGATAGAGAGAGGATAGGTGGAATGATGAAAAGTGCTGCAGTGCAACAATGCTAAATCCCCAAGCAGCTAACCCATTTCTGAATCTTATGAATATCCTTGAATTTTACATTGATGATGATATTTATATTGTATAAAACCCAAAGCAAGGTCGACCTCTGAAACTTTTGAAACACTCAAGAGGCCTGATTCCTCAAAGCAGGAAAATTTGGATCGAGTGAATGCAACTTTTTTGCTGAGTAGGATACCAATATAATGGATCCAAACTTCCTGTAGCACTTTTTGGCACTCGAGTACCAGTCGAACTGATCAAAATGGTGGAGCTGGAAACCTTTTTTTTCTCAAACATTCACATGCCAAGTAGAAATCCTCTTCTGCTTCTGTTACTATTTACACACCACCATCACCATTCTGCTTTGAAAACACAAGTATCACAGGGATTTTCTATTCCAAACCATACTGTGGAAAAATGGCACATACATGCATATGTCTTCCTTGTTGTAGGCAGTCGTAAAGGCCCCCCGCCCGCTATAACCTGGCCAGAGCCTCTCCCGAGCCCTCCCCCTTCTCAATTCTATCCGTCAGGCCTGACGAGCCAAAACAGCGGGGAGTCCAACCCATATATCAGCCTGGACAGTCCACCACCTTCACCGCCGGAGCTCATTGATTTCCCGTCAAGCCCGCCGCCACATCGTAGCAGCAAACGGCGATATACCTTCTCGAAGCCACCGCGCTCTGAAGACACCGACCGCTTTCTGGACGCTCTGAGCGAGCAGCTGGGCCAGCGAGTGGCAATCGTTGATGATTTTCTCACGCCTGAAAATGACTATGAAGAGGTATGTTTGTTTATGTATGTATACGTATATTTATTAGTGGTGGCGTATTAGTGTGTTAATTTTGAGTTAATTTAAAATGTGCATAATTTCACAAATTACTTCATGTTAAAGATTAGACAGCTCTTAATATGAAAAGAAAAATGCACTGAGCTGTTACCGTCTTACAAATGCAATTATGCCATCTAGTGGCAGATAACCTCAATACAAATCAATATAATGCTCGTTTTTTACAAAATAGTACATCATTTTAATTTTAACTCAATTTTTTTTTAATTATTATTGAATTACTTTATCAATGACTGAAGATGCAGCCATGTATCTATTAGTTTAACATTTTCCTACTTTTATGTTAAGTTGATGAAAAATGTGAAAAAATTATTTATTGTACAACATGAGTGAAAAATTTGAAAACAATATTTTATTGTACATTTAGAACAGATATAACATTTGTGAGTTAACTATTGAAGTTATGAAATTAATTACAATTAAAAATTTTAATCGCCTGATAGCCCTAATATTTATATATTCTTAAAGGGGAAGTCAAAGCCAACGTTTTCTAGATTACTTCTATACAGTCCCACTAGTCTAAACACAGTACTCTGATTAATATTATGTTAGTGGAATTGTGGAATTTGAGGCAAGTAGCAAAATCCACCCGTTTTTATCCACGTCAGTAGGCGGCCCTTTTGCCACTTGCTGCAAGGTAGTAACCAGTCATTTACTTTCTGAAACTGATTAGATCTTCTTCTAGCCTAAATAAATGGTCACATCATGGAAAGAGAAATTCATTATGGGGGAGGTGATTAAATTAGCATAACACCACGAGGGCTCACTCATAGAAACATGATCAAAAATAGGCAAATAAACAGTTTAGTTGCTTGTTTAATTTCACATTTGATGGGTGGGGAGGCACTCCAAAGACCTCAACTATTAGTATACGAGCAACTATGAAGTTCATTTTCAAATGTGTCCCCTTTAATGACAGGAGGTTGTGCAGATGTCATTCCCAGATGAGGAGGAGGAGGAAGATAATGATGAAGAGTTAGGAATGGATGAAGAAGAAAACGGAGGATTCGTGGGTCCCGAGCTAAGCAGCCCGAGTGACATCCAAAGCAGCAGCGGGGACGATAACGCTTCCTCCCTTACCTATTCCTCCTCTTCTGACCACATCCCTCCGCCCCCCATGACGCCTCCTCCACCTCCGCCCGTTCAGTTCAATGACTCGCCGGCTCCTCCACCTCCAGCTGCACCTGCACCATCTCAACCGCCACCACAACAGCAGCAGCAGCAGCAGCCTAGCTACACCCCCGAACACTTGCCAAGAGCTTACGTGCCCATCCGCCGGAAATCTGGTCCTCCTCCCCCACCCCCGCCCCGCAGTAATCCGCCACCAAAACGACACTCCTTGCATAAAGTGCTGCCCTCTAAAGAGGAGCTGCAGGTCCAGGCTGCCATTGAGGAGCTTAAGGCCTATCAAGAGCAGCAGTCTTACCAGTCCTACGAGGAGCAACAAGCGTATAAAGAGAGGCAAGCGTACGAAGAGCTGAAGGCCTTGGAGGAACAGCAGTCGTATCAGGAGCAAATGTTGAAGGAGCGACAGGCCTATGAGGAGCAGAAAGCATTCGAGGAGCTGAAAGCGTTCGAGGAGCAAATGTTTCAGGAGCAACAAGCCTTCCAGCAAAGACAAGAGCAAGCCTACCAGGAGCAAAAAGCTTATGAGGACCAACTGATGCAGCAGATCTACCAGAGCCACCATTCAATGCCTGCCCAGCCCACCCAACAGAAAGCCCACTCGCCTCTACCGCTCCAGCAACTCCACCAGTCTTTACCTCCGCTCCCTGCACCAGAATCCACCAACCACCACCCTCACCATCCTCTTTATATGATGCGGCAAGCGCAGCAACAGGTCCACCCGGGGCACCACCACCGACGCTTGTCCCGGTCGGCCCCGCCTCCGCATCACCCGCCTCCTCTACCCACGGCCACTCAGCAATATCCCGAGGCCGTTTACCAAAGCCACCAAAGCCTCAGAGCCCAGCCTCACCATTCGTCAGCCGAGATGCTCCACCATCCCTCGGCAGAGATCATCCACCAGTTCCAACAAGCGCAAATCCACCAACCGTCGGTGGAGATGCTGCAGATGCAACAACCCAGCAGCCACTACTCCTCTGCGGAAATTTTCCACCAAATCCACCAGCCCAACATCCACCTCTCCTCGACGGAACTCCTCCATCAAGGTCATCAGGTGATGCAGAGGCAGCCTCACCACTCCTCCACCGAACTTCTCCATCAAGTCCACCAGATGCACAGGGGGCAGCCCCACCATTCGTCCACCGAGCTGCTCCATCAGATGCACCAACCTCAGCCCCACCACTCCTCCATGGAGCTCCTCCACCAGTCCCATCAGATGCACCAAGCCAAGCCCCATCATCACTCCTCCACTGAGCTGCTGCATCAAATCCAGAAAGAGCCTCCCTCCCAACCGGTGCAGATGAACCGGGAGAGCCACTCCCACCAGAGCCGCAGGAGTCTGAAAAGTCACCACCAGACCCAAGCCTCAGCACAAGCACAGACGGGCCCCCAAACGCATCACCCCCAGCCCATCAAGCCATCCCCCCAGAGGCCCCATTCAATTCAGCAAACCCACCACCACTCCAGCACCCCTCACATCCACCACATCCACCATATGACCCCGCAACCTCCGCCGCAGGACTACCAGCACCAGATTCATGTGATCCACCCTCCGCAGCAACCCCACCGATCCCACCCGCTCCTGTCCACGTTCCAGCCACTCCAACCACACCAGCCAACGCTCTCTACGTTCCAGCCCCTGCCCCAGCAAGGCCAATCGCAGCACCAGGCCCCGACGGTCACCCAAACAACCCGGCCCCATTCCCAACCGTCCCACCACCTGATGCAGTCTCAACACCAGCCCCAGCACAAACCCACGCAGAGCCAAACTCAGCCCCAGTCGCTCCCCCACTCGCTATCTGACCCCACCGAGCACCTGGAGCCTCCACCGCCACCACCTCTGCCTCCGCCTTGCTCCCCTCCACCCTTACCCAGGCCCACCCTCTCCAGGATGGACTCCCACCACATGAGTGTCAAGAGGCTGCGCTGGGAGCAGGTGGAGAACTCTGAAGGCACGATCTGGGGCCAGGTGAATGGTGGGCTGTTTGCATGTGGGGTATGCAGACTACATTTTACAATTTCATAAAGAAAAGAGTCTTTAAATGTATACGATGGAATCGCCAAAATCATTGCTGTTGGACAGACTCCTCACATCTCAAAAACGACTACTTTTCAGGAAATTAGAGTTGCCAAACACTGCATCATTCAACTTGGTTCTATTCTCCATCACTTCAGGCAAAAAGCCGACGACTCGCTTAATACAACATAAAAAAATAAATAGCTCCCAAACTCTTTTTCAAAGGTCTGAATGCCATGAACGATGCAATAGAAAAAAACCATGAGCTGACTCAGCAGTGTCATAAGCAGAAATTAATCTTAATGCAAGTTGTCTTCGTGGCTGACCACTTCCTTCTGCACCAAAGCCTAACAGCTGTCCATTTTTAACAAAACAGGCTCACTCAAATGTGTCGAACGTAAATATTTTCTTTTTATCATTATTATTATTATTATTATTATTATTTGAAGAACATCCAGACTTTCAAACTTGAGAGGACTTAATGCTGCACGGCTCCTGCAGAATAAAAGAAGAGAGAAAGAGTCTCAGTGTTCAAAGTTCATGAGCATGAATAGATTTGTTCTCAAGCTATTTTAAGTTGGAAATAATGTGTAAAAATAACAGACATGGGGACAGGCCAATAGTATGGTTTTGTGAAAAATATTAAATTGACCATATTTGTGGCACTTCAACCTTAGAGTGATAATATGGTGGTTTACTTCTTTTTCAACTAGGTCTGCCAGTTAGGAATAACTAATGAATCTTTCAGTGGATGTTCCTTAATATTAGTCCTGCATTGCAACCTTGTCGTATGTCTTGGTAGTTGGGCGCAAATTCTGACCATGAGAAACTGCATGACATGGTGAAGTATTTGGACCTGGAAATGCACTTTGGGACACAGAAAGCTTCCCGTAAGTTTACCTTTGTGGGCTTTACTTGTGGCATGCTGTGTATGCCTCTCTACTGAGTAATATTATTTCCTGTTAAAAGACTCTGTGAGCCATTTTCAGCAGCAAAAAGTTACTATTTTGGCCAGAATTAATGTGATGGCTTTGTTACCTTTAAAAACTAATTTTTCCACTTGCTGTCGACTGAAGATGACATCACCTGTGCTGAGGAAACAGTTAACGACCAATCACGGCTCACCTGTTTTCTGGCTTTGGTCAGCAAAGTGAGTCATGATTGGTCGTGACATGTTTCCTCAGCATGAGGTGATGTCATCTTCAGCCGACAGCAAGTGGAAAAATTCCTTTTTAAAGGTATTAATTGTTCATGAAAAATAATGAAGTTATAGACAAAATGTTATCTTCTTATTGTTGAAAATGGCTCAATGAGTCAAGTATCCCTTTAAGTGTTTGTTTGTTTTTTAATGTGTTGTATACCTCTATTGCAATAACTTACTTTTAAACTCACAATTTTTAGTGCTTGCTCCAGAGCCCTTACCACACCTGGAAACATTTAAGAAAAAAGACGTAATTGAAATTCTGTCCCACAAGAAGGCCTACAATGCATGTAAGTGTGGAATTGTGCACTGTGTACTCACAATATAATGTGACGTTCAAGTGAATTGAACCGTTAAATTGAAGTAGTCTGTTGGAGATTGTTAATGATGCTCTTGTTTCCTCCCCATTCTTGCCCAGCCATCCTGATAGCCCACCTGAAGCTGTCCCCCGGGGGGCTGCGGCAGGTGCTGATGAGCATGAGCTCCGACAGGTTGGAGCCGTCCCACATTAAGCAGCTGCTGCTGTACGCCCCCGACACAGAGGAGGTCAAAAAGTACCACGAGTACAGGGAGGACCCCGGAAAACTAAGCGAACCAGACCAGTTCGTATTGCAGGTACCGTATCAATTGGGTATAAATTTGATTTTTCATAGTCATAAAGCAACTTTAGGTATTCAATAATTTTATGTAAATTCTTAACTTTTCAAACTAATGAAACTGAGTCCTTCTCCACTCTTTTTTTTTTTTTTTTTTTTTTGTATGTTCAGCATTCGGAGCGTGCATACATATTCATGAATTTGCAATGTTTCTTTCTTTATTTCCCTTGAACTTAGTTGCTGTCAGTGCCCGAGTACAAGACCCGTCTGGAGAGCCTCCTCTTCAAGTGCTCACTGCAGGAGAAGACGGAAGAGCTGAGGGGAGCCTACGAATGCATTAGCAAGGCCTCCTCAGAGCTCAGGAGCAGCAAGAAGCTTGCAAAGATTTTAGAGGTACAATCCCAATCAGAAAGGGGAAAGAAATCATTTGATGCTTTTCTTCTTCTATTGTTCTTGTATTGTTGTCATTTTAAAATTGACGTATTGACGTTACACTTCCAATATTGTGATTATTTCTATAGTTTGTGTTGGCCATGGGGAACTACTTGAATAACAGCCAGCCAAAAACCAACAAGACGACTGGCTTCAAGATCAACTTCCTGACAGAGGTACACAAACCAGCAGAAGAATCCAAATTTCCTGCCTAATGCTTGGATTTTGTCTTTAAGATTCATGCTTTGCTCCCTGAATAATAGGAAAAGAGACATACAGTATGACGCATTTTCCCACCAATTAAAACAGCTTTCTGGTGTCTGATTTTCCCTTTAGTAATTATTGCCTCAAGTAATGTAACGTTTTTCTCTTGCAAGATAATTGCGAATAGAAGCTTTTCAAACTGATAAGAGCAGCCTGTCCTTCATCTTGGCAAGTAGGCCGTAAAAGTGTCTCCTGTACTCGGCAAAAATGCAAGATAGCGAAGTGCTGAGTGAATCACTTGCTAGATTCCACAGTAGAAAATCTGCATGTAGTCCTTGCATCCATGCTTTTTTTTTTGTATTTCGGAGGGAGGTGGCGACCCCCTCCCAGGTCGAGAAATAAAAATGTTACCGTTGTGATATGATCAGCGAAGCAAGAAGACAAAGAGGATAGATGCTTTGTTTTTTTCTCTCCTAGTAGTTCTTAAAAAATCCCGCATTTCTGCAGCTGAGCACAACGAAGACGGTGGATGGGAAGTCGACATTCCTGCACATCCTGGTCAAGTCTTTGTGCCATCATTTTCCCGACGTGCTGGATTTTTCCAAAGATCTCACCAGGGTTCCTCTTGCAGCCAAAGGTGATTAGTGACATTGTATTCAACTTTGTGACCTAACCTATCACAATGTCATGATTTTATCATTCCATCAATTCAGTCAACCAAAGGACGATCACATCTGACGTGAACGACCTGCACGGAACCATCCAGAACATCCGCGCAGCCTGTCAGAAAATGCCCGCGAGCGCCGAGGATCGCTTCGCCACCGTCATGAGTGTATCTTTCACCGTTAGTACAAGCTTGCAAGAGAAAAAAATGAGCTGCTCATGACCCTTGACCTGTGCAGACCTTTCTGGAAAACAGCCATCCGGCCGTGCAGTCTCTGGAGTCTCTCCAGCAGAGCTCTCTGGAGGAGTTTTCTCGAACGGCCTCCTACTTCGGCGAGGACGGCAAAAGCACCAACACGGAGGCCTTCTTTGGAATCTTTGCTGAATTCATGAGCAAGTTTGAGGTGAGGATGAGAAATTTCAAGTGTGGATGCATTTATGTTTTTTGGTTGGTGGTGTTTTTTTTAAGTCTTCCCTTCCCACAAATAGATACGCTTTACAAACGTTAATTTCCTTTAATGGCTAACTTAATGGTGTGGAGGTAAAACAATTCCAACAATGCCTCAATCATGAGTTTTATTGCTACTTTCACAAAAAGCTCATCCTCATAAACTTTTATCGCTTCAATCACCAAAGCATCAACATCCTGATTATTCAGTGCTGCAATACAGTCAGACACAAAGCAGGCAATATTGTTGTAGTGACTGCTACAATGTTTATTGATTTATTTACCACAGAGGGCTCTGAATGATCAGCAGGCAGCCGAAAACCCGAAGAGCCCGAGAAGTCCTCGAATGGCCTCCCCGCTGGCCTGGTAGCTCCTGCACTTCCAATTTTTCAGCCGGCACGGCAACAAACACTGGCCAACAGCTTGATGTTTCACTCTTTTCAAGCCTCTTTATGCCGATTGTTTATATTATTCCTATTTGCCAGGGGAGTTAACAACCTTTATTTCCCTTACTTTCACTTTACAGGGACTTGATTAAAATTGGTGCCACTTTTGACACTGTAACTTCATCTGGCAAAAAGGTCGGTATAAACACTTCCGTGATTCTGTTCTAGTGCAATGTACTTCATTCGGTACACCTGCAGATTTGTCACAAATATTCCGGACCCCACAAGGGCAATAATGTTCCATTTTTAATCAACACCCATAATTGAACAATCTTAATTGTAGTAGTTGTAGTTTGCAGTCCGATTATGAAGGTGTAATCTAATGGCGTTTTTGGTCAATAATATAAAAGATATTTGATAGTACATCTGATATTCCTTGTTTCAGATATGCAACTCAGCCAAATCAGCTTTCGTGTATAATTTCTACTAGGAAGGAAACGTAAAAGATGTTGATGATGATCTATTAATACCAACAGTGTACAATATTTTATGTAAAGACTTCACAGTTAAGTTTCCTTTTCAAATGTCAGCAAATACATGGAGTAGGTGGGGTTGCGCTTTAACACCACAATAGTCATTCATATGTAGCATAATGTAATATTTATAGACAAGAGGAATGGGAATGGAACTTAATATGCAAATATGGTCCCCAAAAAGCTGCTGAGTGCAGTAGTAGCTTTCCGATGACTTCATGTATATTTCTTAAGCAGTCCACAACACTGAATGTAAAATGAGCTCTCAATTAAGTGTCGTTATATTGCCTATTGTCATTTTATGTTAGCTCTGATATTTTCCCTGAGCTGAAAGCGGGCAGTGTGCAATATACTGATGATTGCCTTGTGGTCAACACGTCTAGAAGAAGAAATTACGAGGAAGCATAAATCAGCGCTTTTGAATATAGCTGAACATATTTTATTTTTTGTTAAGCTTTAATATGTATGTCTTAATCTATTGGCATCAGTAATGTACATGAAGAGCTAATTATACTGCAAACTGTAATGCTTTGTAGAGCAACTATTTATTCGAAGGCCTTTATCATAAATGACAGAATATATTTATTTACTCCACTGTGCATCACGCCAGGGTGGCATAGCTGAAAATGTAGCATGGTAAGAAAAACAAGTAAAGCTTTTATTATTCGTTATCAATATCAAGCATAGGACTGGCTGTTTGTTTCATGGAAACATGCAGAGGATGAAAATATTACATTTCATTCTGTTTGGAGCCTACTGCAGTTTGCATCTGTGAAGAACAATCAGGGCCACACACACACAAATAGTAAAGGCTGATGAAATACTGGCAATACTACGACAATAACAGTCATATTTCGTGTAGAAAAGCTTACATTAACTCATTTGCTCCCAATAACGTATAAATACGTTTTTTTTATGTTCTAAGTGTCCCAAAGACGTATTTATACGTGTTTTTTTTTGGGTTTTTTTTATGCTAGAACATACAGAAGGCTTTGATGCAGCCTTTCAACTGCAAAGAACAGTTGCAGAAATGGTAGTTATTACACAAACGGCCAGCAGGTGGCAGCAGAGCAAAGGAGATCAACCAGAGCCATGTAGAAAAAAAAGCTAAATTACTTACCATTTTAAATAGATTTGTGAAAACTGATCAAACTTAGCTCTCTTCTAATGCTAATTGCTGCAAAACAGAAACAGATAGAAACAAAAAAAATTCTTGATGAAAGAAGAGACTTTACTCTTTCTTTTGATAGGTTTCATGTTTTGATAGCAATAGAACACAATATTCTGTGGGCCTTACAAAATCAGTCAAAATTCAGTAAAACAGCCGGGAACGAACGGGATTGCTTCTGTGAAAATGGCTGGGAGGGAATGAGTTAATATTCCAAGGAAAGTTGTAATATCACAAGAAAAAGACATTATAAGGAGTGAATGTCAAATCCCCGCAGTTTTTCATTCTGTATAGTAATGTTAACTCATAATATTATCTTTGTTTCAAGAAATTACAACTTTTTATTCTTGTAACATGACCACTTCATCCTAATAGCGTAATAAATTGCTTAAATCATTTTGAACATTTTCTGAGGGGGACACAACGAATTCATAAAAAAGTAAAGTGCGTTGCCTGGATTCTCACTTTGCGTCTTGCCACAACCTGGATTGCTGACAATCTACACAGGCAAGAAATAATCTGTTTTAGAAAGCTCATTGATATTTTTATTGATATAGTGATCGCGAGTCAAAAATTATTCGAAACATTTGACATTATTCCCATAGATAAATTATAGAAATGATTCTTGTAAAATTCCAACTTCATTTTCGTAAAAACGTTTTCACATTTTTCTTCTAAAATTCAAACTACTTCTGGAAAATATAATAACTTTCTGTAATATTGCAACTTCCATCCCGCAACGTAATTACTTTATTCTCACATTTGTTTTGTTGTGTCCCTGATGGATGTCTTTGTAGACATCAAATTCTTTGCCATGTCATTTTAAAACACGTCATGCCACTGATGAGCCATCTTTTGATGAGAATAAATAATCCATCTTGCTCACTCTTCTCCTTTTGTACCTAAGATGGGCTATTGTGCAGTTATGACCTGAAATGTGTTGCGTGTGAATGTTCACAGATACAAACAATATAAAGTCACTTTATCTCCTTGGGTCCAGTTGTGTGTGCATTTACTGTTTTGAGATAAGCTAACCTGTAATGTGTGCTCTCGGAATGATCATTTATACACTTCCCGTGTGCGTGAGAGACAATAAATTGTTTACAATTTAACTCATGCTCAGTGTGCACGTGTTGAAAGTGGAGTTTGATCTCCTGCTGCGTGAATCGAGCTTCCTTGCGCTCATTCACTCCTCCTCGGCTAATTGCTGGACATGCTTTGTTGTCTGTGGCAACCTACAGAGAGGTGAGTTTTTCTTTATCATATAACACAATCGTTCAACTCATGACACAGGTAAGCTGTTGATGTTTCTGTTTTGTAAATGATGTTGCTGTTTTTCGTGGTTGTGATAGATACACAATGCTTGCAAGTTAATACCATAGTCAAGGGATGAACTGGTACCAAAAAAAACAACAACAATCAGCCCTGGCATTTTGATTTAGACCGCCGGCCCACTCACTTAGTTTGTGATCTATATTGTACATGGATAAAAACGTAACAATATGTTCTATGAAGCTCCACTAGTCTAAATACGATATACTGTTTAATATTGTGTTAGTGGAATACGAGTTGAGCAGCAAAATCCAGCAGTTTTTATCAGTATCAGAAGGCGGCCATTTTGCCACTTTTTGTTGAGTGAAAATGGACATCATAGTTGCTCAGGTAACAACCAATCACTGCTGAGTTTCAGAAAACAAGTGAGCTGTGATTGGTCGTAGCCCGAGCCCTGAGCAACTCTGATGTCATCTTCAGTTGACAGCAAGTGGCAAAATGTCCGCCTCCTTAGATTGATAAAAATGGCTGGATTCTGCTGCATAACTCATATTCCATAAATGTAATATTAATCAGAATGTCATGTTTAGACTTTGAGATCACATGTAGCATATTATTGTCAATAAATGTTTCAGGCGGACTTCCCCTTTAAAACAGCACTGCATCGGCACCAAAAGTCACCGTCCCACTGGGTATCTGCTCTGTATGCCAGAAGGCCAGGCCAGGCCTGCCCGAGCCCAGGGACGGGCAACTGCCCCCTTAACGGAAATAAACAAATAAATAAATAACAGGGGTACAAACCTGTTTTTCATGAAAAATATATATCAGAAGTTTAGCATGTTTTTTTTTTGTGTGTGTGTTTTTTTTAAAGAATTTTACAGGTTTACAAAAACGTTTTTGTTCCCCAATACAGTCCAACAGTCTATACATCCATAGTTTTAAGTTGTAATATCACCATTCAGCATTAGATGGCGGGCATGACTACTTGTGCTTGCACCAAATCTTCTACTGTCCGATACTACATAATGAGTCGGCTAAATAATTTTTTGTGGATTTGGAATGACATTCAGGACAAGCATAGTACTTGAATAATATTCACATTTCGAGGGAGTTGATTTTTTTTCTTTAAAAACAAAAATGCACACAATGATTTCTTGCACTTAATGTTGGATTTCTGTTCATCAATTTTGTGCTGTCCTTGAATGGTCACTTTTATGCACGAGAGCCCTTTGCTGTGGAATTAAAAAAAGAACCCCACTATATGGTTATTTCTTTTTATTGTTCCAACCGTTTGCTTTTGAACACATAATGTAGTTCCAACAACTGGAAAATCCATTTTTATCAATGAAACAAAACCTAGCAAGCTAATTTCCTCACACTTTAGACTCATCATCTGAAGAACAATTCTGGCATACGTAAACAGAGCTGCCAGAGGTGCATTTTTCATTGGCCCATTCTTTGCATATGTGACAACAAACCCCAAAATGACTGAGACAAGTTGCCCCAAACTACATGTTGGCTTATACTTGTTCTAGTTCAAAGTTAGCTTAAAACAGAGCAGTGACTGAGGCATGACAAGATGCCTGAATCTGTACTCTAATAATTTGCTGCTAGAATTTGTCTATGTACAGTGCCTGTTTCAAAATATGTGAAGGTGAAAAAAAATGTACTTTGGGTTGTGCAAAACAGATAACTGGCACTCATGTCAGCTCACAATGTGCTAGTCTCTTCTCAGACGGTACACAATCCCTGACCATTTATACAAAGAAAACTAGTATTCCACTTTTTCGTGGTGCCCTCTGGTGGAGAAGAAAATTGCAACGTGACGACTTACCTGTGATACAACTAGCCCCGGTCTCCCCTACAAGTACCTGCCTCTAGTATAATATTACTATGAGTGGCTTGTTCGAGCAAGTTTTTCTTCAATAAATGATGAAAGTACATCACATTTTAACCACAATTGTTAATATAATGATTCTTCCCAGATGACCTTGGATCTTGAGGGAACCCAACAAGGGAGCGCCATGTCTACGACAGCGTCTCCAGGCGGAGGAAATGCTACTTTTGTAGCTGTGGACATCGTGGTACTGGTGCTCTACTTTGTCTTGGTTCTGGCTGTGGGATTTTGGGTAAGTACAAGATGTGCTGCTTATCGGGAAATATGTCATCTCATGAGCTGCAATACAAGATAAAAGATACTGTTTTAAATGATTTACGTGGCACAGGTGTGTGTTTTTATTTCCTGGATTGGTGTAGTATTGAGGATTTCTATGTTTGCAATGTGATAGTGGTGGTATTAAGGGGTAGCTGAAGTTGAAGGTCTGGGTACCAAATGCATGGCCCAGCTCTGTTAATACTGGATTGTACTGCACTCTCATACCTAAAAATATAATAATAATAATAATAATAATAAGAAGAAGAATCAAATGCTAGCCTACCTGTTATGGCCAAAGGGTGAATTAGAAATAGTTTTTCGTCACCTGACATTTTGTACACATGGCACATTTTTGGCAATCCTCCCTATTGTTAGCTTTAAGTGGCAGATACTATATGCAGAATTGTGCATGTTTGCATTGTTGTGTTGAGGATGATGCATTTTCCAGCTTCCGTTTCCCTTCTTGTTCTGTCATGTCTCTCATTAGGCCATGTGCAGGACGAAGCGTAGCACGGTGGACGGCTACTTCCTCGCAGGGAAGAGCATGACCTGGTGGCCGGTGAGTCCAAACACGTTAAGACACATTCAGACTGATGCTGAACACTTTTTATTCATCAGTAAATAGAATTCAGGTTTATTTTTTTTAATATTTGGGTAGAAAAATGGCTGCACAAATAGTCATTGTGAGGCCCCTACACGAATTTAGAGATGTAGAGTTGTTAACCAATCTGACCCATTTGCTGACACCCATGTCACTCACCAGGCCAAACGCCGCCTTTTAAAGTCGTACCCTCTCAAAGTCAGAGCTATTACAGTCGAACATGAGAATATAATTCTCCCTGCAGGTGGGGGCCTCGCTGTTTTCCAGTAACATCGGTAGTGGACACCTAATCGGGCTGGCCGGATCCGGAGCCGCAGCGGGAATCGGGGCGATCGCCTATGAGTGGAATGTACGATACGCCAAGTCAGTTACCAGTGAGAAACATGCGACTCTTCGGTGCGTCACCGTGCTCAAGTGGTCCATGTTGCTCTGTGACAGGGAATGTTCATGGTGCTTCTGCTCCCGTGGATCTTCCTGCCCATTTATCTTGCCTCCGGGGTAAGATGAGTCCACATGTACATGAATTTCATTTCATCATTTTCTAACACTTTTTCTGGCCGCTTGCTTCCAGGTGACGACCATGCCGGAGTATTTACAGAGGCGCTATGGCGGGAGAAGAACGCACTTGTTTATTGCGGTCTTGTGCTTGTTTATTTACATCTTCACCAAGATATCGGTATGATTTTTACCTTTTTGGCATATCCAAGTTTGTATGAATGAATGTTTTTCGTATGTGATGTCAGGTGGACATGTATGCAGGCGCATTGTTTATTAAGCTGGCCTTGCAGTGGGACATCTACCTGGCTATTGTGCTCCTGCTATCTGTCAGTGCGCTCTACACCGTAGCAGGTGAGCTTCCGACCCTCACCTGACTTGAGTAATTGAATCAAAAGTGATCTTATGATCACATGCATGTGAGGTGCATGTATTATTTTTGTCCACTTTGGGTCACCATTCTCACGGTCAACAGTAGTAGCTATGACTTTGAGTGTGTGTGGTTTTGTTCCTCAGGTGGTTTGGCTGCAGTCATCTACACCGACGCCGCTCAAACGGTTATCATGCTGGGGGGGGCGCTTGTCCTCATGGGATTTAGTAAGCAGACCCTCCAACGATGACGCCAGCCATGTCACGACATCTTTTATGTTGGCACGTGTTGTTTATTTTCTTGCGCTCCTGTTAAGGTTTTGCAAAAGTGGGAGGCTGGAATGGACTGATGGAGGGCTACCTCGACGCCATCCCGTCGGTTCGCGTGCCGAACACGACGTGCGGCATCCCCCGAGAGGACTCCTTCCACGTATTCCGAGACCCGGTGGACTCGGACCTCCCGTGGCCTGGCATCATCATCGGCATGTCCATTCCTTCCATGTGGTACTGGTGCTCTGATCAGGTAAGGTTTGTACCAATAACATATGGCGTCCATCACAGAAAGCTTTTTTATTTTGTCTTTTAGTGTAATTGTGTCGTTTGTCCGGAATTAATTGATTCCATCATTTCAATGCTATTATAAAAATATACACCACTACAAAAATTATTACAATGTCTACTGAGGTCCACTGTGGTCGTGATAAGTAAGGTCTGACCAGCAGCATGTGGCAAGGATCACTTCTAGAACCTCTACAACTGCTCCTTGTTGTGCAATATAAAAGAGGAACCTCAAAGATTCTGTGCTGTGGACCGGTGGGGCGCTGTGGGGGCCTGCCGGGCCTCGTTCTGCGGCTTTGGGCTCGGGGGTGCGGGCCGGGGGGGGGGGGGGGGAGCGGGGGTGCTCCGGGGCATCTGGGTTGGCTCGGCGACCGGTGGGGGTGGCCTTGGTGCTGCCGCGGCTCGGGGGTGTCTGTGGATCTCACTCTGCCTCATCGATCCTTCCCTCCTTCCTCTCTTTAGTTTTTCCTCTGATCTTTGAGATCTCTTTAATTTGTTGAACTTTAGAGGCTTCTGGGGTTGGCGTAAGACTTTGATTTTGTAACCATGGGGAAGGCAGGAAGTGTTTGGTCCGTGCTGGATTTCACTTTGATTTATCTTTCTTTTCTTTTTATCTTTTCTGACCTTTTCTCTGGTCTCCTGACCGTTTGAACCTCACGACTCTGGCGGGACGCTGAAGTATCCGTTTAGGGTGAAGGGTAATGGGATTTTTATTCGGTTTTAGGTGAATTAACACGTATTTGCACGCACACACGCGCATACGCGCATACACGCACGTACGCGCACACATGCACGAACACAAACGCACACATACACGTAAAAAAAAAAGAGAAATATGAAATGATGATAAGACGTTGAATCGGTAAGACTACTGAATGAACAATTCTGAGCTCTCTCTTAAAAAAATAAAAAAATAAAATAAATAAATAAAAACCCTCATTGATTTCATCATAATGTTGATATTTTAAGATATACACCATCTAAAAAAAGACCCCCCCCCCCCAAAAAAAAAAATCCGAAAATAAGTAAAATGTGCATCACTGAAGTCCATCTGTGTTTCTGATCACACGTGGTCTTCGATAAATAGAACATGAGGTGTGCCACAAGGATCACTTCTTGAGACTTTTATCTTTAATTGCCCCCTTTCTGTCACTAAATAATGTCCACAAATCAAAATATGTCAAATGTGCACCAGTGATGTCCGTGTGTGGTTGTGATTCAGGTGATCGTGCAGCGCTCGCTGGCTGCCAAAACGTTGACCCACGCGAAAGGCGGCTCCCTGCTGGCTGCTTACCTCAAGGTTTTGCCTTTCTTTGCCATCATGCTGCCCGGCATGATCAGCAGGATACTTTACACAGGTGGGAAATGCGTAGATTTAACAGTTAAACTAACAATTGCTTTTGCTTAAGACAATGCAAAGCATTTGCTGCCCTTTTAATGATGCATCCATCCAGATGATGTAGCGTGTGCCGATCCAGAGTTGTGCAAGCAGATCTGCGACAACCCTGTGGGATGCACAGACACGGCCTACGCCAGACTGGTCATGGAGCTTCTCCCTGCAGGTTCCTTCCACTCCACACATTTCGCCATCCCGCTTCTTTCCATCCTCCGTCTTTTTTGTGTCTCTTTCAGGACTCCGCGGTCTGATGATGGCCGTGATGATCGCTGCGCTCGTGTCCTCTCTCACGTCCGTCTTTAACAGCGCCAGCACCATTTTCACCATGGACCTGTGGAAGACGTTTCGATCCGGGGCGTCCGAGTGGGAGCTGATGATTGTGGGGAGGTGACATTTGTTGTTTTATTCGAATGTAAACGTAAAAAAAAAGAAAAAAAAAAAAAAAAAAAAAAAAGACGTCATTCTAATGAAGAAATGTGTTAGGGTGTTTGTGCTCATACTGGTGGTGGCGTCCATTTTGTGGATTCCCGTCATTCAAGCCAGTCAAGGGGGGCAGCTGTTTATCTACATCCAGTCCATCAGCACCTACCTGCAGCCGCCCGTCTCCATCATCTTCCTCCTGGGCTGCTTCTGGACCAGGACTAATGAGAAGGTAGAAAACAATAGTGACATTTGATGTCACGTCACAATTAGAGAAACATCCATTTGTCTTCCCCACCGCCAGGGTGCATTCTGGGGCGTGGCCGTGGGCCTGACGGTGGGCTGCATCCGTATGCTGTTGGACTTCATCTACCCGGCCCCGCTGTGCTTTGAGCGTGACGACAGGCCCGCCGTGGTCAAATCGGTCCATTACCTCTACTTCTCCACGCTGCTGTCCTTCATCACGCTCATCGTGGTCGTGGCGGTCAGTCTGGCCACCGAGAAGCCCAAAGCGGAGCAGGTGAGGACCACCGTTGCGTTGCTCATCTTCTCACTCGTAGACACTGACAACATGGCGGGATATAAAAAGTCTACCCCCCCGCCACACACACACTTTTCAAATGCCTATTTCTTTTTTTTAGACCAAAGTCAATCATTTCGAAAGTTTTTTTTCACCAATAATGTGACCTAAAGACTGTACAACTCAATTTATTTATTTATTTTATTTATTTATTTATATTTTGTTGTTGTTCAAGAGGGGAAGTAAAAATAAACTGAAATGTGGTTGCATAAGTATTCACACCCTGTGATAATTGGGCTGTGATATGGCTGTGTTCACAATGAGCCAATCACATTCACACCAAGGTTATTTTAGTTAACTAAAACTTACGATAATCTAAAATAAAAAAAAACTATGTAATTAACGGGAAAAAAAATGCTTTTTAAAAAACGAAAACTAACTGAAACTACATTTTATATTCACAAAACTATAATTATGGCAAAAATGTCCTTTGTTTTAGTCTTTAATAATTAATTTAATGCATGAGCCTTTGGGGATTGTTTTAAATGTGATTTTTAATTAGATTTATTTTGATATAAACTGGAAAAAGGATGTTTGAAAGTGTGTCACGCAGAAGTGACATCATCGGATGACATCGCTCGCATGGTGTTTTTTAAATATTAAGTAATACATGTTAAAAAAAACAACAACTAATAATGACACTAACTAAAATGAAACATTTATTAAATAACCAGAACTAATGAAAACTAACAAAATTTAAAAAATCAAAACGAAATAAAAATGAAAAATTCCAAAAATGATAACCCTGATTCACACTCATGTTAAATGGGAGTCAGTAGCTGTTGTGTGCTGAAGGTTGGATCCCCACGTGCAGACACAAATAAGGTTTTAACTATTTATTCACATCGAGAGGCGTAGAACAAACCTGACTAGACGAGAAACAAAGAGAGTTGCACAGAGAACAGAAAGTAATAATCCGGAGAACACACACGTCTCTCAGTTTGCACCTACAGACAGTGAATCGATCTGATTGGTTGTAGCAAGTAAAAGACTAAAGAACGACATCACAAAGGTCCAGACATCACCTAAAGGATTAAAGATCGACATCACATAGCCTAAAACTAGTTGAAACTAGATGATGGTTACATGATAGTTATATCAGTACAAAACAGACACTTGACCTCACGGTTGTGAACCCAACATAACAGGTCATCAACTCAAACTTAACCCTGGCGTGACCCCAGACATGACAGTAGCACACACCTGCCACCATTTTAAGCACCTTTGATAACCCCAAATAAAGTTCAGATGTTCTAGTAGGCTTTCCGGGCATTTTCACATTGCAAGTTTTTCAATGAGTGAAGGAGTTGACTTGTTTTTTTTTGTTTTTTTGTTTTTTTAAAGATTGATCGTCTGACTTGGTTCACAAGATTTGCACCTGTGGAGATCCAAGAGCAGACCTTAGAGGAGGTTATGGGTCATGAGATGGCTGTGATGGTGGCTATAGGAAAGAATGAAAACAACAGTACAAGAAAAGGTAGCTTTTCTATCTGGTTAACATTTTTCCATCCACTGCTTATTTACTTACGATTGCCTCCATTTTCCAGATTCCTCAAGCTCGGGTTCCGGCGTGAGGCAGCAGTCCAAGCTGGTGTCTGCTCTCTACTGGCTGTGTGGGATGGAGCGACGCGGAAAGGAGGCGGAGAAAAGTCCCGTGACGCCCGCCGTCCCCGACCTCAGCCAACTGAGAGAAAATCCACGTCTGAAACAGGTGGTCAATGCCAACCTCATCATTTGCCTCTCGGTGGCCGCGTTCATCATGGGTTACTGGGCCTGAGAGAGAGGTTGCCACTCCACAGCTCAAAGGACATCTCATTGGGTCTTCAAGGTTGTGTATACTGATTTTGACGCATATTTCCATGTTTCCATGTTTAATTTGAAAATGTGATGCTGTAGTAACTAATTTTGAGACAGATACTGTCTGTTTTGAACATATTTGCAAATTGTGCTGCCCCTTTTCTTGGGGTGATGCCATTTGGTAGATGTGGCGCTCCATGAAAAACGTGACCACTTCAGTGCCGAAAATTGAGAGTTGGCAAAAGTACTTGCATTCTGTACTTGAGTACAAGTGCAGATACTAGTGTAAAAAACACTCGGATAAAAGTTGGGAGTGCTGATTTTACGTCTTATGATTAAAAAAAAAAAGGACTAAACTGTATAAATAAAATATATAAAAGTAAAAATGTCTTTTTTTTTCTTTTTTACTGTCAATTAATATAGAGTTACAATTTAGTAGTTTTGGTGCTTCAGGTGGCACCAAAACCCAAGAGCTCAGGCGTCCTGCTTTGCTAACATTTTTAACTGAGTACAAAAAAATGCTCAATTAAATAGTAACTTATTATACTTCACCTATGCACTTTTTCAGGCAAAAAACAAACAAACAAAAAACACTAGAAGCTGGTGGTTTTCAAACTGGCACAAGACAAAATCTGCTTACAGATCAAGCTAACAGTATCAAACTAGTGTCTTATATGAGGTCATGGAAAGGGGATATCATTTCTCCAAATCTGTTGCATCATTATCCACAAGATAATTGCAATCAAAATCTCAACCGTGGTTGACTTTACGTCTTTTTGAGCTTGTGTCATCTGCTGCAGCTGAAACAAACGAGGCTATTTTAATGGGGGTTTAGGGTGAGGGCTAAAACGTTTTCAAATTAAGCGAGTAAAGTTCAAAGGTTATCACAAAAATCAAGAACATACTTTGAAAAAAAAAATCTACATAAGTACAGTAGCAAAGTAGTTGTACTGTTGTTTCCTATCAAGGGGGAAAATGAAATACCGTTTCCTGTGACGCCCCCATGATTACCAGTGCGCCTTATGGAGAAGATGAGTCTAGGATTGCATTCTGAAAAGTTTTGCATGTGGACATTTTGACTTGAGCCTTGTAAATATCGTCAGCTTGAAGTGGTATAATAATTGCACTTTGCTTATCTTTGTAAGCAAAAATCTGTTTTTCTGTATGTCGGCTGGTGCAAAATGAACTTCTTTGATGGAATTTTAAGTTCCCATCTGTCTACTCGTCCACAAATGTTTGTCAAATAAAGCTCTTATTAAAATGTGATTTATTACAAATTGTCCAGTAACTGCTTTTGTCCCGATTGTAATGATACGAATGAATGACACTACAATACAGCAGCACTCGTGTCAGATTTACATTGATCTGCAGACATTATATGTTGTAATTGTGTGTCTTATGTTCAATCAAGTCTGAGCAGTATGGGCAGGTTTGTTTTTTCTGTCGGATGTTTCTTGTAAAGTGCAGCTTTCTCTTTATGACAGCAGGCCCCGTGATTTACTGAGGCACGACCTCTAATAGAACAGAGGCCACTATGGGAAAGATGTAGCATTATAGCTTTGACATACAAAATGATATAAATTAAATAACAAATTACAAGACAAGTGTGACAACATGGTAAAACTTTAATCATCACAAGTCATGATGCAACAGTAGGCAACATCGGTTTCCGCATTAGCGGCAAAAATAAACCACTCAAAGAGCTGAAAAGAGCCCGAGAAGGTGCAGATTGTCGACAATATGAAAGCTTTTGATATATTTGGTCAAAGCTTTGAAATTCTGGAGTGGAATTGGTCATTAACCAGCATTGAAAATATATATATTTAAATAAGTAATCATTTTTGAAAAACAATGACAAAATATATTCTCAAAGTAATTTAGAGTGTTGTAAATCAGTCCAAAAGAATGCAATTGTAAAAGTCAAGGAAGCCCACCTCCCACTTTGATATAATACGACATACAAACTTGACTAACCAAATATGTGCCACTGGAAGACGTGTGCTGAATATTGCACTTTGGTCAACAACCACCACAAAAGCCAAAACAGCACCTCGTATTCACCTTATTTCCATTTTGCCGTTCCTTTGGTCCTCTCAATTTCACATGCACTTAACAAGCTGGCCGTGCGTTAAATAGATTGATAGAAAAAAAATACTTTTGTTCAAGCCTACTGTAAGACCTGTAGCAGATTGTCATAAAAGCATCACATCAGAGTCAATTGAACCTCACGCCGGAGTGTGAAAGGGCTGCCGATTTGCTCGCATAGTGCTCGGATGATCCTCCCGCTCACAGTGAGGTGCTCTCCGGTTGCGGATCGATGGGCGGCAGCGGGTTGGTGGGGCGCTCCACTTGTTGACCCACCATCACCTCCGGGATCCACGCTCGTCTGACCCCTTTCAGATCATGACCGCTGTCTGTGTCGGGCGGCAGATGCATCACAGGGGAAAAATCAGCGTCAGAAACACACACACATTATTCATGACTGTTTATCTTCACACACACACACACACGTTTAGACACGAAGGACTCCATTACGGTGGTGCCTTAAAATATGAGTGACCTGTCATCCAAAATTTTTGAGGTACAATCTGTCGTTTATATTTTATTGCTTTGACTTGAGCATGAATTTGAGAAACGACCTAGCAGTGAAGTGAACTCAATTCACAACACGCGGCAGTTTGGAAGATTGGGGGGGGGGGGGGGAGCTTCCAGCTATTTCCTGCCACTCCTGGTTGAGGTTAATTGTCAAACTAAAGAACTACAAGTTACGGATTAAAAAAACAACAAAAAACCTGCATAACTTTGCCTTGAGAAGTCTGCTTAGCTTCATGCTAACAAAAAATGCAGAATGCAATAGACAGGCTAACAACAATATCAGTGTTGTGTTAACCCAGGGGTGGCCAAGTTCGGTCCTCGAGAGCCCCTATCCAGCCCGTTTTCCATGTCTCCCTCCTTCAAAGCAGTTGAATCTAATGATCAGCTAATCAGCGAGCTTTGCAGAAGCCTGATAACGATCCTGATGAATCAGGTGTATTAGTAGAGAGAAACATGGACAACAGGCTGGATTAAGGCCTGTTTTTGGCCTGTAACTTGGCCACCCCTGTGTTAACCGATGAGCAACATACTTATTTGGACACTAGGGCTGGTTTAAAACAATTGGCTATTTGCTGAACAAGTCTGATATCAATTCATAAAACCCTGAATAGATTATTTTAATATCTCTTTTCCATAAATTTATAAGAAAATACAATTTTAAAGGCAGTTTTTTTTTTGTGTATTTTACTGTTTTCTTGGCATTTACTGTTCACATGTATTTGAAAGTATTTTTTCATTTATGAACGATCTAACATATTGTACTTTTAAGACAATTCGGAATCCATTTAATTTGTATTTACAATTATTGATTTAGAATTATGAAAATATTTTCATCTCATCCTTGTTGATGCCATCGTCTATAACAAAATCATTTAACCAGTTACTTCCACTGCAAATTTTAATTTGGAATTTAATTCTTTTGGAGTTTTTATCATGTCTTTTATATTTAAGAAGACTTGATGTTCTGTAATTAATCAATATCAGACTGGAGTGAAGTGAATCGAATCAGAAAAAAAAAAATTAAATTGAACTGAACCCTTGTGAATTAAACGAATCGATTGAGGAAATTAGAATCGATACCCAGCCCTTTTGGACACATAATGGTGGTGCAACACATGTAGACAAAAATACTCACAGGCATATATTATGTGTCCTCTGCAAAGAACGACTAATATTAGTGTGGCTTGCCCCAACGAGCAACACAACGTCAACTTAAGAAAAATATTTGTCAAAAACAAATTCTTTACATTTAATTTCATTAGGTCTTTACTATATAATTCAATTATGTACAGTACAATATTATAAGTGCTATTTTTCTCATCAAAAACATTGCTGCATTTTCTTCCAGAAGGAAGCACAGTCACGGAACAAATTCCACTTGAGGCATCACTGCGTCATTATCTGTATAATAACAACAGTGTCAGTACGGCTGTGATGACAGTATCCCTTTGTTGATTGGCAAGGAGAAAGCATGTGCTTGTCGTGCCTTATCAGACGAGACTAACTAAAATGTTATTTGGAGTCCTTGGTGTGCACATGTGAAGTGTGGTCAATGATCTACACACAACATAACATAAAACAATTAACAGCACATGTTTGTAGATGTTAGTCTGTCTGGACGGCAGAGTTAGACAACATTGATACATACACATCACACTATATGTATCCAGGGAATTGCATGTGCTTAGTGACACACTGTTTGGAGTCGAACCCCCCACCTGCGCCCACACAAATGCAACACAAACTCATGCAAGCAAACCAGGCACGTCAGCCAGTTGGAGTCTTACCCTCGCCTGCCTCGCAAAGCCCCTCTTGCAGGCAGGCCGCCACCTCAGACATCTGCAATGTCACATACACACACATCATGCTTCACGTCACCACAGTCACAATGAGCGTGTCAGCTGAAACCCAAAAGCCAGACAGTTTAAAAAAAAAAAAAAAAAAAGTGGAAGCCGAAAATGCCACTCAGCCAGCAAGTCTTCCAAACAAACATGTTCAGTGAGCTCTTGCATATCTATAAACATGTCCAAAAATCCACTCTGACTGAGGGGTTCACCCTGAACTGGTCGCTAGTCATTCGTCAGGAAGGCCCACAGCCAAAGTTCATACCTGTGAGGCGGACATGCTAACCACTACTTGACTTCTCTGTCTGTATTATCGATTATAGTATTACATTGTTTTCAGTCTATATCTGTTGTGAATTTTAGATAACATCAATGTGGAGACAGTTGGCTGCACATGTCAGAAACTGCCACTGCAGTTGTACATGTCCATTCAAAAGTTCACACAAGGTCAAATCAAAAGGCCGAGATCGTCAACTTGTTCTGATTGGCATACGTGACGTCCCATCATGGCCACTCGTCTGTCATCGTAAACTGGATTTCTAAGTGTGATATTGATTTGATATGGTACCATGACCTCATTGCCGCAATACTCATCTGTAATCTATAATCTCATATTTCATCCCCTAGTATCAATGTTCACTACTTTTCAAAGTGTATTGTGGGTCATTTTGAGCGCGCTACACTTTTGCTCCCTGGACATTCAGACACCCCTACAAAATGGCGGGAGCCCAAAGTAGTGTGCACATTTGGAAAGCGCCAATGAGTGTTTTTGGAACAATACAAGGTCGCTAACATCCAGATTGAGGCAAAGGGGTCTACAATGCAGTGGAAGGACATATTCAGAATATAATATAAAGTAAAGCAAACTATCGAGGCTAAAAACACTAGCATACAAGTCTCGAGCCAACAACGGTGTTTCCCTCTCAGCGTGGAAAGTGTAATCCCGCAAAATACTTCCCACTTTTAATGAATGTATGTACCAGTAAACTGATTGTGTTGTTTCCCTCTGTCTGTAACAGAATCACGTTTACTTGGAGGTTAAAACAAAATCCTACGTGAAAGATAAAGTGCAAAGTGCCTGTTACGATGCTATGTTGACACAACAGTAAAAATAAGGTTAAAAGTGTATATTTGAAATATAAGAACCTTTACCTTTAGTCCAATTGGAGGAAGAGAATACATTTGTACAATACACACATGGCACAAAATAGCAGTATGTCATTTTTATGGCTGCTTGGTAATTTTGACCTTTGAGATATAATAAATCTAATTTAATAAAATAGACTTGCTTTTTGACTACAGAATGGGTAAAGGCTAAGTAATCCGAACCCTAAACTGAAAGCCAGTTGTACTGATTTCATTTAAACATCATCAGTAATATTATTATTATATATTTTTTTTGCCATATTTTGCACAAGGTAGTACTTACATTTAAATCTGGCTTGAGATTTTCACAATAATATGCCAAGTGTGTTTGTTTGATCACTTTTTATTTGCTTAATTTAGCTTCTGTAATGGAGTATATAAACAAACCTATTAAGAATTTTATTTTTATTTATTTTTTTTATCATGAATTTAAAATATTTTTACCCTTAATGATATGTACCGTCACTGTGAAGGGATGCAATTGATATCGTGGTATGATTTTACATACGAGTTTCAACAGGATGACTTATGCTATAGAAACACAAATGGCATTTTTTTTTTTTTTTTTTTGCAGAAGTCATACAGTAAAAATTGTATGAAAAACACTTGCAAGTGAAAAACAAATTAGCTGCTGTGTGTGGCCATGTGCCTTACTGAACCGTATGAAGATGAATTCTTAGTTTGTCTGTAACCTCAACATGCTGTCGTAAAGCGAAAACCTGCTATAATGATTTCACTGTTGTCCGCAACAGTGACATGATGGTCAAGAGCGCTGCTTTACCTGTGATGATCTTTGACGAGGAGCCCAAGACGCCATTACAGCTGTCGCTGACGGTCGGTTGTGGTGGCGGCGGCATGTTCGGCCGGGGCCGCGGCTTGGGCGCCGGCCGGGAGGGGCGGGGAAGCGAGCCGTACTGGTAAGCGGGCGGCTGCGATTGGGGGCCGTCGTGAGGCGGCGTGTCGGGCGGCGTGGGCGTCCCGGGCGGCGACGGCTGCTCCCCCGGCGTTGGGGGATACGGGGGCGGGTGGTTCGGAGCGTGGATGGGGCTATCTTTGCCCAGGTGGCGCCGGGGGGTGATGGGCGGGTGGTTCGCGGGGCCCGGAGTTTGGTTGGCAGAATGCGAGGAGAAGGGACTTGGTTGTTTGGGTGGTGCTGGCGCCTGTTTCTTGGTGCCTGCATTGACAAAAGACAATAAAAATAAAAATAAAATTGAGGAAAGGCAACAAATACTGCATTTGAAATTTTGTATTTCCTCAGCATGTACAGTTGGTAACAGACATCGAGTTGACATGATGGGCCTTATGCTTTACATTCTGTGGTTGGCTGTCGATGTGCAGGCTCCCTCTCGTGGCAGGCAAAAGAATCGCTGCCTCGATATGGTTCAGTTGGATTGAACTTTTAAAATTCATACATGCCTTTAATCTTCAACGACTGTTTGTTTTAAAACCTTTAGGTCTAATTTGAATGGAATCATTACTTCTGTGGAGGTTTCTTTTTTTCTTGTACTGTGCATAATGTTACATACATGCAAAAGTGCCTTTCATTACAGTTTGTATTTGAAAAGAGAAACCTTTTTTTTTTTTTTTTTTTTTTTTTAAGTGGGTGAAATGCCCAAGGTATTAATAGAGACATATTACACAATTTATTTTTTTTAATTGTGTTTATTATTTATTTTTTATTATGCATTATTTTAAATTGATGATCAATTCCACGTCATTCAGGCGACAGCCTGTACCTCATGTTTTGCACTCACCTCTGCGGACCATATGAGGACTGGGCCCTCTGGATCCACTCTGTGACTGCGGCGTTCCCACTGTAAGCTGGGCTGACCCATTCTTCTGTGGAGGTGGGGTGGATGTGTGCTCCCGGGCCGGGCTGTGGACATAGAAGGTCAAGGTCAAATCATTTCCCGTGTTGAGACTGACATTCAAGGTATTGTGACACAAGAGCATGCATATGAAAACAAGCTTGCGGGTTACAAATATGACACAAAATCAGATAATGAAACATTTGTGAAGTACATCATGCCAGATCTGACCAAGTGGTAGATTTAGAACCAACCAAGCAAGCTTAATAAAAGCAAGCAGGGAGCGATTAAAGACAGGCAGGGGAGACATAAACGACACCTGTAAACAAAGAGTCACGTGATTGAACATGTCACACATTTTGAATTTGGTGGATTCCAACAAGCAAGAGGGGAGGACGATCCGGGTGGCTTCAATTGGTTGAGAGCAGGCGGCGTTGCAGGTAATATTTTGCGGCTACCTCCTTACCTGCTCTCCTCTGTGCCGAGCGGGGAGACCAAGTGCGGTTGCGCGGCGGCTATCTGGCCCCCAGCGCCCAGACCGCCAGCCGGGCCCGGCTGCTCGGCCTCCGGGGTGGCAGCTTGGGGCTGGGGCTCAGAGCAGGCGGGATCCCCACCCTCCTGGAGGGGCAGTAGGGTTTGGGAGGTGGGTGAGCTTAGCTGTGGCTGCTTTCTAATAGTGGTGCCGGCTCTACGTGGGCTGGCCTCTGGATGTTTGTTAACAGTGCTACGGAAGTGAGGTGGGGGGGAGTGGAGGGGGACAAACCACACACACACAGACACACACACAAAATGTAAGAAAAGGCCCAGGAGACGTCAAGAGGAATAGAGAGAGGAGGGCAGACAGAGACGACCCCTCCGAAAGCAGAATCCGTTACAAACTTCAAACCACATCGATGCACAAGAATGATATGCCAGGAAGCCAACACACAACAGGCGACCTACGGTATGACCTAAACTTTAATTGCAAGTTACGGGGATAACAAAAGAGTACACAGTGGAATTCAGACCACATATTACAACATCAAGAAAAGTGAAAGGCGCTACATGTTTTGTTCCAGGTGAGAACACAAAAGGTTGTATAGAAAAAGCATAGAAATCATACAAAAACATTCCCTTCATGGGATCAACTTTTGCACTAGAGTACAGACTGAAAGTTTGGAGGGGGCGGCTGTTGGGTGGGCGTTTCAGTGACCGTGATGGACTCGTCGGCCACTACGTAGTGGGCCGACACCGCCGGGCCCCGCGAATCCTGCCTGCTCGGTGTCTTGGGACGGGACGGGAGGGGAAGCGGCAGGCTGAGGCTGAGGTTGGCGCGAGACAGGTACCTGTCTTTGCGAGGAGGTTGAGTGTCCCCGTCTTGGCCCATGAGGCTGCCGGGGCGCTTCCTCTCCAGTTCGCCGTCCGACATCCCTGGGTGGGTGGGCAAAGCGAACATGCCCGACACGTTGAAGTCCACCTCTGGACAGAAGAAAGAAAGCAGCCGAGTGATACAGTTACATTTGGGACCCAAATCTGTTTTGACTACAGGACATTTAGTTGATCAGCCATGACGGATAGATTTCTTTTTTTTTTTCAACCAGTACTGAAGCACATTACCTTCAGGAAAGAACCAATCAGCATGCTGGATGATCGGCTCGATGATGGCGACCACATGTACCGATGTCGCCGCAGCCATTTCTGCGAGTGTCCTGCGGGGATAAGAAAGACAAGGGAGGAGATAAATGGTCAGCAGCGAAAGAAGAGAACACGATGCGAGTGTGTGCAAAGTTCCCTCACCCCTCTGCCTTTGGCCACAACAGGTTGGGTCCCAGGACGATGGCGATGTTGCTGGGAGACATTTTGTTGACGTCGCGGTCTTGAGCCAATTTGGCCAGAAACTTCACCAGGTACCTGCAGTAGTAATTCAACAATATCTTTTATTAGGGATAGACCTGACCTAGGCCGGGCTGATTATTGGTACCGAATCCGATATTTGCCATTTTGGCAAATGTTGACAAATATCAGCATCTGCCTTTTTACGAATCTTAAGACCAATAAAGCTGGTCTCTCACTGAGCAGTGAATGCTTGCGAACGTAGCAAAATTTTGGGTTTTCATCAGGAAGATGTTCGCAGATTTTACTTGTCACAAAGACATTTCAAACATATTCAGACATTTTTTTTTTTTTTTTTACACTGTGTGTGAAGATCTTTTGAAACCTTTTACGAACCCTGGCGAAAACCCCAAACTTGCTACATTTGCATGCATTTGTCTCTCATTGCATCAATGGATTTATTAAAATTTCCACTTTATTTTATATATATATATATATATATATATATATATATATATATATATATATATATATATATATATATATATATATATATATATATATATATATATATATATATATATATATATATATATTAGGGGTGTTAAAAAAAATCGATTCGGCGATATATCGCGATACTACATCGCTCGATTCTCGAATCGATTCAATAATCGGCAGAATCGATTTTTTTTTTTTTTTTTTTTTTTTTTTTTTTTAGGATTCACACCTTGAGCATGGAAGAATGTTATATGAACGGAACATTAAGCCTTAATATTTTATTTTAATGCTGTTCAAACATGAAACAGATTACAACCTCTATAAGACTGAAATTTCAGATAAATAAATAATACATTTTCATATAAATCTTACACTCTACAAGCTTACTGATTAGTATTTTCTAAATTTGAATGAAAAAAATCACAACGATCGACTTATAAATTCGTATCGGGATTAATCGGTATCGAATCGAATCGTGACCTGTGAATCGTGATACGAATCGAATCGTCAGGTACTAGGCAATTCACACCCCTAATATATATATATATATATATATATATATATATATATATATATATATATATATATATAGCTTAACACATGCTGATGACCGTGGAAGCTTCCTGCAATTTTTGTAAAATATTTTAAACAAAGCTGTCAATTCTTTATATGTTTAAAATTAAAATAAAGTTGTTGTTTTTTTTGTTTTTTTCTCTTTTACTGCAAATTAATATCGACTTGAACTATTGATTATCGGTCTCCTTGACTACTAATAATTGGTATCGTATCGGGCTTTTAAAAAAATAAATAAAAAAATAAAAAAATACATACCGGTCTACCACTAATCTATACTAATGTAGTTCCTAACCCCGGGTTTACACCGGTTGCGGTGCGGCTGCGGTGCGGTGCGTCTTGACTGCGTGCTCCGGACGGGTCAAATTTTTGTCCAATCCACACCGGCTCCGCACAGCTGCGGTCCGGCAGCTCCGTCGCCGACCACTTCCCGCCGTGTCTCGCGTGACCGCGCGCAATCATGTGGCATTAAAAACAACGACAAACACACAGAAAGTTTGTGCTCAACAGAGAAGTAGAAAGAGAGGTGGACTTATTTTGTGGCTTTCTACCTCCATTATAAACCTCTCCTCGTCCATGTTCGCTGGTGTCTAAACCGTGAATGAGCACCTCGCACGTTAACTCCAGGCCCGTCTACGCCCACATCACGTTTTGCTAGCATGCTTGCGAAATAGGAGCTGGCGAGTGTTTTATCTTGAAAGGTAACCGGAAATTTATTTTGAAACTGCGTCGGTCTTCCTGTCCCGCTCGATGTGTTTTGTGCTAGCTTGCCATTTGCCGGAGGCCTACCGCTGCGGCGTCCGGCAAAAATAGAAAATAGGCTATCCTTGCGGAAGGGCTGTGGCACGCCGCAGCTGAGACGCAGTCGACACGCAACGCATCCGCAAGCGGTGTAAACTGCACCATTCGAATGAATGGAATCTAATTGCTTGCGTCGCCGGAACGCACCGCAACCGCACCTCAACCGCAACCGGTGTAAACCCGGGGTAAGGCACCAAGAAAAAAAGAGCATTATTATGACTTTCTTTGTCCAGATACAATTTCACTTATTGTATCAAATGTTTTGAAATGTATTCCATTAACTGTAAGCAAAGTCAGACGGCACCTACCTAAAGTTGGCTTTGTGGGTCTTTGGCATACGGTCACATGTCACCCACAAAGCCTGAAGTCGCTTGTCTGGGTCAGACACACTGAAACACACACACACACACACACACACACAGTTACCATCCATCGTTGGAACACACTGTTCCAGTTTTGGGTGTCTTCTTACTTCGACGCTTGTGTCCACTCATCATACAGGCCAAAAGTCATGAGAGGTTCAGGAAGTTCCCTGAGGTACGACTTCAGGGCTCCTGTGTGCAAACGAGCATGTAAAACGGTTGAGAAAAAGGATCTGAAGCTGATCAGGTTTCTGATTGTGTGAGGCTGTAAAGACCCAGAAATGTTGTTACCGGCGACGGCGTGAGGATCAGAGTAGAACTCTTCAAGCTGCGAAATGGAACAGTCCAGTGCGGCTTTTAACTTTTTTAGTTTTGAAGCTCCCGCTGCTATTCTGAACAGACCCTACAGGGTAAATACGTTCAAAATAAGTAACTAAAACATTTTCAAATAAAAGTATTTTAGAGCAATGGCAATGTTTGGTGTGCAAAAGAATCACCGGCTAAGTACAGTTCACTTGTATTTACATTTTTTAGTTCAACACATCTGCATTTAATCTTTAAAAGGGATATTATTGAATAGATTTAGATGCATGTTTTTATATAAATTTCCTTATATACTCTATAAAACAATTGGAGAATGCCTAATGGAATACACTGTGGTAGTCTATGGCCACGCATTTGTAGTTTTTAGCCAAGATGAATGAAGATGGTGAGAACAACATCAACGTTTTCCTTTTTTATTGTTCATCTCTCTTTCTCTTGAGCATACCTCTTCCTTCATCCCTGTCTCCAGCAGCATCATAACGCAGGCCTCGATGGGCAGGGCAATGTCCCGGTTACTCCGCTTGAGGTGCTCCTCCAGAGCTGTGCCGAAGGCTGGCTTCTCCGTCCAGGACTCTAAAGAAAAAGGCGTTGATGTGTTCATCTCTTCTTCTGGTAATTAAATGTCTCGTTGCTCACCTTGCTGTAATTGGATATTCGGAATAGCCTCCTCCAGAGCTGCCAAAGACTTCCTGTGGTAGTCTGCCTGGGCCTCTAATAACTGTCATAATACATGGGCCAGCATTAATGCAGGTGTCTTTGGTTGTCACTCTCGATTATCGCTCATCACAAATGAAGTGAAACTAGCCGTAGCTGGCCCCACCATCAGATAATAGCGTGCGTAGTCTCCTTCCTTGGATGCAAAGTTGTACATGTCTGCTGATAACTGGTCCTGCGGAAAAAACGTCCAGATACATTATAGAAAAAAATTTGATCATTTTATGTCATGTATTTTAGTGGAGTGGAAACCTACTTTGCATATTTCTACTTTGTTCAGAGCCTCTTCCATCTCGTCCTTGAGGGAGTCTACCTTAGATGCCATAGCTTGGTTGCTAGACTTGGTTGCTTGGCACCACCTGCACAACCATCACTTATTACACCCACCCAAAAAATGTCTTCCATGCTTCAAAGGATGAATTTCAAAGGTACTGGATTAGTAACAAAATTGTAATGTTTTCTTTTACATTGGGGCAATGAAGTATTTTTACAATCAAGTAGTCTAGTGATTATCCCATCGAGTTAGTTGAGTAATCCAATAAAAATGTATTTTGTTTTCCTAAATAATAGTATTACTTTTGTCCACTTGGGGTCACCTCATCACGTTCATTGAGAATGTCCAGTTGCAGTTGTGTTAGCCAACTAACCATTAGCCAGTCTGTGTGTTGAGACTCACAGCCGTCTGTTGTCGCCATTCAGGTGGTGGGAAAGTGTTTATTACATGTTTATTTTGTTGTCATTCATTCAATAAAGAAAGAGCATCAGTGGCTACCTCTATCCTTGACAAAATATGGAGCATTCTAAAATGTTTAACTGACCATGATAGTCTATTAAATTAGTTGTGTGGGCAATCATAGATGTGCTGCTTGCTTTGAAGCAGACATTTGATCTTTTCCAAGAGTGAAACATATCCAAACTTTGGTATGTCTCACTCTTTTCTCCTGGCTCAGTGCCACTGTGCCAACTTAATTAGTGCAGGTGGAAAAAGACCACTGCAAAACTTTGAGGAAGACATCTTTTTCAAGCAAATTCAATAATTGTTGCAGCCCTAGTTACTTACTTGTCCTATTCTCCATACCTCCAAAAAATGGAATAGTTGATTTTAGCATGTTTAATAAAAAACAGGGAGGGGGGAAACTTGCACTGTCACCATTTGGGCTTATCAGACAATGTATATACAGAATATTGCAAGAAAAATTGAAACAACCTTGTCTTGGCCGAGTCATAGTCCAGGACCAATTTGGCGAGTTGCCTCCTCTGTTTTAATATGTTGGGTATGTCAACCTGTGAGACGTCAAGTTTCAACAATGAGAGCAAAATCAAGAAAAAAAAAAGAAAAAAGATGAGAGCAGGTGTTGTACCTCGGCCAGCGTGTTGAGAGGATCCAGAACATCACTCTCGATCTGCACTTCATGCTGCATCAGTTCACGGGCCAACTTGCTCTCTGCCTCACCGCACACATCCATCATCTTGCTGTTCACACATTATAGATAGAAAATACATGCTGCTAATGCTCGTTCAAGAGAGAACACAAATGTCTTCTTTATTGGTCCATTTGCATCATGACAGTCAGTTTTACACCCGGTTCACATTTCCTTATCTCACCCAATCAGACTCTCATCTCCCAGCTGAGAGCCGCCCTCTTGCATGGCCTGAGACAGTGCGGTCAAGGGTAGCTTTCTCTAAAGGGACAAAAACAAAAAAAAAATAGAAAAAAGTGACTAGGGATGTAACGATATCCAAACATCACGATACGATATTATCACGATATGAAGCTCACGATACGTTAATTATCACGATATTGTGGGGAGGTTGGCGATATTTAAAAAAGGTAAGAATATTGTGTTTAAAAAAAAAATTTAAAAAAAGAGCTCATACAAAAAAAGAACAATATTGTGCTTTTGTACATAACAGCAATGCATATAAACCAGCTGCAATCTCTAATAACAATATTGAGGCTCTTATTTGTTAATGCACGCACACATTGAGTTCCTCCACATATTCACTTGTTTCACAATCATATTACATTCGCCTTCATCTGACAATTAGAGTAATTGTCATTGAAATAAATCTGACTTTTTTAACAGACGTGTTGCTTTTAAATATTGTGAACATGACGAAGATATTGCGGTAGTTTTAATATCACGATATCACGATATTGCGATAGAGGTCGTGGGTTCAATTACTGGCCAACTCGCACCAATGGCTATAAAAATGGGACCTATTGCCTCCCTGCTTGACCATCAGCTTTGAGGGTTGGAATTGGGTTATTAGATCACCAAATGATTCCAGAGTGCGGCCCCTGCTGCTGCTCACCGCTTCATCAGGGTCAAATGAAGAGAACACATTTTGCCCCACTTATGTTGGTATGACAATCAAGTGGTGTACTTTAACTTTTTAAACTTTAACAGAAGAGAATGTGTATTTGTAAAACAGTCAATTCTATGCAACCGTGTTAGGTAACTTACACTTGAGTAAAACTGGATGATACATGTCTCAATATGATGCTATAGAACTACAGTATGATTTCTCAACTGAACGAGTGTTGCAGACATTTTATATTCCTATCACACTAGTAGCAATTTCCCAATGTGCGTGTCAGAAAGAGACATGTCCCGAGTTGCTCTCATGTTTGTGTTAAATAAGTATTATATTCATTGCACAGGACCACGTTTGGGCAGCGATGATGCATCCTTATTGAAACAAAGAGTACTGTATGTGTGTTACATTATCCCCTGAAATCTTGACTTGTTCTCGCAACAATTTTCAGTGTCATGTAGGCACATGCGAGCTTGATGATTTTACAAAATACTGAGTTGTGTCCACGTGCAAGTGGAAAGATGGATGTTGATTGTTAGTTGACTCACATGTCTCTTCTCGGTGTCTGTGCCCAGTTGACCCTGCAGACAGGACACCAGCCTCTTGTGTGTGTTGTGTGACATCAAGCGGACCAGCTCCATGCGCCTCTCGATCTGAGCATCAAAATAAGACAGCATAAAAATTGACACACACGTCATACTTTGTTTGAACAGTTCATCATCAAGGAAGCAAGGCAGGGCTCAAAATCCAAACACAGATGCTTCTCCGATGCACATCGATCTGTCAACACTCCATCATGCTTCGGTTGTTACTGAAAGGCAACACAAGGGTGTTGATGGCATTTTGTCAAGCTTGAGTTGGTGGCGCTTCCCTCGTGTGGTAATATTACAGGCAAATAAGAAACAGACTGATGGATCGGGGTGTTTTTATGAACATGTGATGTGACTTTCAGTTGTCAGACTCATTACTCACCACTTCCAGCTATGATGTAGATAAAGCTACTCTATGTAGGATTTCCCAAAAAAATATCTTAACAATAGCCTTTTTATTTGACCATTTATGACTGAAACATATTCTAATTAGTAGATCAACATCTTCGCTGTTCACAATGGGTACTCCGACAAGCCTCTGGCCAATATTATTTAGGAAGCGTCCGGTCCGAATCCTTCGAATTTCCCGCCCTCTGTCTGCAGGATGTGACGTCATGCACGTCATCGTCAGTTGTTTCCTGTCGCGCGAAGACGGAACTAGTACAGATTTTCTCTGCCCCAGACACCCGCTGTTACTCCTAGGAAGGCTGCTCAAAAAAAAAAAAATGAAAACAATGTCAAGTGCCAAGAAAAAAAAAATCTAAACTTGATAGTGACCGACGTCGGGCAAGACCGAGAGTGAACATTGGTTTGACATTTCAGCGGTGGAGAGAGTTGAGATCGGACTTGGATTAGAAAAGTGATTCACAGCTGGCTTTCTTTCTACTCCAAAAAGGTAAGAAGCGAGTATCTTGACATTTAGAAAAAAAATTGTTGTTTTCAAATAGCAGTAACCTCAAGATCGATCACTTCTCGGTCGTAACTATTGGGGTGAAAGTGAGGTGGACGGCAACATTTAGCGTGAAAGGGGCGGCAAAGTTGAATGTAATAGAACAGAATGACTTTATGAAGAACAGACGTTCCATTCCGCGGCGTTTCAATCAGGCTAAATGTCGCCTTATTTTCCTCCGTGAAAACAGCCTATTGTAGCTACATTATGCTAACGGAATGTGAACGGTACTACTGAATGGCGATAACATTCACGGCCATATCACACTAAGTAGTGAATGGGTCTATATGTTTTTCACAATCGTCAATTTCCATAACTGACAGCCCACCTTTCAGCTCATGCACAATGACGCTAGCCTGGGGGCGACAGACACTAATAATGACTAGAATCAGGTTGACATCCGTCGAGCGGGGTGACTACAATATGTAACTGCATATTAACATCGGAATGAGGTCCAATTAATTGACGTCATTTGCACATCGTTTTGGAGTACAGCACAGGACTGGACTTCGACCGACTAAAGCAATATGATCTGCACGTCCCGTGGACATCAATTGTTTAGTGGGGATCGAGAGTCTCATTCCGTGAAGTGGCCAGCTTTGTATAACATTATAAAACTTCTTACCTCTGAAAACATAGTTTAATTGGATATGAAGAGCCCAGTCTTCAGTATTGAGGTCGTGCACGTACGAGTGCGCGCAGCGTGTACGAGCGTGCAGTTTGTTTTCGGCCACAGGTGGCAGTAGAGATTTGAAATTTTAAATCTGACATATAGCTGCTTTAATGCTTAATTTAAAACTACATATGATGTAGTTAATGCTTCCATTAAAAGTATACAGCACCGTGTTAAAAAAACATTTTTCCCCTTGTGTTAGTAGCGTTATAAGAACAATATCTAACTTTCTTGGTCTACTTATTAGAATACATTACTAAAATGTAAAAGTGTAAGTTTTTAGTGAAATACCTATACATTGTATTCTGTCTCTTACATACAAGTAAGGTACATGTATTGTGTACAAGACACAATTCAGTGAAATGTACCTTTTGACCATTCCCATGGCAGTAAGTTAAATATTATCTGAAAATAATACAAATGTACAATACAAACAAATAAGGCCAAGACATATTCAAACAATGAACAGCAAAGTAGGCCTGCAAAATCCATCCTCAATTAAAAACAATTCAAATGACTTGTATGAATAAAAAGTTCAGAGAAACAAAACGAATGGGGACTGCAACACAGTGCTGTACATACATATGACTTTATATTCATCTCGTTTTAGAAAGTACATTATTGTCAGGAGCTGCAAACGCAGACTGTACACACACTCGGAGAGCACATACAGTACCTCTCTACCAAAGCCAATAGTCCATTTGGAAATGAATGGATGAGTTTTTGGTAGAACTATTACTAAAGTTTGAGTACTACATTCAGAATTTAGTCAGAAATCTTATATTACACAACATATACTGGACCGGTATTACCTGCTTAAAGGATTGGCTTTTGCCATAGCAGTAGAAGGCCAGGCCAAAGAAAAATATTTGGAGTTAATCAATTAAAAAAAAAAGGAAGCTATTTCAAGTAACACAAACAATGTGTGTTTTTCATCTAATTACAGTGGTTATTATATTTTTGTACTCAATCCTCCTGATAGCAAGCCCTGTCCTTTGGAGTTTGTTATTGAACTGTGAAAAGTACGTCTGAGAAAGATGGCATCACTTAAAAGCACACTTCCTCTTCCTGTTTCAAAATAAACAAAGCACGGCCCCTCATTAGCTGAGCGATTCCCATCTTTTACTCTCTCATCTTCCCATTTCCACATTTCAGAATATTAGTCTTTTTTTCATTGCAAACTTTCCCTCCCCTGTTATACGCTGATACCAGACCCCAAATGAACTTCCCTGTCTGGTTCCAATTGATTAGCTCATCTTTAGCCAATCTTCGGCTGAGATTTACATACTTTGACAGCTCGAATGGATCCAGACGCGCAACAACCGATGCCAGAAAACAACTGTGGCCTGCCTGACGGACTGCCGAGGTGTTGGCGGCTCAACAGTCTGGATGCATCGGCTAATCACAATGTCTGGTGCTGACGAGTGCTTTTGGAATAATCCAAGAGGCGCACACCGTGTTCAAAATGTCTGTGGTTTTTTACTCAAATGTTTTAAGCAGATCTGGAGTGTGACTAAAGAAACCACCCCATATATGAACTTCATCCGAAGAGGAAAGACCCGAGGTCTCAGAGCACTCGAGAGTTTAAACTGCTATCATACATGATGTCATTTGACCTAATTTCAACAACCATCATTTAACTCTACATGTGTTTTGCTTTTTCTTTGGCTTTTCATGGCCACTTTCCAAAAGGAGCATTATTTAAAGCCCCAGTGTGCAATAAGTCACCACTAGATGTCGCTATAACATAGAATGCTGCCGAAATGAATGCATTTAGAAGCACGCACACTATGGTGGCTCAGAGACCACACTTCGCAAGCCTATCACCTCGGTGAGTAGCAGCGACTTGGCAGCCGGTGTGAAGCATGACGAGCAACACCGAAAGACCAAGTGAGCCAGATTTAGCCAGAGCAGCTAACAAGAGCGGCTAGCAGTAGTTAGTCGGAGACATAGGCTGGAGTGGCTAACAAGAGCGGCTAGTGGGAGAAGCTAGTACAAAAAAAAAAGCTAGTAAAAGCTTGTGAGAGCAAAGCGGATGGTGACAAGCGACGGGGCGAAATCACGGGATTCAGCGACGACAACCTGCAGGCCACAGCAGTGAAAGGTAAGCGGCGGTCGACGTCAACCCATTGGGTTCGACACTCGACGCAAGCACCACCCAGCCTAACTACGGTCGTGAAGTTGTCCTTTAGGCATCCGTAGCAGGAAGATGGCGGTGAAACATGTAAGCCCCTCTCGTAAAATGAGACTATGACATGTACAATTTGTGATTACTAGACCTACAATTATATTGTAAAAATATATGTTTATACGGTGCCTGCGTGGGTCTTCTCCGGGTACTCCGGTCTCCTCCAACATTCCAAAGACATGCATGGCAGGTTAATTGGGTGCTCCGAATTGTCCGTAGATGTGCTTGTGTGTGTGGATGGTTGTTTGTCTCTGTGTGCCCTGCGATTGGCTGGCAAGCAGTTCAGGGTGTACCCCGCCTACTGCCCAAGGCCAGCTGGGATAGGCTCCAGCACCCCCCGCAACCCTTGTGGGAAGCAAGCGGTTCAGAAAATGGATGGATGGATGGATGGATGGATGTTTACACGATATTTTTATTTTTTTCATACTATTGACAAATAGTTTTAAAAATGAATGTACTGTTGGTTCACTGCAAGGTGGCGCTAGGGATCACTGACTGTACCTTTAAGGCAGTCCTTCTGAAATGGGGAGGGTAAAGGTTGGGGGGATGCAATGTGATAGCGCCGTCATCATGGCGGGGGAGCGGGGGCGGGGGGTGATGGACAGTAGGGGTGTGAATTGCCTAGTACCTGACGATTCGTATCACGATTCACAGGTCACGATTCGATTCGATACCAATTAATCCCGATACGAATTTATAAGTCGATTGTTGCGATTTTTTTTCATTCAAATTTAGAAAATAGTACTAACACAGTGTAAGATTTGTATGAAAATGTATTATTTATTTATCTGAAATTTCAGTCTTATAGAGGTTGTAATCTGTTTCATGTTTGAACAGCATTAAAATAAAATATTAAGGCTTAATGTTCCGTTCATATAACATTCTTCCATGCTTAAGGTGTGAATCCTAACCCGAAGTAAGACGTTTTGTTGAATATTTTTCCATTAAAAATGGAAGTTTAAAAATCGATTCAGCCGCCTATTGAATCGATTCGAGAATTGCGCGATGTAGTATCGCGATATATTGCCGAATCGATTTTTTTTAACACCCCTAATGGACAGTAACATATCTTTGTTGTTGTTGCAGTACTAGAATGAAGAGCTGCACATCCACTACAGTAGATGGCAGTGGCGCACCCATTGTCAAAGAGTACACAAGGCATATTATCCCCTTGGCAGAAGTTTACTGACTATAATTTTATAGACAAATACAAAAATTGTTTTGACAAATGCAGGGAATTGGGAGGCCGTGAGATATTAATTGAGTACCACTGCACTGTGCTGTGCTAAAGGGCTTGTGATACCGATTAATTATTTTGCTATTGCTTTATATATTATGCAAATCATCATCATCATCATCATCATCATCATCATAAGGCAAAACTAGTGCCAACATCCCGGAACAGATTATGTAAACCTAGAGGTTTAACTCTCCAGTATATACTGGAGGGAATCTGGACTTCACCAGGGCTCTGACCCATCCTCACTCTCTTCAAAGTCGATTCTGCAAAAACATTCACTGAGAAGTCAAACAAGCTCTAACTTGTCAATTCTCCAACATGCTTCAATTCAGCCTCAGCGAAAAGGGTTCAAACCCACATTAGTCTGGGAAACAAGTTTGAGAAATACACATTCAACAAGTAGATGAGTAACTTTCCTAACAAATAGCTCAACTTTAAAACTTAACATAGTAGCCCGTTCTTGCGTTCTTGTACCTCCAAACAATTTCTAATTTCTTCTAGCAAGTAATGTCTTCTCACATCTTGACTATTGCAATTCTCTCTTCACCTGCCTCAACAAAACTTATTTAGACCGACTCCAATTAGGTCACCACACTGCTGCTATGCTTTTGTCCAGATCCCCTAAGTTCAGCCACATAACTCCTGTTTTGTCATCCTTGCATTGATTTCCTGTTCATTTAAAGCAACAACTAAAGAACTTTCAGTTTACGTTGATTATGGCAGCGCCATATGGACAAAAGAGATATTGTTATGTCTGAAGGAAGACCACATTTCCGATGAGGACAAGCACATTGCATCGTTTTTTAGTTCACGCCAGCGAGTGAAAGCCAGTCCAATGTTGATCCTTGACTGTCCTATTATCCGGGTAGCTTCACTTTTCTTTTTTCGTTTTTGTCTCCTCAGACAAAACTTTTCAGTTGTTTTGCAGCTTCTGCCAGGAAAGCAGTAATTGTGTCTTGACATTCAAATTGACTTCCATCTTTGTAACGAATGGGTAAAGGGGGAAGTGACGTATGCCATAAAGCAGTCAGCACATTTGTAGTTTTTTTGTGTGGCAGTGCTCCTAGTACCATCCTCCTCAATATTTCTTAATGCCAGTAAAAATGATACAGACCCCCTCAGGACATGGCAAAGGTACCATCCAACCAGTTTTATCCTCCTGACTACCAGCAATTCAAATTTGTCCTCTGTAGTGGACCTTTTTAAACCTGAATATCTCCCACCCAGTGCATACGATAGAATTAACTCCTTTTGTGCTCTTGAGGACATTCAGAGCTTTCCAATGATACCAAATGTGTAGGGGTGGGGCTTTGCTATCTTTGATTGCATCATAAAAGAAAATGGCTTCCCTCAGTGCAAGCATTTTTAGGGAAGAGGAAAATTAAGTGTATAAAAATTTTTTATTGAACAAATTTAGGCTTTAAATGTTGTTAGCATGTTTTCTATAAGACTCTTAAGAACACAAAGTATTGTTTGAATTATTTTAACTGTATTTGAGCCTAGCATTTAAGTTGTTTTTTTTTAAATGTGCTCTGTAGTGGACACATCATAGCTTAAAAATAAAAACTTTTTTTTTCCAAAAATTTCTTTTGCAGTATTCCAGTTATGTCACAAAGTTTGGGGAATATCAAAATAAACATGATTGGACAATACTTTTTTTTTCCTGGTAGTCAGGAGGATGTGTCAATGTTTTATCAGAAGAGTTGTGAAAATATTTTATTAAGGTTGAAAAGTTCCTTAGTCCTACTTTAGGTAGTCAGTCCAAAACTTGTTGTCACTTATAGTGCCCTCAATAGTCAGGTTCCTACTTTGTGGATCGGGTGTTGTCATTTTCTTGTCCTGTTAAGTCACTTTTGTCTTTTTACTTAGTCTCCCACAAAAGAAAAACAAAAGTCTATCAGTCCCCTGTCTGTCGCAAAAATTGTGGAATCTGCTTCCTCTTCAGCTAGAAACTGCCTCTAATGTTGAATTCATTCAAAAGCAGTGAAAAATACATGGGGCCATGTTGTTTCGGTTTGGTCATGTCGACCAACTGTGACATTCTAGGTTTGGTCATGTGACATCCACAAGGTGAGCTGTGATTGGTTACCTGAGCCCTTGTAATGTCATTTTCAGTCGACAGCAAGTTGCAAAATGTGTTTTTAAAGGTACTAATTGTACCTGAAAAATAATGAAAATCTCAAATTTATTATAGGCAAAATATTAATGTTTGACTGTCAAAAATGGCTAAAAAGGTAAAGTATCCCTTTAAGTGCTGAACATATTTTATCAGTTGCAACAAGATCTCACTGAGTGCATCCCCAGGCCTTCAGGTAGCATTAAAACACAAAGGGCACAACTCTCCCACTGAGGCGAGACGTGTCCAAACAGGATCAATACCTCAGACAGCGCAAAGCACATTGGGGGAAAAAATGAAAGCACAACGACAACTACGCCAAGGAAATCAAAGTGTCAAATTTCTCGTCGGAGGCCACTGAGGAGTGGGGAGTGCATTCTGATGGGGGAAAATAAACGGGAATGGAGAAAACCCACCGGGGAGAAAGTTTTCACTACATATGTGTAGATGGCATGCTAAACTAAATTAAGCACATCCAAAAAGAGATGACTCTTATCTAAGCACATGTTGCAAAGATGACTGATGAAGCAGCAATTCCAATCCTTGCACCGCACTGACGGTCACATTCCTCACTGAAGGAATGTCGAACGCAGCTAAAGGCTCCTGACATTCACAATCCGGAAGACATGCTTTCTTTGGAGGAGCTAGCTCAGTTTGCTTCAGATATTTGTATTACCAGAATCGTCAGACTGAGCAAAGACTGATCACCAAGCCTTTCATTTCACATACTAAAGATCCCTTCATGTGGGGAAACGCTGCTCCCCAGTACTTCCCACTTTTCACAGTGATGTCAGCCTTACTTTCCGATGCACTCCCATCCCCACCCCCACCTCACGATCACCAACATTTTAAGATAGCACAACATTGCCCTGGTTTGAAAACCCTGACACCTCCTCCCCCTGTAGTCGTCAAACCCTGAATGAAAAGACTCCGGATGATGTTGTAATTCCAAGAGTTTTGCCTCAAACTTGGCGTGAATGAAGATGATGACTTTACCAGGCTGAGCTTTTAAGGGAAAACGACTTCCATATTTGACTTTTCAAGAAAATGACCTTCACTGTACTACAGTATTTCTTGCTGTAAGCTTGGGGTGGAGCTTTAGACAATATTTCCTGAATGAATCAACTGTTCATTTTAAAATATTTTGATTGGGAGCTCAACATCCGATAGGTGAAGTCATGTTAAACTTTTTTAGACAGACTGAATCAACAGTGTAGTGTCTACGATGGTTACAAGTTACAACCAAGTAATGGACGCCAGTTTTCCCTCCGTTGAATCAATATGTGATTCTTAATTAAGTATCATTTCCTCTATGTGTCTTTTATCGGGCAGAGAACATACTTGATAGCACATGAAGAACATGTGAGTTCTATTAGGTAATACGTCAAGAAAAGTAAGGATCTTACATAAAAATGTTGCAGTTAGACCTAGGGGTGTTAAAAAAAAATCGATTTGGCAATGTATCGCGATACTACAGCATACAATTCTCGAATCGATTCAATAGGCAGCCGAATCGATTTTTTAACATCCATTTTTGATGGAAAAATATTCAAAAAAACGTCTAACTTTCACACCTTAAGCATGGAAGAATGTTATATTAATGGAACATTAAACCTTAATATTTTATTTCAATGCTGTTCTAACATGAAAAAAGGTTACAACCTATTTGTTAAATACAGTGGCTCACAGTTATAAAACTGAAGTTTCAGATCAATAAATAATACATTTTCATACAAATCTTACAGTGTACATGACATGTATAGGTTTACTGAATGGTATTTTCTAAATTTGAGTAAAAAATCGCAACAATCGACTTGTAAATTCATATCGGGATTAATCGGTATCGAATCGAATCGTGACCTATGAATCGTGATACGGATCGAATCGTCAGGTATGAGGCAATTCACACCCCTAGTTAGACCACAGAAAACTGGATAAATATTCAATGAGTGGCCTATAAAAAGGTTCAAATTAAATATAAATGTACATTTAAGCTAAAAGAAGTCAAATTTGTTATGTACCTACTGGGTTGTATGTTAGCATGCTACAAAGATGATAGTGCTACAAAGATGAGACCATACCATTATGTTAGCCTAATAGCAGAATTGCACAAGTAGTTTTCATTTCTAATGTCCTGTCACATTTTGAATAAGAATACTGGTACTTGCTTAAAAAAATAAAAAAATAAAATAAAATAAATAAGGTCAACGTAGCTGGTTGGCTATCGAGGTTATGGTAATCCACATAGGCAAAATTGAGGTAACTGGAATCTGTTTGGTAGTTCAAGTTGTGTTCTTTGTCGAATGTTTAAAAATTACCCTGCCTTCTCCAACATACCTGCGAGCCTAGTGGGGATAAGCAGTTCGGAAAATGAATGGATGGATGTTTAAAAATTATGTGAGCATTTTATACTATTGAGCTACCAAGTTATCCTTCTGGGGTACTAACAGATGATTCCAATAAGAGTCAAACAGCCAAAAGAGAAAATAAGTCCTCAAACAAAATGGCAAAAATAATGTGTTGTGTTTGTGTTTGTCTGTCCGTTTGTTACCCAATATGCTACATTTTGGTTCAATTAGAATAATGTATTCAGATAGACAGACAAACTCAACCAAGTGCATTTCAGTGAAATACCAAATTGATTTGTATTCACTTCCTTGGTACTTTTGTGGCCCTTCTACAATGTCATGGAACATGTGCATGTTTTTTTCCCTGTAATTATATTACCAAGCACGCACCAGGCATAATACCGCACAACCACAGCCTCAAGAGATTTAACACCTTAACTCGTGATTACAACACCAAATATTGAGCTTCCATCTAACTTTATGCAGCGGGCATCATTTGTTTGTGTGAAGTATTTACCTGGAGGAGATCATCACTCAGTACCTCAGTCTTCTCAGCCCTGAGGAGAGAAACACAAATGAGAATTTGGACTTATGGTTCAAACACTTGCACGTAAAAAAAAAAATTATGGCAACTATCTTATTTGATTATAAAGAAATCTATCTTTTCTTTTGATTATGGGGGGAAAACTGATAGTTCACATTCTGTGCTATTGTGTTAAGTCATCAACTATGCATATTGGAGTTCAACTACACAATGCTTAATTTGATGCAAACCAGCTGAAACTTTTAAATCTAGCTCAACCAGTCTTTTAAGTACACAGCAGAATGAGTGTCAGCACATGATAACACTTGACCATAATAATAATGTGCACAGTCAAACTGTTTACTTGACAGAGCCACACACTCAGCATCAACTAACTCCTTTCTATGAGGGAGCTGTCAAGATTCCTCCGGCGTGTCCCAACACACGATTCCTCTGTTGTGTCACCGTGTTTGTTATGGCAACAGAAGGTGAGCGAGTGTGTGATGTAAGTTGTCAAGTGGCTCGTTAAAGTCTCAAACGCTCCATTCATAATCATGACATCATGCCATGCTTCTCTGGGGAATCTTCAATATTTATTAGGGTGGGAATGGATGATATGACAATGCACTAGGACAATTACTCTTTCAATATATAATGCTGTTGTGCTGCTGAAAACGTGCACAACAAGCTGAAAAAGCATTTGCAGGGCTCTGGACTGTGACCAATTTGGGTGCCCTAATTTAATTACTTTATGGGGCACCCAATAACGTAGGCTGCATCTGTACGACCATCCTTTGGAGGGGTAGGGGTGGGGGGGAAGTCACCGTGTGTACTACATGTATTACATTTGGAGGTGTACATTTGGAGATATGTGTGCAGTCAGTTTTGTTTGTTTGTTTTGCGTTTTTTAAGAGTGGCAAGTTTGAGTGCAACTAACTTTTGTGCTGGTGCACCAAAGAAACAAAGTTGGGCGCACTGGTAGAACCAGTGCAAAAACAGTTAGTCCTGAGTCCTGATTTGTGTCATGTACACTTAAGCATGTGCAGTGTTAACTGCATTTGTTGCCTTGTGTGAGTACAACTTTTAAACATTCATCCATTCAAGCCTAATAAACAACTAGGTCCCTCGTTTACAGAAAGCACATTCTCTATCTAACCATGCAACAAACACCCCCCCCCCCCCCCCCTCCTTCCACTGCTACTGTCTGTCAACATCCACAAAATGCTTACTCCACACAATCCCTCTGTGGCCAACTGAACCGGCCTTCCTGAAAAACACGTCACCAAAGAGTTCCACTCACACCACATTGAGTGAACTGTCGGGTAAATCGTCAGCTGGACTGTTATGGTGCCCTTTTACAACTCTTGTTCAACATATTGAGAAATGCATGTGTGGAATCCAAAGCCAGAGGAACATGGAACTGCACGAAATACCATCAAGACCAGCAATGACCTCTCTGACCTGAATCCCATCAAACACTTTTGAGCAATGGGCTTGTCACGGAATCAAATACACAATATCATATCCCACGACCACTTCCCAATTCAAGCATCACTCCACTGACTTACAGTTTGTTTTCAGATTGATTTCAAGATTTTACTGCCTGGCTCTGAACTATACGTCTAAATTTTTAAACAAGAATGATCCAGTCTGTGGCTTTGAACTTTTTTTTCCCCAATTTCAAAATGCATTAATCTATTTTTAGCATCCCACATCAGCCTTCCTGGTCTCGTTGGTTCTGGAATGGTTTGTTGAGTGGGATTCTGAGGACGTTATAAAGAGTAGGCAGGTAAATAGGATTTGGGGGGAGGTTCTGGAAATTTATGGAGGCTAGCTAGGAAGGCCATTATTATATATCACCTAGGGAGGTAGTTGGTTGGGTTTGGTGGGTGCGTTTTCTTGGAGCTAAGTATCAGAGCTGATTTTGTAATTAGACAGGCAGGTAGAGTGGGTGGGTGGATAGTCGGTTCGATACCAGACCTCTACAGCACTATCAACTACAAATACATTGTTCAATTAGCGCCTTTATAGGGGCGTTATTATCTTTGTAAAGCAGGTATGTTCTTTATATCGCTCTCTTGTATTGTCTCTCATTACATTTGCAGATGGCTTGTGGCCGTTAATATTTTTTATGTACAGTAATTAAATCATTCACATACTAATTAACAATACGGTACTTTCACCTTTCTCAACAACTCACAATGCGCTAGTTTACACTAGCTAAGTGACTGTCGTGTACCATCAAGTCCTTCCGACCTCGCCCACGTTTTAAAAACTACAAAGTGACGAGTAGCGTGTTAACTGTTCCATGACTTCAAAGCTTCGCGTTGTTAAGTGCCATTAAAGCCCATAAAAGAATAAACAGCACAGTTAGCTGCCAGTTACTTACTTGCTATTGTAAAGTTCCTAACAAATACTCACCTCCCGACTGTTTGGTTGGCCAGTTGCCTCATACGGTTAAACTGTTTCTTCATGTTATTAGTCCTCTTGGTTCCAGTTTAAATGAAACCTCTCTCACACACACACAAAAGTCAACTTCACCTCCGCGGACTCTTTTTCTCTCACAGTGGCTCCGAAAAAGTTGGGCTATGTCGGAGCCATTGTGCCTCAAAAAACTCCACACTGACGCTCAAATCTTGTTCGAACCTTCCGGAACGACTTTCCAATAAAAGGCTACGAGAAGCGCTACTTGTGTCTCGACCAGCTGACAACATGCCAGCGAGGAGTGACTTCGTTGTCGGTTAGTTGATTAATGCTGCTGCGAGCACAAGAAGGAAGTGACTCGCCTTTCCTACTGTAACATACGCATACGCACACGCACACGTGATACCTCCGCACGGGAAAGAGAAAGACACTTCATTAGGTACACCTCGGCTATCTCATCACAGCTAAAACAATTGTTTTTAAACATTCTGCTTTTACAAACCGCAAAAAACAGCAGGGAATTTTTAGCCTTTGGTTCTATATGCATTTTACTTACATTATTTAACCACAGAAGAATATAAATATACGATTTAAATAAATGTTTAAAACGCAATTTAAATAAATAAATAAATAAATTGTAAAAGCATTGCGATTAGGAGTGCTCGCTTCTCTGACCTGCCCGTCTGTTACTGCATGCCTCGTTCTACAATATTTGTTTTATTGTTGTTTCTTTTTGTTTTATTTTATTGTTGTTTCTTTTTTGAAGATGAATTTCCTTACGGGGACCAATAAATCAATCTAATCTCATATAAAATGTATTTATTTTATTTATTTTTTTGCACTAGTCATAGCCATTGAATCTGTTTTTTTTTTAAAGTCAATTTGTTGTTGTTGTTGTTGTTGTTGTTGTTGTTGTTGTTGTTGTTGTTGGTGGTGGTGGTGGTGGTGGTGGTGATGGTGGTGGTGGTGGTGGTGGTACAGGGACTCCTGTTAGTGGCACATGAAAGAATCACTTTCAAACTGAAAGAATCACTTTCAAACTGTAAACTTGCATTTAATTTTCTATAACTGTTTTTAACTGTTTAGGTAGCTTTTTTTATTATTAAACTTTTGTTTGAATTATATATATTTTTTCCTATATTCAACCACAGTATTAATGTTTAAGATTTAATATATGTTATGAAGGTTGAGAAGTTCCTTAGTGTCGCTTTAAGGAATTGGCCAGGGAGTGCACTTACTTGCATATCTATAAAAACACACCTACAAAAGTTTAACTCAGTCACTAATTTCCCAACCACTGTTCTATTCATTGTTTACAGGTACATCAGTCCTTCAGCTGACTGGAGATCAGTTGCCTCCCCCTTTGCCAGAGGTACTGCATCCTTTGTGCTCCAAGCTGCCCAAGCATGGTAAGAATGTTACACTTTCTATGTTTCCATAATAATACACCCAGTGCTGTTTCAAGCAGCCATTCTTATAGTAGCGTTGCAGCGCATATGATCCTCTCAGTAAAGGTTTTCTATCATACTGTGGCACTCCTCTGCCTTATCAGCCTTATCTGCCCTCTTATTACAAGTGCTCACCATGTAAAGGCCATACTGGGATTCCTGTCTCTTGACCTATGGACCTTTGCAGTTAGTCATAAGTGCAAGTATTTTGTCCGTGGAGCGTACACAACCTCTTGTACTTTGGTACTCGTCCATTTTAAGCTGATTTTAACTGTAGTGTTGGGTAAACTCTTTTAATCTTTTATTAATGTAGTGAGGTCGTTCTTAGGTATTATGAGGAGTTGTGAAAATCACATTCCTAACTGGAAACATAGCAGGCCCTCAGCAACAGAACTCATGAAATATTTGCTTACGGTCACCATCTACAGGCACTTTGGGGTCATTGCAGCTATGCATTTTGTTTCTTCCATTTACAATTTTATTTCATTGTTACCTCTCTTCATTGGACATTTTCATGTAATGTTTATTTTTAGTCAATTAATTGTCAAGATTGAATGCTGCCTAGTTGGATTCTTCCTAACCATTACTGATTAGTGGCACATGTCTTACAATAGAAAAATCTCAAGGACCACGACTAAAATAAAGAAAACAAGCCCCCCAAAATGTGGTTAACCCCTTATAATTATTGCCAACCACTTAAAACTAGGAAGTGTTTTATTATAACTTTTTTTTTTAACTGTTGGAACACTGGATGGTAGGAACACTGCCACATAAAAAAACTACAAATGTGCTGACTGCTTTAGGGCATACGTCAGTTCCCCCTTTTCCCATTCGTTACAAAGACAGAAGTCAACTTGAATGTCAATGCATGATTACTGCTTTCCTGGCAGAAGCTGCAAAACAACGGAAATGTTTTGTGTGAGGAGACAAAAAAGGAAAAGGAAAGTTACCCGGATAAAAGGACTGTCAAGGTTCAACATTGGCCCGGATTTCACTCACCGGCGTGAGCTCAAAAATGATGCAATGCGCTTGTCCTCATAGGAAATGTGGTCTTCCTTCAGGCATAACATTACCGCTTTTGTCCAAATGGCACAGCCATAATCAACGTAAACTGAAAGTTCCTTAGTGTTGCTTTAACATTAAATTAACATTAACATTGCAAACTCCACAATATATCTAACTGAAATGATTTTTTTTTATAAACGTTCATCTTGTAAGTAGAGATTCTCAGTGCGGTGGATGGGCTCCCTCTTGTGGTACATAAACAAATTGTTGCCTGTTACAACTTACAAAAATAAAAAATAAATAAATAAATAAATAAATAAATAAAAGAAAAAAAGATTGTTCTCATGACATAGAAATTCTACAGGCTAGCTCAGAGTATTGTGCAACCTCAAGATTGCCCTTGATTATATCTTAGAAAACTAACATTGCATACATTAAAAGGGCACAACAAATGATAAATACTACCTGAGTACAAAATTACATGAAAACAAACAACGCCCCCCCCCCCCCAAAAAAAAAAAACAAAAAAACAAGGTCTAACTTGTCATCTTCAGCCCAAGTTACTTAACGATTATGTCAAATCGAAAAGAACAAACTCAAATTCACAGTACAGTACACAACCAAACAGTTTCATGCATATTACATACATTAAATTTCAACAGAAAGAGTATTTATTGAATGGACTGCAGAGGACCACCAAAAATCACACCTCATTAGGCTCATTGGCATGACTGAGATCCACACTCTCCAGATAGTGCATAAATGGGCCCCAAATACTTTGAAATAATGACAGTTTCCCTTTTATAATGTAGGTTATTTTTTCCATGGGTAAAGTTGTGGACAGTTCCTTAATCCATTCGATGAACTTTGGTTTACTTGTCCTCCTCCATGAGAGTGCTATGACTCTTTTTGCAAGCAAAAAACATAAATCCAGAGCAGTTATTTTCCCAGACATCTGATGACCATCAGGATATAATCCTAAAACAAACACCTTAGGTTCAAAAGCTAGTTTCACATCCAATATGCTTTCTAAGGCTTGTTTGACCTCTTGCCAAAAGTGTTGAACTTTATTACGTTCCCATACACAGTCAAAGAATGCCCCCTTTTCCACCCCACACCTGAAACACCAATCAGGGATGGCACCATTATACTTATTAAGCTTTTCTGGTGTCACATATGTCCTCATTAACCAATTATACTGAAGTAATTTAAGTCGGTTATTGGCAGTCTTCATTTGTGCTTTAGCACATGCCATTCCCCAATCCTCTGGAGAAAAGCTCCCCTGTAAGTTTGCCCTCCAGGCATTACGTTTCTGTACAGAGGACTCAGAAGATCCTGTTTCCAAAATTCTGTACAACGTGGAGATGATTCCCTTTCCATAACAATCCTTTTTCATTTCCATTCCTAAATTGGACAACTTGGGAATCAACGTGCATTGATTTTGATAAAGTTTCTCACCTGAAGATATTTAAATAGATGCTTGCGAGGAACATCATACTTGGCAATCAACTCATCAAATGACATCAGAGTTCCACCTTCCGGACCCATGAGATCCCCTACAGTCTTCAAACCTTTTTCAGCCCAAATCCTGAACCCAGGATCGGCTCTGCCTGGAGGGAACAAAGAATTGCCCCATATCGGACTAAAGCGTGATAAGGAGGACAATTCACCCATGTATTTTTGTACCTGATACCAAATTGTAATCATATGTTTAACTAGAGGATTCTTTGTCTTATTTTTTAGCATTCTAACTTTTGATGAGTACAAGTGCTGAGAAAGAGGTATTTAACTTTTTTAATTAAATAAAAGTGTACTTCATCGATAGACTTTTTCAACATTCATTTAGGTGCAATTTTCATTTAACTTTTAGGTGCAATACAATTGAAAACAGTTACATTAAGGACTAAAATGGCTGCCTCTCTTTTATTTATGGAAATGTATGCACGAGCATTACAGTATTTTAAACTTGGTCTGGATTGTGGTACTTGAAGAGCAAGTATTTTTGTAGGTGGATTTTGATGTAGAATGTCTAAGAACCACCGTTTTGGAGCACTGAATGGTCTTGGCCTACTAAATTTGGTGGAAATTATCAATACAATTATCAATGAAAATCTCTTTAAGCCAAGACAAAATATGGAGCTTCTTCTTGGTGTCTTTTCGGCTTCATTTGAAACCCCATGACAGCATTCTCTAAATCACATTCTCAGCCAGGTGCTTGGCATGTGCATGATTGATAGGAGATATATGTAAACGTGTTTAGAGAGAGTGGGGGAAACTCCATCAATAAGTTTTCAACTTGGGCAAAAATTCAATTATGTCCCACTTTCACCCCCAAATGCCGACTGTGGTCATAAGGAGAGCCAATGGCAAAGTTTCCAAAGCCAAGTAGACATCTTTCTCCATCTTTGTGTTGCTGCAGCTCAGTGCCGACTCTCTATAGCCGTCACAGTGAATGGCTGCTCGCCACCGGAGGGTCTCATGCTGCTTTCATATTGTACCCCCGGGCCTCCACACAGCAGTGGACCACATGGGAAAGCAGACCAGGCGGCGGGATAAACCAATTACCTCCCAGCCGGGGTGGACTCCTGCCGGTGAATCATGCGGTGGATCGGCACTGAGGCCTCCTGGGCTCCATCCCCATGAGAGCCGGCTGGAATTCCCAGAAATGAGAATTGGGAGGTCTCGAAAGCCCGCAGAGAGGTTATATTTTGTTTAGAAGTCTGACATTAGGGGGTGGGGTTGAGTCGGGTGTTCCTCCTGGGATAATACAAGGGGAGGAGACTTCAAACCAGGCCTCTGTTGGCTTAAAATAATTTTGCTTGAAGGCTTGATTTATGGGCTGTATTGATCTCAATGTCTGTTCGGTCCATTCATTTAATTTAATCACAGGTGCCCGAGAGACAGATGTGGCTCACCACATCATAATTTGTGTTCGGCTACTTTATGTCTCTTACTAAATTGATTTGTTCTTTTCATTGTGGTAAAACGTTTTATCTCCAAAATCGTATGTTTTCTTCACTTTTTACATACAGTATATTACAAGCATTTCTTGCAGTCAATTTACACTCATCCATCAGTCTATTCATTAATGCTTATAGAATCAGAGCCTGCTCGCAATGTGACCTCTGCACCCGCCACCCTTGTGAGGATTAAGTGGTTCGGAAAATGGATGGATGGATAATTATAGTTTTCTAAAAGTAGTTACGGTAGCTACTTTTAGGTTTAACACTTTAAAATAGATGAGCTAACAAATTTAAATGTATTATATATATATATATATATATATATATATATATATATATATATATATATATATATATATATATATATATATATATATATATATATAGAATTTTACATTATATTGTGGAAAAAGCTATACCAAACTGTTATAGCAAAGTTTTGAATATAAGTCCGTCTGTTGATTTAAAATGATGTCAAGAGACATAACAACAGTGTCAAACTTCCACAGGCCACATAAAATGAACAGGGTGCCACATCTGACCCGCGGGCCTTGGGTTTGACACCTATGCAATAAAGGAATATTACACGTTGTAGTCAAAAATAGCAGGAAAAAAAAAAAAGCTGAACTGCAGCTTCTTAGAATCCTGAGCCCTGATGTTTTCGACATGGCAGCAGCGGGGACAATGGTCATTATGTCTGCCGGGGGCCTTGTCACCGCAGGGCTATTGTGCAGGCGCCATTCATCATGGAGTCATTTACACTTTCATTGGCAGCTATTTAGTCTCCATAAAAAGTTCAACGCACCCAATTTGTGAGTACCCCTCAGCCGAGGAGAGGCCCGGGATATGTTGGCGCTTTAGAAGTCAATTAATTGTTCTTCTCGTGTGGGAAGGCCCGAGGGGGAGGGGGCCAAGGTTTCGGGGCCTCACATCTGTCCATTGGGTCATATTGGGCCATGATGATGAAGGGGCCACACAGCTCAATAAGAAACATTTGATTCAGATTTGACTTCACTATAATCATAAGAATGTGATTTCAGGGGAGTATGGATGTGGACGGAAATAAGGAACAAAAATAAGCTTGTAGGACATTTTGCTCTAAACTCAATTCTGTTCCAAAACAGATTAGACATCATATGATGGCAAATGTGCTTGTGTGACATTTACTACGTCATGGTTAAAATAGCTTTCAAGGGGCCTGTGAGCTGGAGTATCTCATGAATTTTAAATTTTAATGCTCTCGAGTCTTCGTTTTCGTAGATACAAGGAATGACTAAGTTGTGTTCTTTTTTGTCGTATCAATACTGTATAACAAAGTAGCCTGCAATAAAATACACACTGTTAAAATGTATAATTTTCTTGATCCTATCACCACTCCCCATGTCATTGATCAATCTTTGCTTTTTAACAAAATTACACCAGAGTTTTGATTTGTTGTATTTATGTAAAATAATGACATTTGAGATCTGGTTTCTCATATGGAAACTATCAAGAAGTATTAACAGCAGCACAAAAGAGTAACATTTTACATAAGTTATTACATAATCTAATCAGTGCATTCAAAACACTCAACTGCACTCCATCAGTCAACTGCATTCTATTGTTTTCATATTAGTAATAATTATGTCCAAAGAAAGAAATGTATGTTATCTCCAGATTTTGTACTCTTCAAATATTTATTTTGAATTTACAATCATGTCTCCATTGTAAAGAAAATTTGCAGGTATCTTTTCAACAGCGACAAATATATGCTGTACAGTGAAAAATACATACATTTTGGGTAGTCTGCAACATATACAGATATAAAATGTATATGATGGGAAATTTCATTTCCACTGATCATTCATATTCTATATACCACAGAATTAAATAAAATGTACAATCTATTTTGCAATGTAAAAAATGGCAAAAACAAAACAAAAAAAAACAAAAAAAATCCACTACAAAAATATTTTTGTTGAAAATCAGTCAAGTTGTAAACAAACATGGTGGAGGTGGCATCACATTGACTGAGAGTGACAATTATAAATGGCTGAGGCAAAGGTCACTCATCCCGCAGGAACCGTCCAAGTGAACAACAGGCAACGTGACGATGAGCACAAAGAGCTCGCTCCTCTCCCAAGGCTGGAGGCCACAAATGTGAGAGACAAAGGCCATACTGAGGTCTCATTTACAGCAAGTGATTCAGATATATACAGTACATAATCTCTTTACATACACTCTAATAGGCATGCTTTTATAACATTTACTGTAAATGTTCAAATTAAGTGCCGTAAATAATATACAGGACTTAAGTGTAAGGTTTTTAAACATATTTTAAAATTACACAAACATATGGAAACATAATACATTCTGAGAAAGCAAGAACAATGGATAAAACAAAAATATTGTAAGCGTAGCAGTGTCCCCCATCCTTCTGTGTTAACAGTAAACAAATTCTGCTTTTCCCAAACAAGCTTTATCTTAAAATAAACAACAATCTTGCCCAAAGATGTACTTTAAAAAAAAACTAGATATTGCTTTCTGTAGGCGTAAAAAGCAGGATTGATATGGATTTAACATTCAATAATCTTGAGCAAAAAAAAAAGAGGCTGACCTGAAATACTTCCTGTTTTCATTCTACCTCTTTGAAATTGACAGTGTCAATTAAAATAGTGTAGTGCCATCAAATGGTTGACAGTGTAATTCCCAAAATAAACAAAGCAGAACAAAATAGTTGGAAACTGTTCCAAAAAAAATTGCGAAATATAGCACCGGGAATCCAGAATCCATGACTGGGGCTCACTTGTCTGCATCCTTCATTTCCGAAAAAGAAGGCAAACTATTGATGCTACTCTTTACTAAAACGCAAACATTGAAGTCGTTTATGTTTAATTGTAAATGTCATGAAATCACAAGTAATTGAATATGGTTCCTTACTGTACCCAATGTGAAACGAACCACGACCGTAACATCAAGGTACGCAACAAACCGTGATTTTAGCTGAACCGTTCCACCCCTATATATACAATGTGAGCCGTGTTGAAAAGAAGTTTGACACCTCTGCTGTTGTCAACTATCTTTAACCTCTTTTCTTTAATATCTTTTCCCTCAGTCTAAAGGGAAATCGCAGGGATTCCGAAGCCACGCCTTGGCAGTCCGGTAGATAGACAGGAAGTGTTTGTAACGCGGGGCGCAACCCAGCCAAGCGTCGCCAAAGTGTTCCGAGCCCGTAAAAAGAAAGTCTCCGTCTCCGGACTTCACGCCGCAGTGGAGGTGGGCGCGGATAACACCGCGCCATGATGGGATGGCCCCGGACGATCCAGGAGTGATCGCCTGGTGCTCGAACACGCCACTACGCTGCCAGTGGACCTTCACCGCCAACACTTCCACCAGTGAGATCTGACGATCACGATTATGAAGCACGTCCTTGATGAAGCCTCGAACTACTAGAAGAACACAAAGATGTTGGAATTATAAGTAAGTTTACTGACTGCTGGCTTTACTCTTTACATTTTTCCTCTGAATTATAACTATTAAAGTACATTTCAAGATTTATTCTATCAGTCTCGACAAAGATAGGCAGGCTGTCACAACAGAAGGAATATTTGTTGCTTGATTCATTTATTCAATCAGCCTCAAACAGAAGATACACAGATAAAACAGACATTTTCTGGGCAAACAAGCCAATCGAAAAGTCGTAGAGTGAAGCAACAGCTTATAAAGCCTCCTCCCTTTTTCCCTTTACAAAATATATTTCAGCAAAATAAATAATAACCACAACACGCAAACACATGATTCATCATCTCAAGTCATGAAGAGAAACAACAACAACAAAAAAATTTTTTTTAAACATAACAAAAACAAACATCTTTCGCAAAACAATTTTGAAGTCTGTGGCCACTCTTACAGCAGCACAGCCCTCCCTCTCAGAGATCCGATGGCCTGCGAAATAACCAACACTGGGTCTAACCTGCCTCCGTGCAGCTTTATCCATCCATAAATGTCTTTTCCAGTTTGGAAAATACAGCCCTTGATATTATTGTGTGTGACTTGACATTCTATTTATCATCTGGATATAATTCTGTTCATTTTGAGGTGATGCTGGTGCTGTTCGTTCATACGTACTCACCAAAGTCGCTGTTGCAGACGGCCATCAGAAGCTCCGTATCGTTGCATGGGCGACATGAAGCTGTGGGCAAAACATGAGAAATTGGTTTCATTGTATGAAAACGGTTTTCCCTGACTAGTAGCCTTTGAGGTTATCCATCACCTATTGTCAAACCTATACATATGGAAAGGTATGAATTTTTTTTGGGGGGGGAATGGGCCATCCAATTGACAGTGATGGATCGAGTGTCATGTCCCCGCATGTAGCCTAACGTCTGCCTCATCCCGCCTCTTTTCAAACCCTCAACATCCCATACTGAGAAAGCCAAAGGTTAAATGAAGGAATGTTGTGTGCCCACCACATTATCCTCCACATCCCGACTTGCTGTTGGACTCCTATTGTACGAAGCTAATGCAATGACCCCCGTGCCGATGTGGGAGTCAACCACTCTGCCACTCCACAGCTGTGTATTCTCCACGGAGAATGACATCGTTTCACGTCGAGCTGGCCCGCACACATGGATCAATGGCGAGGAACATGACGAGGCATTTGTGGAATCTGCAAACTATTTGCAAACTCAATTCAGACTTTTGGCCCGCTGCCCTCCAGCCGCCCGGATGGTCTTGGCTCTCTGTGCTTTGTTGTCCAGGATGGGAAGCAGACAGCCAGACAAAACAGAAGGCTGACCAGCAGCTGCATCTTGCGGACATCGGGACTGAAATGTGGAAAAAAACAGCTGCTCCTTTTCAAAGACTTTCTTAAGTTTTAGCAAAAAAGCTTATGAACTAGTGGTAATGGACACCGATGTCCAAAAAGAGTTGTGAAGTCACAACCCTAAATTGTCTCTTTCCACTGAATTAAGTAGATTAATCTATCCGATTGCATTTTCATCCATCTCAGAGGGCGACCATTTTGTTCAGTGACGTCAATGTACTTTCAGATTCGCATTGTCAATGTCACCACCTGTTTTCTAGATTTGGTCATCATGTGACATTTGCAATGCGAGCCTGAGGGCATTTTGACATCAATAGACAAAATGAAGCACCCTGTGATGGATGAAAATGGATGGATTAATCTTCTTAATTCTTAATCCACAAATCAATGTCAATCAGTTTAGATTAGTTATCAGGAGAGCGCTGATATTAGTAGTTCTATGAAGAGGATAAAGAAAATGTGAATATAACTGCTGTTTTACTGACAAGGAATGACTGATTCTAGTGAAGAGAGAGAAACTCACTAGTGTGGTCCAGGCTGGGTGTTGCACTCCTGTTGGCCATCAGCTCGTATCTGAATCCCAGCCAACGTGGGCTCCGTGGTTCATCTCCCGGCAGGCTGGTCTGGACGTAGATGGCGGGCACGTGTGGCCCGTCTCCCCTGAAGCAGCTCACGCGCTCCACCCGCCCGCCGTCCGTCACCAGAGGTTCCAGTTTTCCGCCCCGTTCGATAAACAGGCTGGCGCCGCCGAAGCTCGGCGCCGGTTTGATGCAAAGCGTGCTGCGCCTGGCGGAGGAGGACAGGTTGGGCTCCAGGAGCACCCGCAGAGCTTGGCCCGGGTAGGCCCACCTGACGAAGCCTTCTGTGCAGCGCAGTCGCACCTGAAGGACCACTCTTGTGTCTATGCTGATTGGAAAACCACTGCATTGACAGGAAACATCAGTTCGGTCGGTCGGACCTCATTTTTTGGCAATCTAGATGACTGGAATCAGTTGTTTGTAGCCTATAGTAAAAAGTTAAAACAGCATTTTTGGCAAGCACATTCGTATTTTTTTAGATTACTACTGTGACATTATAAGTTAAAAATCACTAAAGCAATCATGCTATTACCAATATTTGTTTATATTCTAAATGAACAAAATGCGGAAAAAGTGATTATAACAATATGACATTCCATGTAATCCCCAAACTCGCACCTACCTTCCACTCCAGTTGCACAAGTCAGCCGCACAAAAGTGCAGTTGTCGGCTCAGAATGGACACGACGACGAAGAGCACACTGGCAAACATGTCGAGCACGCACCAAAACATCCAGAGTCGGCGAGAGAGAAGAGCATGGCTGGATTGTGACGAGCCTCAACCATGAAATGCCTCTGCAAAAACGGACTCGGCTCATTATATTATGTGGGGCGCGTTCACGTGGTCTACATGCGCGCGCATATATGCATAGACAATTGATCGAAATCAGTGTTATGCTGGGATTTGCACGAGTTTGATGGCATTTATTGACTATACCAAGAATGAGTTGTTTGGATGGAGATAAGTCTAAATCTTACATTTTGAATACAGTAGCCTGTGAAAGAATCTTTTAGTTGAATTTGTTTTGACATTTCAAATAGTTATTTGATAGTCGTCATTAGTACAAATTACTATGACTACACATTAATATTAAATAGTTATTAAAAAGAATTGGTTTATACGTCTCTGATGTGCTGTTTCTAAATAATTGTAGTTTTTGTACGATTATCCAATCAATAAACTGGAAATAATGGTTTATAGCAATGGCAGCATTAATAAAATGACCATCTATAAGTGATGACAAAGACTTGCAAGAAACAAAAATGATAGATTTGATGGTTTGTTGAATTTTTAATGTAATATAAGTTGAACTCATAAATGTACATACACTGCAAACAGAATTTGGCAATATTGTCATTTTGTTTAGGGGACAAAAACATAGACAGAGATCTTCTCCTGAGATCAATAACACACAGTTTCATTTTAAATCCATTAAAAATAAAATAAATGCGTTTTGTCTGATCAGTCATTTCTTTTTTAAGAATGGAACACATCATGTACATTATGTTAGATAGTGTAGAGATGAAAGTATGTGCCTCTTCCATCTTTAAAAAAACATAAATAAAAAAATTAATAAAATAAAACACAACAACACAGATTTCACGTTTTTGTGTATCATCTTCTGACACTTTATTCATACATGAATAATTTGTAACTCGAAACGAGAACGTTTCCCTGTGTTTGCAGCTTCATCTAGCGGCCAGCTGACAAAACGCCAGTTTTCCCCTCACGTGCTTGGCGGGGTTGCAAAGGCACAAAATTGAGGCGATGACACAAACAACCACCTGCAAATATGTCGAGTGTGAGGTTTCATACAATATTGATATGTGTATAAATATAAACATGTATTCATGTTGGACTAACCTCAGGCTCATATCAAAGGCTTATTATGCAAAACGAAAACAACAAAACAAAACAACACATGTCGCTATAGTGGCGTCCTCTTGTGGAGGCAAATGTGGAACACAAGTCATTGCAAAGGCCCGCAAGCCAAATAATGAAATAATGTCGGGTATGAGAAATTACTGTAGTCCTATATCTGCATGAGATTATTTATTTTTAGCAGTACAATTTCAAAACAACAACAATAAGAAGAAAAAACAACAGTTTAACCTGGTCATTTAGATTATGCTATAGCCTATGTACATGACAGATTACGTCGAAAGTTAATGTAATGATTTTTTTTCTTTTTTATTGCTCCAGATATGGTTCTGGAGAAGTGAGTTTCTAAACATCTCTTAATAAATTCGTTTCTATTATTAACATTTAGGCAAAAGCAAAGCCAGACAAAATATAGTCTAGGTTTTTGATACAGATTTTTTTTTTTTAACGAACAAGAATGCAGCCGACGTGGTGAAAAAAATGTTTGTCATACAAATATTCGCCTCCATAAATGCCATTTTTCATCGGGTGACCGTGCATGTGAAAATAGTGATTATGAAATACTTTTCCAGCGCTAAAAAAAAAAAGGTCAGAGTGAAGGCCCGCGTAAACCTCCACAATGAATACATTTTTTTTGTTAATGTCGACTCGGGTCGAAGCTTAAAAAAAAAAAAAAAAAAAGTTAAGGCTTAAAATTCTGCTTATAACACATGACAGGAAAAATGGTTTATAATGTGCATCTTTCTAATTTATTCCAAACAAATTTTAAACAGAACCTCGCCACATTTTCAACATGAATACTGCAGCTCTGCACGCGCGTGAATAAATATCAAAGTACTTCAGATTGAGAGCAGCGACATATGGAGCATAAAAAGCATGCAAAATGCAATTTAGCTCAAACTTGGCTTAATTATTTCTGGTGCACAGCGTTACTTAGACCCATTTTAATGATCTGAAATGCTTAAAATACACAGTGAAGCTAGTAAAGTGAAACAAAAATTACACATGTGGCTTCGTGTATTGACAGCCAAAACGTCTACAATGCATTCTAAAATTGGCCAACGTTATAATGTGCAAAAAAAAACAAAAAAAAACAAAAACACTATGTTCCTCTTTAATCATATACAATAATTATCTTTTGTAAGAATTAAATACTGGTTTGAAAGCTCTATTTAAAAATATATATATATATTAGCACATGATGACAGTAGCTTAATTGTTAGTAGCTTTGTTAACTGGCCACAACATTAGGTAAACCTGCACAATACAAAATAATTGACACTATTGGATGGGCCAAAAGTAGGGATAAACTAAATTAACTTTTATTTAAGTGCTTAAAAACAATGACAAAATAATTTAAGTCAAAGAAAGGGGATTCTATTGACCAGGCATTGAGGTAAAGAAGGCATAATAATAATAATAATAATAATAATAATAATAATAATAATAATAATAATAATAATTCTAAGCAAAGGGGGTCTGAGGGAAGAAAGGATGGGAGAGGAAGTAACGAAGGCATGAATGAAAATAGGGTGGACAGATAGAAAAGAAGTATAAATCAGATCTGAGTTGGAAGGACATAAGGGTGGAAGACAGAAAAGCGGGTTTAACTGAATGAAATGAATGAGGGAGGCAGAACATACATTAAGGCTACTGTACATGCAAGCCAGTGTGACAGATGGATGTCAGGAAGGTAGGAAGGAAGGCGGGGGTTGGGGGTTGTGGGGGGGTAAAGAGGTCAGGAAGTAAATTATCAGGGAAAAAAGATGGGCGAAGGGAAATAATGGCAGCAAAAATGTCAGAAAGGAAAGAGGGAATGTAAGAACCAAAGGTCGGTGGAAAAAGTTTCAGCGAAGGAACAATGAAATCAAGGAACCAAAACATGAATATAAAAGCATCCATAAGCGAAGGAACTTTAGGAAGGAATAATGTAAGTAAGGAAGAAAGGAAGGAAGACTGAAAAGAAAGTTGAGGACACATATACATAAAAACGTGGATCTGATGGAAGAAAGGGCTTTTCGTGCTTTGCTACGTCTAATATAAAAACTGTGGTTTGCTGCCACCTTGCGGCATCTCCAAGAATCTACGGACCTTTTACCCACATTAGGCTCACTCTTTATGCTTAGTTTTTCAGTGGTCAAGTCACAATGACCATTTTATAGTTAGACTTCCTCGTTTAGCTATTTGGTACAAAATATTAGGAACAGTATATAGTTGTATAATCATGATGGTACCCTACTGCTGTCAGTTGCAATCCAAATTGCAACTCCCAACTTTGGTATTGTGCATGTGTACCTAATAAAGTGACCCACATCACTTCTGAGTCGTGTCTGAAAAGTCTGTCACAAAAGAGAGATTTCAAATCCACACTACATGGAAATGGGAAATGTTGTCTGCCAGGGACTGTCAGATGTGCAGGTCATTGAGTAGCTGAGAATTGCCCTGCCACAATTTTCACCTCTTATCGCGCCCTGAATGAAGAAAAGGACACAGGATCCCTTTGTGGACACGCTGCTTGATCGTCCCGCCCGCATTGAAGGGGTATTCTCCTTCTTTGGGTTTGAAATCCAGCGAGGCCTCCAGATACGAGTTTAATTCCTTCCGTAACGCAAAACACTTTCCCATGTCGGGCGTTGAAATGAATAGAAATACCAATAAGCTCATTCAACCCCTCCCCACAGAAAACAAAAACAAAAAAACAAGAAATTACGGTATGTAAAGTGTTTCTCAAGAAGGAAAATACAATTATATTCTATTGTACTTTGTAAAAACATATACATTATTTAATAGAATGTTAAAATTCAACTCTTTGTGCATAACGAACAATTCTTTGTGACTCCTTCTGGCGCATACAACGTGGCCACTGGAGACAGTATAATAAGCAGATAAATACAGAAATTTCAAAACTACTGTACGTGTGACATAAGCTGCAGTAATAGTAGTACTCGTATTTTGTATAATGAAGTCGTATTTCGTATAATGAATATATGCCTGCTAGTTTTGCTACACTATTGCTACGCCATTGGTGAATTAGATAGCCGTTGCTTATAATGTTAAAACATCTCCAGACAAATGCTATTCCTTAGCATGTCTATAGCATTTTGTATTGTTTGTTAGCATTAAGCATAACAATTACCTACGGTTGTTTTAAAAACAAAAGGTATACATATGTATTTTTTTGTTTTATGTTTAGCTTGACAGCAAACTTTAGCTGGGAGTGGCATTGAAGTCTTTTTTTTTTTTTTTTTTTAAGAATTGTTGATTATCTGCCAAATTGCTGCTCTCAAATTTTTGCTCACAAGTCGGGAAAAAAAAAAATATATATATATATATATATATATATATATATATATATACATATATATATATATATATATATATATATATATATATATATATATATATATATATACATATACTCCAAACGACAGCTTGTATTTGGAAAAACTCGTAGGTCTGGACATGTGTATCTGAAGGCACCATTATGCATTTTGCCACGCCAGTCCTGGAACTTTTCTGACGCACCTCATATGCGTCTCTCTCATCTTTTACCTCGAAAAAACCCTTTGTCGGTGTAGTTCTCTCTAACGGTGACGGTGAGCAGGTTCATGGTGACATCCGTGACGATCACAGTGTCCATGTTGGTGAAACGAGGGGTCCACGAGGAGCCGGGGGGCATGGGGGGACACACCACCCCGAGTTCTTCTCCCGTCATTATCGGCAGGTTTCTGTTTTTGTCGCGTTGCTTCAGAACCGCCAGGTAATGAGTCCTGTCTCCTTGGTCCGGACAGGTGTAGCCCATGCCCAAGTGCTCACTGCTGGACCTGGGCGTAATGGTGGTCTCCTCTTGGAACCTTCTGGTCAGCTGGGCCAGGCTGGGGTCGGAAGCTCCTCTGTCGTGAGGTAAGCGTCTGGACATTTTGGGAGCGGGTTCGGGTTCTGCGCTTTCATTGTCATGCCGGTCGTAATGAAGACGCAATTTGGGCTTGCGTCCTCTTTTTTTGGGACCTGCTGCTTGGTGAGAACTTGCTGCCGATCTGTGCCTTCTTTCTGGTTCCAGTGCTTGGCCGGCAACGCTCTCACCTCGGTTGACAGCGCTCGGGGGGAAGATGGTGGGGACCACGGCACGCAGACCCTCACGGGCCCTCGGCGTTATGACAGGCTCCGGGACCGGATAGGAGACCTGAACGGGAACTGGATCTCGTCTAAATTCATACGTTTTCTCTCTGGCTTTGGCCTGTGTGATGATGACAAAGGTACAGTAAATACAATTTAATTGAATTTAGGCAGTGATTATTTTGGATTTCACTCGAGGGAGCACACACTTTGAGAATCACTTCTGTAAACCCAAGTAAAGCTGATCTGTATCCCCAAGCAACAATTTTAGGTACTTTAGTTAAATTTAAAATGTGAAAAAATGATGAGATATTTAGACTCAATGAACAAACCTTCAAGAGAAACGTCTCGGGTTTGGGTCCTCGCTTTTTGGGCCCAAAAAGCTCTCTCTCACGCTCCCTTATGGACGAAAATTCATAAAAAATATTCATTAGAAAATATCTATAACAGCACATAATTGTCTTAGATTTATTGTTGGTTAGTTAGCTGCTTTGGTGAGGCTAAAGCTAGCTATCAATCAATCTATCAACTACCTATCCGCTAGCAGCTAGCAATCTAACTATGAGTTAGTGAGCTATCGAGCTAGCTAGCTGGCTCCTATAGCTAGCTCGCCGCCTATTAATCTAGCTACCAAATTTAATAATAATAATGATAATAATAATGATGATGATAATAATAATAATAATAATAATAATAATAATATAATGTTATATTGTTGGCTAGTTAGTGGTCTTGATAGTACTAAATCTATCTATTCCATAATAAAATTGAAATTAAAATAATGAATAGAACCTTTCTGGTATTCAATCACTGCTTAATTCATAAACTAACACTCTAGTCTCTGTTTTCTGTGTTTTGAAGTGAGACCAGGCCTCATCCCTGAATGTAGCTTTGGGCTCACCTCTCCTCAAAAGCTGCCAGCAGGCGCTCGTCCAAGATGTTCTCTTCTGGCTCCCATGTACTGTACCTGGAACAAGGAGTGGCATGTTATGGAGAACCGTCTCGATAGAAATCACCAACCAGACATGAGCATCCACTTGACCACCGTTTAACATTGTTAAACCACCACAATCACGTCACGATAAAGAATCCATCAATACTGTACAAAAACACAAAGGGGACATTTACGGGAAAAGCCCCCCACCAAACGTGTACGTATTTTAATCTATAAGTAGGCTTACAGATCTTTTTGTAAACCACCAACACAACAATATATCTAAAATTTAAAAAGAGTTAAAAAACAAACACATTGAAAAATAATACAAATAAATTGCATATAGCCACATGACATCCTGTCAATTCTGTAGATCCACATTTATTTGCCATGCTAACAGGGTAACATGAGGTGATGCTTTCAAATGTTGCCCAATATTTGAGGTCTCCACAGCAATATGCGATAATTCATTCTTCACTCTGAGAAACGTATTTTTAGACTACAGGTGTACAATACGGCACAACTGGTTCAGCTGGCATTTCAGACTGTTAATATTAAAATTATTCATTTGCGCAGATCACTCCGTACGGACATGTTTTGCAAGTCAAAGTTTGCTTTGACTAACAAATCAAGAGGATAGAAAAATACTGATGTAACGACCCTCTGAGAAAAATTTAAAATCTGATTACCGGTAGTTTAATAAAGAAACAGTTCCATTACCGATATAGTTGAAGTTGCAACTGACTTTGGAGGCCCTGGCCTGATTACGTTTACATGGCGACACACAGAGGCTGAAATCTGATTGGACCAAATATTTCTAACTTTCACACCCAAGCCAGGAAACATTACCCAAATAAAAGAAATGACTGCTGGTTATTAATTAATTTAATGTCATTGAACAAATATTAGTAGTCGGATTGTAAAATTAGGTCTGGTCAGGGCTCACCACTGCTTGTCTACAGTAAACACGGATCGGAAACATGGACGCAACAGCCTTGAACTGATATTTATGTAGTTCCGCTTGCCGCCACCCAGAGTCGCTGCCTCCTCCACAACCTTACGTCTTTGCAATGGAGAGAATTGTGTACTGTACTCACTTGTGAGACCAGCCCTTCCATTTCACCAGATATTCCCAACGACCCTGCGAACGACACATACACACGCGCACACATACAGGCACACAATCGGGTTATAAGAACCATCCGGTTCGTGCGTGTCGCCACTGCACAAACACAAGCTTGCGTAACAGGCGAAACCAAAAAAAAAGTATGGAGGCCCCGAAAAAATAAATAAATAAAGAAGCAGCAGCAGTAGCAACACCATACCCGTCTGATCCGTCGCTTGATGATGGACTCCGCGGCGAAGACGCTCTCCCCGACGGCAGACAGCTCCATGACAAGCCACTCGCTCACGCGCTATCCCCGGCGGCCTGGCGCTCTTTGCGCCCGCTACCCTGCGTCCTCCTTCGGCTGCTTAATTCCGCACATCCCATAATACGCAATCTGACATGGACGACAGGGGAGGGGAAGGAGAGGTGGGGGAGGGGGTGAAGTGGTGACGTAACGCGCTGTTGCCAGGCACCGCATTCGGCAGGGGCGGGCGGCGGCGGAGCTTGATTGGCCAGCTTGTTGCTACGGACTACGAGGGCGGGTCTGACTGCTGTGGAGCGGGTTGGAATGTGCGCAAGTGGTTGACTCGCTGCTGCTGCTTCCCGGGAGCCACAAGTCCCACCCGCAAACTTTTGAAAGGAAGATGTTTTTTAAAATTCTGTTCATTTTATTATTTTTATATTCATGAGTACCCCCAGTTCACACCAAAATTCCAATCCGAGCGTTAAATCTAAATAATTGATCAGTGGCAATAAAAGAGACCCTGCAGTGTGATAAAGGATAATGAAATGGTTTGTCTGCTTTGACTTTATTATATGTCATATGATGCGCTGTTTTTTTTAAACGCTTATATCTCAGTGCTTTTTTTTAAAAATAAAAATGCGCATTTTTATTTACTGTACGCACGCAGAATTATCCCTATTTTTAATTATGGTAAAATTACATAAAACAACGACACAAATTTTGCGTTTATCGTAAAAAAACGTGAACAAAAAAAAAGGGAAATAAACATATTTATTCAAATATCATTTCGATTTACTCCGTCTGTTTTTAAATCTGACACTCAGGCCGTTTGTTACCGCTTATGCTCTTTATTTCCTATCTAACTTGCGAATATTCAAATAAAATTTAAACCCAGAAAATTAATGTAACGTAAAAAAATAAAATAAAATAAAATAAAAAAACATTTTTTGTTCAAAATGGAGCAAATGACACTTTCTTCCCCCAATTTATAGCTCGTTAAACGGAAGCGATACATAAGTATTTTCTCGTATGAATTCAAGAAAAAAAATTATTATTATTTTTTTTCTAAATGACGTCTTGACAATATAACCAAACTCTCGATTAACTAAAGAGTTAAAATCACTGCTCATTTATATAATTTGACAGAACATAATGTACAGGTTCTGTATGTGACATTTGATGTCATCAGAAATGCATTTCAGGATAAAATTAACAAACAAAACATGTGAAGCACACAGGTTCTCATTGAGTCTTCGTTCTTCTTTCCTAACGTAAGAATGTTATTACATTCAAATAGCATATATTTGTTTCAGCATTGGAATGTGTTCATTTGTTTTTGTTTTTAGTTCATTAAAAATCAAACAAAACGAGATGATTTGATTCCATAGTGTATTATTAATTTAAAACGAACGCTGGTTATTATTATTATTATTATTATTATTATTATTATTATTATTATTATTATTATTATTATTATTATTATTATTATTATTATTATTATTATTATTATTCGTAACCATTTTCTGGATCATGTCAAACATTACCCAGTGATGATTAAAACGGAACGAGAGCCTTTTACATATGTTTGGAACGGCAGAATATGTAGGTCAAATTTCTAATATAAAAGAAACACAATTCAAACGTATATTAGTGTGTTCAAATATTCGACGTGACGTTGAACATTGAATTTTTGTTAGGTAATTTCCTCTTCTCTTGTTTCCATGCACGGCATTATAGATGTTACAATAGATGTGCCTCGGTTTATTTTCAAATAAACAGGCCGAGTTATCTTTTATTATGTCCTTTCGCGAATATTCAAAAATATGAATTTGTAAAATAAAAATTAAAACGTTAACTAAAGCCCGTCCTGTTTCTTTCTTTCTTTCTTTCTTTCTTTCTTTCTTTCTTTCTTTCTTTCTTTCTTTCTTTCTTTCTTTCTTTCTTTCTTTCTTTCTTTCTTTCTTTCTTTCTTTCTTTCTTTCTTTCTTTCCCTCGTTGTCATTATTATTATTATTCCCCAACCTAAAAAAAATTAAAGCAGCAGAATGCATAGCATGCATGTAATTTTAATCACAAATTTCGGTTCTCTTGATGCGGACATGAGCAAAGGGGAAGCTGCATACACGAAACAGAAGCAGAAGAGGAACGCACTTTTGCTGCACTGATGGACCCCACGGGCGTGGACTGAAGGGACGCGAGGTGGAACCGCGTGTAAACACCAGTCAGAGCAGCGGCATGCAAAGGTTGCGGCTCGCAAGCACACGCACGCTGGCATCTCCATATTTGGAGGCAAGTCGACGTGCACGCGGGCGAGCGAGGAGCCGCAATGGCGCCTGACGTGGCGTAGTGCAAAAAAAAAAAAAACACAGCTAGCTCTCGCGCCATTGGCTCTGTGGTTTCTGGGCAACTATACTGCACGCTGCCGCTCTACGCGTGCAGGCGACATTTTCTTTTGCAGCGCTCAAAATGAGAGGAAAGACCTGCATCACGTTGCAGAAGGCTGCCGGTGCACGATTTTTATGGTTTTATGAGAAAGCATTTCAAATTTAAGGCTTGGTTGTGAGCAACGTTGCCTGCTGTGTATAATGGAACATGCACTTATGAATCATACCGAGGTGTCTCTAATATTTTAACATTATAGAATGTTCTGCACTGCACCAATAGCTATTGTTCAAGTGTCAGTTACAGTGAGCATTATTGTAAGAAGAATATACATTTCTAACGTGATTTTTCCTTTTGCGTTTAAAATGATTCTACAGTGCAGATAATATTAATATCACATCCGACGAAAAAGCCTACCTAATGTTATGGCCAGTATAGTTATTTGCACATTTAAACGAGGCCAATGTGGCCCAAAATGTTGTTGAACCTGGTTGTGACCGGTTCCGGTGCAATCTAAGCAGGTAGGCCTCATGCGAGGTCTGACGATAAAGCGGAATGTGAAACATCACACTTGCTCTATAAATATGTCTGGCCGTTGCAGTTCGATCTTGTGCGCACACACAGGCACACACGGGTCCTCTATGTGCACAAGCGGGTCACATGACCGAGACAATAAAGTTATGCTGCCGATAAGCCTCCTGTGCAAAAAAAGCAACGGGAGAGACACGCGTGACCTGCATGAAAGTGCATGTGATCTGTTTCGAAAATCCCCTCTTTTGCACATTGCATCAGCTCAGATTCACACCACAAGATCACAAACACGTTTTTTTTATTGTGGAGATTTTATGAGCTTGGGCGATTTGAGACTATATTTTTCGACTGTCAGAATTGCTGCGTCATGGTGATTAAAAAAAGGAACATAAGAGAACAGTGAAGTGAACCTTGGGCCAGCGCACTCAAGCGTGCCCGAGGAAACATATTTGAAATGTCACTGGCTTGTTTTGACACTCCTTCCTGTAATCTTGCTTGTTGCCCTTTATAGAGCAAGGAACCATATTTGGTCAGTCAAACTGGATGTCTCACTGTAGGCAGCACAAATATGTGATTTCGGATTTCTCCCAGTTAGCAAGGAAAGACAAAGTTCTGCTATACTGATACTTTTGATTTTGTGATTTATTACAATAATTTTCAACTGCTGAAAAATTTCAACTCTTTCAGTGTGTGTCAGGTAATGGTAATAAATTAATTACATGACAGTGCCACTGCACCCAATAGGTTGATGCAATGTAGAGATAAATCTTAAGAATGCATGCAGGTGACATTTGTGCAGGATTGTTTTTGATAATGTGAATCATTTTTGCAGTTCACAGCTTTGTATAGCAAAATCCAAACTGAAAGCACAAATCACTTGTCATTCTCAAAGTGAGATACGGTTAGTGTACATTTCAGTTGTATGTACTGAAGGACAGTTCTTTAGGTACCATTTTTATTTAACTTGATCCTTTAATACAATTTAAATGAATCCTTATACGTAAGTGCAGTTTCTGAATTTTCCTGTGCAGGTTTCTAAACAAACATACTAGTGTTGAAATTATGTCTAATGTTGCCTTGGCTTACAATAATATTGTATACTTATCAAGGGCGTCTGTGAGGTTGCAGGCCCAAAAGCAGGGAAACAAGGCAGGATTGCACTCAAAACAGGACTTTAATAAGAACAAAAAGGGAAGCAAACAACTATGGAACCAAAAAAGTATACAAAATCAACAAAATATGCAAAGACTGAGAATGATTAATAGCATTAAACTGTTTTGCATCATGGACATTTTGCTGATTTTTTTGGGCCGCAGCCACACTTCAGCTCGGGCATGAGTTCCTCCCATCCATGTTATACACATTTGTAAGTTAGGTAATGTTTATTAGTAGCTGGTAGCTAGCGCCTCTCGTGGGGGTGTGGAAATCCCCACAACAACCCAGTGGGAAATATTCCAACCACCAGAGGTTTTAAGCAGCTCTATTTTCAGGGTTCAAACTTGTAGCAAAAGTTGCTAGACGAAGTAACATCCGTTTTTCCATGCAGTATGATTTTTGAAGTCTCTATTTATAGTAGCTGACATTTTTTTTTAATCATTCAAATTTGGCAGGGTTGTGAATGCCACTCTTATCAGTGGTGTGTCAAATTTGCAAGACATATTCATGTTCACTTTACAGGGACATTAAATAGCACGTGTTAAGAAATAAAGACCCAAGTGTCACGATAGGAACTTTGCTTTCTTTATTGTGAAAGTGTGCCAACAGCATTAAACCAACAGAATCCCTCGCCAACCTTATGACAACCAAGTGCAAGAACGGATCAACAAATTAAAGCAAAACAAAACAAAAAAGACAAAAGAGAATCAAAAGTAGCAACTGGACACATTGAAACATTTGTTAAATGATTACTTGCAGCTTCTTCCGCAACAAATTCAATAAATATGCTCGCTTCCGGTTCATTCTTCTAGGTTTTTAGCATTCTTATACTGGTTTTGCATTCAGTGTGCGTATAGAAGTTGATTCCCTCTGTACATCCAACGGATTTTCAACATTTGCATTCTAAGTAGCATAAACAAAACAGCTAGTGCTCACTATAAATTGCGTTCAACTGTGTATGCCAAAGCTTTGATGAGTCACATTTCATGGGTAATTAGCAACCCCCTAACAAACAGCAGTCACATGCTTTTTTTTTTAGATCACAAAATATTCAGAAGCTTGAACAACGAACTGAGATGAACAGTGTTTCATATTTGGTGGTCATACATTTGTTATATGACACTCTTTGACGGAACAGTACCTGTCTGAATTTGCGTACGTCCATGTCACATTTCCATCACAAGATGGTCGAGTGTGTTGAACAAAAACGGGTAATAACAAGGGACATATCATTTCCTGGATAAATGATCAATTAGTTGCTTCAAAACACAATGAATCATCTCCCATTTCCACACAATCAACCAAATTCATAGCGATTAATTGATTATAATGCCTATGACTGAATCGAGTCAAAAATCTACGAAAATGACCTCAACAAGAGCCGAAATTTGTCACCTAATAATGAGGGCAAATTACAATAATTGACTGGTGGTGGTGGGGGGTGTAATTAAGTGCTTTCAATTTGATCTTTGATCTCTATTGACCCAACAAGTTCCTCCGTAATGCGCACCAAGCCTCGAATAATCCATCTAATTGATACAAAATACATATAAACCTTCAAACATCTGAGTTTACAAGTTTGGTACATGTATGAAACAACAGCATATAATCTTTTTTTTTTTTTTTTTTTTTTTAAGTGCAACACATCCCGTTAAAATGTATTCACTCAAATCCTCGAGGGCACTTGCTTGGCTACGTTTCGGAGTTACAGTATAAAAGATTGTATGAAACATATTAAATTTGAATTATAAATTATAACTTTGTATATATACAAAATCTCCATGTTTTTACAGTATGCACATATGGACAGATAGTTGCTTCCTTAGAAAGAAACGTACTCCTTGAAGGTTACAGTCAGACTGTTTGTTGTGACATCAGTGATGATGATATTTCCCATAAAAGGAGACATTCTTTTAGCAGGCGCCGCTTTTGTCTTCTTCTGCGTGTCCTCGCTTGCTGTGGGTGTGGGTGAGGGTTCAGGTTGGGGAGCAGGTGGAGTTTGGGCTTCAAGTTGGGGAGCAGGTTCAGGTTGGGGTTCAAGTTCATTATCAGGTTGGATTTCTGGCTGAGTCTGCCTCTTAGTCTTTGGGCAACTCAGATCCATGGGCTCCTCCTGGCCACCATAGTCCATCGCATATGTCGTGATTCGTCCGGTGCAGTGCAGGTCCATCGGTTTGTCCTGAGGCGGACTGAGCGCAGTGCTGGAAACGCCGAGGCTTCTGGAAGCCAACATAGTCTTGGAAACCCGGCGCTCATCCACAGGCTCGGTGAGTTTTCTCTTCCGGCTGCTGGGGTAGGATGGAATCCTGATGTGGTCCATAATTGTAGACGTGGGGACGTTGCCGTCAGCCGGCCAAGACGTCGGGGGCGAGCTGGCGGTCAGTTGCAGCGGTAGATCATCGGGTAGGTCCGCCTGACCCCGAGCAACCTCGGTGTTGTACTCCTCGGCCGTGCTCGGCGAAGGCTTGAAGAAATGTCTGTCCTTCGGGGAGCACTTTTGGGGGTGGTCTGCGGTGGGGAGGGAACTGCTGCTGCAGATCTCTTTGGGAATACCGTTCTCCACCATTTTGCTTCTGTTTTCCGACGGTTGGCCACTTTGGGTTTTCTCTCCGCTTGACGATTCCCCGTGTTTGCCCTTTGCTCCGTGAACCTTATTACTGTCCATGTACTTGCTCATGACAATAACAATACGTCCGTTCTTGTTTTTGTTCTTGATGATCTTCATTTTGCTGCTGACGGAGCTCGGGAGCGTGGCGTCCTTCGGATTAGGTTTCAGAGCTTGTTCACTTTCCGCGTCTTTGGGTGCAGGTTTTCTTACCTCCACTGCCAACTCTTTGACTTTACTCAAGCAGCCTGTGTCTTTGTCACGAACCCATTTCTGCTGCAGCGCCAGAGGCAGATTCCAGCCGGGGTTGGCAGGTTTACTGGCTGCTTCCTGAACTTTGACCACCTTCTTAAGCTTTGAAGCCTGAGCGTCGTACATATTTGGGTCAGGCTCGTAGTGGTGGTGCTTCTTGCTGTTGAGCTGGTAGATGTACTTCTTCTTGCTGTTGGCAAGCTGGTCAACAGGAAGCTCCTGGCTGCTGGGCTGGTACTGATGGTGCTTCTTGCTGTTCAGCTGGTATTGCTGAGGCTGGCAACGCTGGACCGGGACGGCATCGGACTTGGGGCTGTCTTCTACATCCGGAGAGGAGTCCTCGAAGCCTGCAGGGATACTTGATCTCCGGGCAAATGAGGGAACCTAAAGGAAAAGATCAGATACTTTAGTCTCCTATGTAAAAGTGGAAAAGAGGAGAGGAATTGTTGTCTTTATGAGCATATGGAAATGTTTTGGCCATCTCCAGTAGGATTGAACAAAAAACAATATTTCTACAAAGCTTTGCTGAGGAGTAGGTGTATGCAGACAGTACTTGGTCTACACTGTTTGACACTAACAAATAAAGTGCTTCACAATATATTTTTTTCCACTGTAGCAGTTTGGCCTTGGGCAATTTCATGAGTTATTACAGCCTTGCGAAAGCAACAAATCTAATGGTGATGTAAGACCTCTGCACAATACCCCACAAAAATCCATAGAGACTCAATTCTTTTGTCTCTGCCTTCAGAGGAAATGAATACACCGCATCCATGGAAGACTTCATGTCTTTAGCTAAGATAAAACGTTTTGGTAAAACATTGAAACACACACGGTAAAATAGAAAGACTGCACCATACCGGATCTATCCCACCCACCATCTCAGTCCTTTCTCCCTCCAGCACAGGCTGACCCCTCAGGCCCTCAGAAGGGCACTGCTGCGGAACGCTCAAGACCCTTTAGCTGTGACCTCAGGTCAGAGAAGTGCCACCAGACATGTCACGCTTGATCTCTGATTCCTGACCACGTCTGACTCCAGCTAAGGAGTAATGCTGCATAGCAATCAGCCTATATGTTCACATTTGCTTTATAGCAAGGTCCATTAAACCCTGAAAAGGAGACAAATTGAAGCACGACACAGCACTCGTTTCAGCCATTTTGTCCCGGGCTGAAACACTCAACAACATGCTGACTCACTAGTTCTAAATTGAGCATGGCCTAATAAACAATGAGTCAACTATAACCCTCACACAAAGCCAGACAGTATAAGAAAATAATTAACATTTGGATACAAAAAGCTCACACTTGCGTAACCTTGAGAAACAACCTGAGGACAAGCCAGATCAAGGATCTCTCTCCCCTCCTGTCTGTGTATAAAAAAATAAACTAAAAATAACAACGGCCATAATAACAGCAGCTCGAGAACACCTGACAGGAATTCCCCCCCCCCCCCCCCCCCCCCGCCCTCCTCCCCTCCTGTCTGGCCTCTCACTAAGACAGCGACGTGATGAAAATTACCTGCAGTAGAAGATGTTTTGGTTTGGGCCCCCGTTTACGATATCCCATCAGCTGCTCCTGTCTCTCCCTGTGAAAAACAAAGGATAATTATAGCTTCTCATGTCGCCTCTTATTAAACTGATATCCAATAAGAAATGGCATTTGAGATAGGCACCCATTTTCCTTCACCTATTCAAGGTCAAATGTGGAATTTGGCTATGAAAAGCCAACACGTGACCAAAGCAAAGCATTGTGGTCCTTATTTGCATCGCTCTCCATGGTAATCATCCCGGTCTGTATTCTCATTATCCTGCAGAAATTCAATTAAGGCTACAGCCAAGAGACTCTCTGCTTGTCTTTCAAACATCCTTCCTTCTGCCACTTCTCCACTATACACTCTCATAACTGTAATTAGGGTCATGAGGTACATGTCAAATGGGATAAATAAACATGAATAACCCCAAGGATGAATACAGGCTAATAGTTTAGCAGGGTGCATGTCAGCCAAAAGTAGAATGGGGATTTTGAAAGGAAATGGGAGGACAGAAAATGGATAATGCGGTTGTAATGGCAAGGCCACGATGAACTATAACTAACAGGAATAAACCTTGACTAATCACTGACTCGTAAATAACCAGGGGTGGATGAAGGCCGGCTAACGCAGGTCTCACCAGGCATGCTTCGGGTCTACAGATGTTCAAGACATCAAGGCTGCGATAATAAACAGTCGAGCGCGTTCCAAAAGCAAAATCCAACGAGGTGACCCCTATTCACAGAAGATTTGGCAATTACAGGCTCCCTTGTCGGATCCCCTCCCCCATCCTCTGGGAGCGGGGAGGATTCCGCACACACTGCACACAGGCAGCACTCCATGACCATCAGGACGGAGCCAGACGAACACATGCAGGCTGCAAGCGCTACAGTGCAAAAGCATGCGTGTCAATTAGCCCCTTCTAAAATGCAAATTCTGTTTTTTTGGTTTTTTTTTTTTTTTTTTTTTGCAGTGGGGCGTCTACGAGTCCTGCAGCCTGTATATGATGTTTGTGTGCATTAGTATTCATTATCGTTTAACTTCAATGCCTGGCTAAGGTTTGTGATTATTATGCAGACCTCCAACTGGGGTGCATTTTGCCCCAAAACTATACACCATGTGCATTCAGTTCACAGACATTAACGCCTCCTAGGAATGCTCACAGGTCATTTTATGACAATATTACAATACAGTGCTGACTTAATTAAACATGGTGGCAGATGTCAACTAACTTCACTTTTCATTCATAAATGTTTGCCAAAAATTATGCTTCAGCCTTTTTATTGTCACTCTCGGATGAAGGTTGGTGTCATATAAAACATACAACAAACTGAATTACACGTTGCATATTTAAAACAACATCGTTTTGAAGGCCACCTAGCTAAATGCTAATCAACAACGCAAAATCCATTAACATTCTAACGGTTAATGTTGATTGTCACGGTTTTAAAAGCAACACATTTATTTTAACATAAAAAATGGGGCAAATGACAAACATTACATCATTACATCTGAGTGAGTCTCTTACAGTAGTAGTGGAAGAAATCTATTCTTCGTTTGCGTCTGCATGACAGCAGAGTATTATACAGCCTCCTGGTGGCCAAAGCAGGCACAGCAGAAGGGGCAACACACTGAATTGGATTGCAGCATGAAATCACGACACACAAAATGTTCAATTCTTTAGAATATATAGTACAATATTATAGAGTGCTATTAAACCTAATTAAAAGGGGAACTGATTAATGCCATTGCCAATTTCATTGGGGAAAATTGATTTGTGAAACAAATAAATGAACAAACGAATTCAACCCATATCCCAAGGCACCACCATATTTATAAAAGCATACTCTACCCAATAAAGTGACTAGTGAGTGACTGTAGCTATTATAGCGTCTCTTGTAAGAAATATTCAAACAAATGATCTTGCAACATAATGTATGATAGCACTAATGTTTGCCACCCACATCTAATGTATCCTTGTTCAAGAAACTCTCACAGGCTCTTTTCCCAGGATACCAGCAGGTCAAGAGTGTGTATCCAAGCGATTGGAGTGTGGCCCCTCCCCCGTGCCCATATAAGGTCACGGTCGAGTTAGAAGAGGCCTCCACATTGAAAGTCCAGCACGAGTCTCACCTGTATTGAAATGCAACAAGGAGGCGCGGGTCAAGGATGTTTTCCTCTGGCTCCCATGTGTTGTATCTGCAGAGGAGGAGCCGAAATAACTGTCATTATGATGACGATCCAACGAAATCCCAACACCATTCCAGTTAATATATGTTCACTTTATACAGCCATTTAAACACAATTACGGGCGTCGCTCTGACTCAGTCTATATAACATGTTTGACAGCAAACAGTTAGTTAGGAAGAAGGTGACATAAACAAAAATTAGATCTGGTGTGTGTGGTGTCTCGCGCGCCAACATACAGTCGGCCATTTTAGCAGCACTGTCTCTCAAATTCGTTGGCAGAGCAGAAATAATTAAAACGGGATTACATGGCTGTGCCTACCCTCCCTTTTCCCCTCGCATAAATTAGTGAAGGCATCCACGGATGAAACACTTGCCCACATACACACACTGCAACCATGTAGGCTATGCCCTCACTAATTTGCATTATCCACATCTGAGTATGAACATGCAACATAAGACTTACTTGGGAGACCACCCCCGCCACTTGACCAGGTACTCAATCTTCCCCTGGTTGACAGAGAGATAGAAAAAAATATATATATATTTTTTCCCCGAGGCTTTAAACGCACCGTTGCAAAATCTGTGCCATTTTTTTCCCCATGCAAAAACGCGCCATGCAGTTTACCTTGCGAATGCGCTTTTTTTCGATGCCCTCCACCGCAAAGACGTGCTCCCCGGCGGCAGGGAGCTCCATTCTCGCCGCAATCCGACCTCAAGCGACTGGGGAGAGGAGCGAAAGCGATGTATGCAAGGAAGGGGGGGAAAGCCAGACAAGGCAGGCTGGTCGCGCTCACTCGCTGCTTGGTAGTTTTCCAGTGTGTATCCAAATCCAAAGTGTTATTCCCCTCCAGCTCGCGTAGTCCCTCCTTTGCACACTCCACGCACAGTCCTGGTAGTGTGCACTGCACAGAGAGACGGTCACAGCCGAGCCGTAGTGAACTGATCCAGTCGTGCAAGAGCTCGGGCTTTGGCGCATGACGTCAGGAGGGGAGGTGGAGACCTCTCCTGGTTGGGCTCCATCCCTTCTTCTTCGTGGACGTGTGGGAATTCAAATAAATCACTACGTTAAGTGTCACGGCACATATGCGCCACTGGTGTATTTCATGTCAAGAACCAAGGAGGAGGGGGGGTACAGTACGCCCTTCTCTAATGTGTTTGTGTATGTATGGACGGAAAATGTACGAGCAATGCGTGCAAGTGCTAACCACAAAAGAGGAGTGGTTTGTTCACAAGCAGGCAACATTTCAGATTTATTATTTGGAGAAATGACACTGCAATCGTGCTTTTAAGGACATCAGAAATGACAAATGGGAATTTGAGTGGGGGATTTTTTGAGGGGTGACTGTAACAAAAAGAACAAGGGAACTTCAGGGGCTATCTGCGCGCCCATGAGCACAATTTTACAAATGAGTGAATGATAAGCAAACCAATGATGATGCGTTCCTGGCTACGAACAATTCACGTGCTGTGTCGTTAAAAACGAATAACAAGTCATTGGTGAGCTTTTGAAAGGCGGGGATGAAGCACAGGTGTAATCCTTTTTTTTGTGCTTCAACAAAGCACAATTCTATTAAGGGAACTCTGAGTCCATTACAATTTACAATGAAACAACAGCAATATGTTCAATGCTACACGTAGACGAAACGTTATGTTGTGTTTGAAATTGTTTTGGAAAAAGACGCAGGCAATATGTGGGTGACTTTCAAGGGAGAATGTATAAATTATGTGAATTTCCAGTGCAATTGTGTTTTCACACCTCAAGACTTATCTTGTATGTATGTATTTGAAAATGGGGCTTTTGGTGTGATTTTCAGGTTCAATGTGACAATAATCAGAATAGGCATGAGTTGATTTCTATAGATGCTACTTTATGACAATATTGTAATTTTTAGACTCTCATGTAACCTTTTCAGTGTATATACTTGTAGGCCTATATTAGCAAATCAGCATTGTACCACTGTAAAAATAAGAGGTACTTATTTTTGTTTTGTTTTTAAGAAACATCAAGGTCACATATAGTAACAAAGGAGACAATTGAGAAAGTTCTCCTTTACTTTCATGCAGGTTGAGCGGTTTGTCATTATAGTTTTCAAATACATGTCCTGAGAAAAAGTAGGCTGGAGTCCAAAGATGAGTCTTTAGTGGTGAAAAATGGACTCCTTTCTTTTATTCATATTCTGTCAGTGTTGGCAGATTGCAGCTGCATGGAATTCTTCTTTTCATGCCCCCCCCCCTCACAAATGCACATGTTTGCCGTGTAGATTTGCTATCTCAAGACTTTGAACCCACTGGAACGGTTCGTCTTGTAGCTCTGACCTAGCCAGCATTGATTTACACTTTTTGTTCATATGATTTGACTCTGCGTCTCACCTTAAAAAAAATCCCAATGCCCTGTAATGCAGCACGGAGGCTTACATTTCGATCTGCTCACTGCACTGAGCAAATATAGGTCACACACACACACACCGATTGCGAGACAAGTGCCATGTCCTCTGGGCTCCTGCCGTTAATGTAACACGTTGCAAGACGACAAATCTTCAGCTTTTCAAGTTTCACACCACCATTATTAATCCCAGCCATTCATTTCCACTTTAATTTCGCCATCACATGATGAGCCAGAAATGTGCAAATTACCCATGTCAATTTTAAGTACATGATACTGTAGGTATTGGCTATACTACTCTTCTCAGTCTTGTGTTCTGTAACATAAACAAAACGGGGTGAAAAAAAAGAAAAGAAAGGGAAAAAAGAATAAGTAAGAACGTCAGTGGGGACCTGATTAAAAAATGCGGCTAAAAATGCACAACCTCTGCGCTTAAGTGATTATCCCCGTCCAAAAACACCCCCCCGAAAACACCACCGAGCTGTAGCGGACGAGTTTTTAATGTTTGAAAAAAAATAATTCAGCATCAAAAGGGTTAAAACGAAGCCTGTAAATCCGAGCTCCGGCGCGCGCATGCAAGCACGATCTACCGCTGCCCTGCCATATATGGTCATGCACAGAAAGCGGTCAAATACACAGTCGCACATCCTGTAATTCTCTACTTTTGCACCAGAAATCAACACAGGAGAGGCTTAAGACCCCTTTGGCAGCGAAATCGCTCGATTAAAACGTAGAATTTGTGCCCAATTACATTTTTCTCTTCCCCCCACCCCTCCCGCGGTGCCCTCCAGCCGCGGCCACGGAGCGCACACGCCCTGCTTCCCTAGCAACAGCAAAAAGAGACTCAGTGACAACCGGAGAAATTAAATTGGAGGTAAACACTTCAGCTTTGAACGTACAGCCTCTCTAAATGTGAATACATCATCTAAGAAAATACATACTAAAGCGTGAAGAAGAGGGAGGGGATAATGCCCCGTGTTTGCGGATTGGGTGTTAGTCACCGGCTATAATATTTAATTGCATCCGCCCAGTTGGGTAAACAACAGGGAATAGAAATTATTAAATGCATTCCCTTTTTAAATTGCGATCAACACACAAGGGCGTGTTGCACATCAACATAACAGGTCGATCTTTTTCTCCAGCAGGTGTGCGACTGTAGCGACCAAACTTCATGAGAAGTGGACACACCCAGGATCTTACAAAAGCAGTGTTTTATTATGTTAAGTCATGGGTAAATCGTTTCATAACTTTACAAAACTAGGACTGTCTGAGAATGAAAGCAATGTAGATTAGCCTATCTCTATTTAGGGATTTTTAAATAGAAGACCTATATTTCCTTAAAAAAAAGGTCACCATGGTTAAGGAGCAGACAATGAGTGAATGATTCCAAACACAGCAACTGGGATTTTACAATAGATCTTAAAAAGTCCACTAAGAACCCCCAACGTGATAAGGGAGTCAGAAATGATGAACATGCCCCTGTTATCATTATATAGGGACTTTTATACAATTGGCATATTTTTGTTCTCATGGCCAAAGCTGTGTCCAATGTTTTCAAAAAATCATTGACAGCGAAGCAGCTTAGGAAATGGAGTCAAATTTGGTGAAATCACAATTGCATAATGTAGAAAATATGAACTAATACCGTAACAAAAAAACAACAACCTGCATTTCTGCCTTCAGGATTCTGTAAATTGAATTCTGAGTTTTAAAAATAAAAAATACATTTTGGAAAATATTTAAAAACCTGCAAAGACTAAGCACTTTGTACAGAATTGTGGTTTTATAGCTTTAAACTGTTTTTCAACATTTCAGTTTTCCTTTTTTTTTTTTGGCCAAAATGGAGCCCAGTGAAGCACTTTGGAGTCGCTCCTCAACCATTTGTTCACATCTGCAGTTTTCCTCGAAAATACATCTTCTCTTCATATAGTTCACTAGTGTGGCCACTTTAGAGCGCCTTGTTGTCAGCCATGAGTGCATGCACATCACGGAATGAAGGTTGAAGAGCAAGGTAAAGAAAAAAAAAGTCTTATGTGACAGCCAGCATGTGGATAAGGGTTTCACACTGGTGTGACCATTTTAGAGTGCCTCATTGTTGTGGCAGGCAGGAGCTATTCCAACCACCATATGGCTTTAAGCAGATATTTTCTTGGCTCAAACATGCAGTTATGTGTGGGCATAAGATGCTAGAAGTAACATCCATTTTTTCAGGGCGAAGACATGCTCTTTGATTGACAGTTGAGCGCACTCAACAACCACACCCCCAGCATTTGAGAGTTGGCTTGATTTTTCCACAATTTTGAAGCCTCATTTGATTTACTTGGGAATTCATTCAAATGTGGAAATGTTGTTAACAAGTCATAGCATGTCAGTTATATTGATGTTGGCTTCACGGCGACTTTTAATGAGAGCACTCAGAGTTTTTTTGGCTTTCTTTTGGCACATCTTGACTTCCTTGCATAGGAGTTCCAAATGTGTCAGATTGTGAGGAAATGTCTTGTGCGCAGGTGTTAACATTGTCTTTTGAATTTAGATGTAGACTCGAGCTGGACGACTGTAAAACAAATTTTGGTCTTGTTCATTCTTTAAAAAAAAATAAAAATAATAATTAACGTGGCCTCTTGGTTGGGCTCATTGTCAGGTGGAATTCCCCCAAAGTTTTGCAAGTTTTCATCTTCCTTCTTGGCCAAAGTTGCAGTTTGAGTGAAACAAGAACATCAACAAAGCAATGTCAAAATGATGCTTTTACTACTATGCTTTAGAATGTTCTGGTGACATGCAATGTTGTTTTGCGTCAGACATTTCTTAAGACAAAAAAAAAGAAAAAAAGAAACAGGAGCTTCTAAATTCTGTGCCACAACCATATGTGAACATATGGATGTGTGAACCTTCGTCTATATAAATAATTGACAGTGTTGTGGGTATAAAAGCAAACAGATTTAACCATAAATATGGAATTATCTGCACAATTCCATGTCACCCAAACCCTCCTGTTGATCTTATCCGAGCACAGTGAAAGTGACTCCAAATTAGGAATCCTACAGAAAAGCTTTCTCACAGCGTGACAATGTTGTAATGTGAACTCGTTCTTTTGGAGCAAGTTTATTTTGACCTTGTTGCAACCCACCAAGGTCAAAAAGCAACACTTATCTGCGGCATACAAGGTCAGGCTGGCTGTTTATTTCCCTCTCTTTTTATTTTATCTCCACACGGCCTTGTTTTGTTTTGACAAGGTTGTCTGTGCTTTAAAGCAACAGAGTAAAAAGATGTGTGTGATACAAAGTGTTTAGGAAAACTTGTGTGAAAAAGTGTGACTTCTACAGGGATTGTGAAACATTGTAGAAATAATCATGTGATTCTATGCGCTTGTTAGAATGTTATATTCGTGTGTGTGCGTGCGTGTGTGTGGGAGGACAAGGGTCAGGTTATGTCATGATCTCTGCAACGCTCTCTACAGGAAACACAGATATTTCAACCTTGCGACCTTTTTTTTCCTGTTCCCTTCTTTCTATTCTCGCTCCCCCCCGTCCCACACACGCACACACACAGCTGGAGCTCAATCACCTTCGCTAAAAATGAAATGGTGGCTCAGAGAAAGCCAGGAGGCCTCCCCTCCTTTGGCATCTGCCACCCACGGTGCCAGGAGTGCCAGCTGAGGGAAGGGAGATATTTTGGGGAACGGGAAGGGGAGGGCTGTGTTTGAGTGAGTGTGTAAAAGAAGGATTGAGGTAAAGTAAGTTCTGGGCGGTGGGGGATAAAAGCAAGAAGGAGGAGGGAGGAGGAGGAGGAGGTCATGATGAGAGATCTTCGCATTGGCTGAGAGAAGCAACCGATTCGTTCCTCCGCTGGAAGAGAAGAGTTGATTGGGACAGAATGCAAGGACGGAGTGGAGAGAGGGAGGGGGTGGAGGTATTAGAAAAATGTTAAGAGGGCTGGAGAGCCTGGCGGTGCTCAGCGGGCGGTCATTAAAGTACACTATCAAACAGCAAGGACAAGCAGACGCGCCATAGAATGAAACACAAGAGCTGCAAATTCTTTGTGAAAACGCCTCAACGCAAGCCAGCGTCTTAATTAGCTTTAAAGCTGATGTGTGCACTAATAAAGCTGTAAGAGAGAGAGAGAGAAAAAAAACAAAACGTCTCCGCATCCTTGCTTCAGGTGCAAGCACACAATTTTGTTCTTGACATACGTTTAATTATGATCATTTAAACAAATGAACACTATTAGGAGGCCATGAATCTTGGCAATGCAGATTTGAATTCATTATGAAGGGCGGGTGAAGTCATTTGGGGCTTCACAGAGTAAACCCAGTTGAGGGGACCTTCACATCCCCAACAATTTTGAATACGATATTAATATTTATCATGAAGTAAAAAGTGTGAATTTGAGAAAACTTCACTGGGATAGACAATGATTCTTAACCCTGCTGGCGGTACGAACCCCACCAGTTTCCTCGGCAAAATCATCAAATCCTTCCTTATTGAACAATAAAATATCATCACTTTCTCTTTTTTTTTGCTCCACATAGTATGGAGGGATTACAATAATAAAGAAATTACACGACATACCATCACAACAGCCACAAGTCGACTACTGAGCGCGCCAAATTCCCTGCAGCACAGATAAGCCAAACAATGTAGTGTGATCACCTGCGTATCATCACGAATCATTTGGGTCGGGCGTGTGTCCTGACCTCCTTCATCAACATTTAATATAGTAGTTTACCATTTCAGTCGCTTTAAAACTCACTTCCTCATCAACCACCTCATCTCTTCTGTATGCTTGGTTGACACGGACAGCAGCAATACTGAAAAAAGCATCTGAGTCGCTTCTGTCCGTTACGCACATTCAGAGTCATCATGAAAAAGGTTGAAGCCATCAGTGGTTTTAATAACGTTTTTTCCCCCTCTGGCCTTCCCCTCTTCGACATTCCACTGGCGTAACTGCTTCATTTTCCTCACAATGCGTCAACAAGCTTTGTTTTCAGGATCAAGATCAGGATGAACTTTGTATTCCCAGAGGGCAAATGCTTTTTATGCTGCAAGGTCGCCGCACTTGTGTACATTCTATCCCAAAGTACAAACATTCAAACACAACAGAAACAATGAGATGGTTTGAACCATCAGTGTCACTAAAAAAGTTGTTTTGAAATGACAAAGCAGACATATCTTGGCCGGGTGGGTTAAAGTAATAGGATGGTAGTCAAATATGAACTAGAGACTTTGATGAAACAGTAGTAAATACAGGAAAATCCATAAAACCAACAAGACTGTTTTAATAGTAAAATATCAGATGATGTGTGTCGAGGACAATTTGATCAGCATCTCGTTTTTTTCTCAGGGTGTTTAATAGCGAGATAAATGATGAGAAGGATTTGCTAACATTCTGTGAGCCTGGTTGACTACTTAAAAAAAAAAAATCAAATATTGACTGTGAAAAAGGGTTATTTTTTCCCCTTCCAATTACCTTCATGCAACAATCCCCTATTTCTACATTGTAGGCTACCGTGAATGAGCCAAATGAGAATCCCCCCCCCTCCCCCAAGTCAAGAGGGAGCACATCGACTTAAACTTTATGGACGTTTCCGAGACTTTTGCCCCCAAGACAATATCTCGTGTTTGCTCGATAAGACCGCCCCTTACAAAGATGGCGTAAAATGTTGGTTCAACGGAAATTCCACCGCCAGTGTCATTGTCACAACCATTGTTGCAGCGAGGCGACAGGTCTGCATTGAGGGGTGCTGCTCCGCCAGGGTGGGCTCCCCGCCGCCTGCAAGGCTGCCGTCGTGTGGGGTTCATCCACCATACGCTTATACACCCATTGATCCCTTGGAGCTGCAGCAGGGGGAGGGTGCAGAGGGAAATGGGGGCTGACCAGACTTCAAGGGGGATTGGTGGGGGTATCAGGGGGAGCCGTCGGGAATGGCGCGGTGGAATTCTGTCAGAATGGACACTTGTCAATACTGTATCGAGCCGAGGAGGACAAACATGGAGGTTTGATGGATGCGCTGCTGCTGTTGGCGTTGTGTATTCACTGATGACAATAGCAAGCTTGTGCAAGAGGAGGCACACAATGGAACGTTGCAGAAAACAATAGACCCCTAAAAATCAGCACGCAGGCATAAATAGACGATCGCTTTTGTCTTTGAGGTAGTAAAAGATTCCCGTCTGGATGTGTTGTTCCTATCATCAACGTGGAGACCTCAAGAAAATGTGCCCGTGAGCTTGCGTTCAGATTGAGGCTCCCCTCTCGTCTAATGCCACACTAATGATGAGTGACACAGGCCCTTATCCTGAGAGCCCTTTCCTCCCCTTTTCCGCACCCCTCGGCAATCTCCCGGGAGCAGCTGATTTGCCTCTTTCTAATTGCATTTTAATTTACATGTAAGCCGCGGGATGGATAACCGTTTTATTTCTGTCTTCCTCTTCCACACCCGCAGCGCGTTCGGCATATTGTGCAAAGCAGGAAGTGCAGAAAGGAGCCTGGCAATGATGCATGTTGAAACATTCACGATTCAGAAGTGAATAACAACTGGAATAGTGCTCACCAAAGCATGTGATCAAAACAAAATGCATTATGGTTTATTATGGTATTTCTTTTGGTGTTTCTGAAAGCCAAGATGTTGCACTGTGGAATGACCTTATGATTGTTTCATGCTTTTTATCTGAGTTTGATCTAAAGAATAAAACGTCTGAGTGAGTGCTCGTCCAAGACTGCTGATTCCATACCTTTTGCTAGGGGTTGTTTCTATCTATCTATCTATCCATCTATCCATCCATCCATCCATCCATCCATCCATCCATCCATCCATCCATCCATCCATCCATCCATCCAGGAGGATGGGGATGGTGACAGCGAGCAGTTAGTGTTATGTCAGAAACTTTATTTACACTGTAAGCATGGTAAAATGTATCTTTTGTTGTGTGTGTTTATATTCCATACATGTACAGAATACTTTATAGATTTTCTTTTAATATTCTCTACAGTAATATATGAAAGTTACTTTATGTGTGCGAATAAGGATGGTTACAATTTCTTTGGCAGTATGAGTGTGTCTGTGTAGGTTTTCTCATTTTATACATCATTGTATTGTGTATATATATATATATATATATATATATATATATATATATATATATATATATATATATATGTTTGTAATGTAATATAAACAAAAGTGGCATGAGCAGTGCTCCCTGTGGTACTCCATCCATGACGGACTAGGTTTGTGAGAGGAATTTTAAGATTTAGTAGAGCAAATTGAGGCAAACTACTGGTGAACACTGTCGGTCAGTTTGATAAACGACCCATCCGAGTTGTGAAATCAAAAGGAAAATCTTGCCCTTTCCCCTTCATAAGGTCGACAGCAGTCCATCACGATGAAGTGTCCAGGGCAGATAGACACTCAGTGGGTGGGGGTGTCTGTTCACATCAAGTCCAAGCCAGCAGACATCTCTCCATCAAAAAACGTAATAAGAGCACGAGTGGATAGCGAGCTTGCAGATAAGCAAGTTTAATGTGCGTGTCTATCTATATGGAAATTCAGCCACACGTGCATTCCACCCCTCTTTTTTTATTTATTCATAATTCACTTTCCATTGGCTGCTTGCAGAGCAAAGAGGAGACGTGCGTGTGAGGAGAAGCGGAGCGATAAAGCATGCTTTTTTTTTTTTTTTTTCTGCCCAAGCCAAGAGCACAACGGAGATTTGTATTAAATTTACAGAGATAATAGAGCCACGCTGCGCAGTGCTTGTCATTGTTTGCCTAAAAAAAAGAGGTGACAATCACTCAAACAAAAAAAAAAAAGTGCCTTCTGCGGCAGTTTTGAGATCCCAACACTCACACAAAGACTTTGCGGCTCAACGTTATCTTTTGTTTTCACACTTTTCTCCTGTGCCAATAGCAATTCCCTTGTGTATGAACATTTTTTGCTGACAAAATCCACTGGGGATGCTCACATTTACAGTTACAACTGAAATTTTGGTATTTCTTTCATGAAATTATATTAACTTAGTCCAAACAGCTTATTCTCTTCATTTTTCATTGCGTTTCCCTTGGCTGCACTGCTTCCAGTACTGAACATGGATGATTGATTTCACAGGCCCCGAGCGCTGGCCTTCAATGACATCAGCAATTTTCTGCCCTTGGATTGGCTGATTACAGCAAAAACTGTCCAACTAGTGAAACACATCTGTTTTCACAGTCATAATGGTATAGACAGAGAGCAGAACTGTTTTAAAACACTACTGTTTGATGTAATTATCTTATAGCCACAGATGAGGAAATAAAAAAAGTCACACATTAAGACGAGGCCATTTCGTGTCACAAACTGCTCCGTTGCTGCATCCCAGAATCCCTTAATGTGCCTTCATTTTGTTTCCGCAGATAAAATGTCACAATAAATTAATGGAAGAAAAGACACCTTGGGGATGGAAATTCCATAAAACAGCTTGAGGATAAAAGATTCAATGGAATACATGAAATGAATAATCTTTAGGTGGGCTATTGTTTGAGGCACTTACTGGAAGTTTTAATCACCAGCACGGTGCCAAGTCCTTACTGAGAAAGTAACTACTACCACAAAAAGTAATGTTAATAGTGAAAAAAAATATAGATCCAGTAAAATGGAATGAACAGAACAAGTGACATTAATAGTGAAAACACTATTTAAAAATAATGACTTCATAACATTAATGATGACTATTCTGAATATAATTTAGACAAATAATTTGGTGATTGAAAGGCCTAACAGCTTTTATTTTATGAGGCAAGTTTACAGCTCCTGTTCTATAAAAAATCTGTAGAGATTTTCACACATGGATACTTGTAATAATTAGTGTTGTTCCGATACCGATACTGGTATCGGCAGAGGTGCCGATACTGCATTAAAACAGTGGTATCGGTATCGGTGACTACTCACAAGTAACATGCCGATACCATTAATTCCAAAGCTAATATAGGATTTTGGATGCAGCATATTGTGTCTTGCCGGTGCATGACATTCACTGGCATGTGACATGTTCACTGCATGCCGATCGAAGAGATTGTATTGGCCCTTGAATGCTCTGAACCAATGGAAGGACAGCTTTTTCATGTTGAGGAAAAAAAAAAACTTAAGTATCGGTATGGTATCGGTATCGGCCGATACTGCAAAGCTGGGTATCGGGAGCCAAAAAACGGTATCGGAACAACACTAGTAATAATCATCAGTCTCTGGTGAGTATGCATTATATTATCCATCCATCCATATTCCTGACCGCTTATTACTCACAATGGTCACAGGGGGATGCTGGAGCCTATCTCAGCTGGCTCTGGGCAGTAGGCGGGGTACACCCTGAACCGGTTGCCGGCCAATTTCAGGCATTAGATTATTTACATTTTAAATTATTTTTGTCATGTTTCTTTGCTGGAATAGTTTCATCCCATTATATTTTATTTCCGTCCCGTAATATTGTATTTTAGTATTATGTTGATGGTTTCTATAATTGTGACTGAACTGATGTGTTCATTCAGCTCTCCATTGTAGATAAAAGCATGAAGAAGATATTTTTTGACACACAATAGCATTAGTGTTGAATGCTTGTCTCTTAGCATTCAGCCAACAAGCCGTAATGCCTGGAGAATGTTCCTCAAAGCAAATAATCGCCTCTTACGCTCACGACGGCCTCAGGCGAGTCTATCGGGTTCTAAACATGTCGTGTTGGCAGCGTGCGTCGCTGTCAATCAGCAGTCGTCACCCTCGTATACAAACACTGCATCAAGCTCTCAGCACAGGAACTGAGCATGTGTCACAAGTGCTGTGGCGCGCTACATCACAGCAGCACAAAAAGCTCCTTGTGCCCCAACAAGATTGCAACAAGCAGATTACAGCCACAGCAGGTTCGCCTCTTGCGCCGTCATGATTGATTATATATGCACATTGAAAACAAGGCAGAGGAGGCGTAAGTGCTCACTCTCTTTTGGTATGTGAAGAAAAACTGAAAGTTAATCCAATTCCAGAGACACTTTTTCCGCTGGAAAGATGACATCACAATTATTGTCAATGTCAGTGTTGGTCATTTCTTTCACTCAACTTGAATGTGACTGAGTGAGTCACTAATGATACACTCACAAACGTGCCCAGTCAGGTTCGTTCGTGGTCGATAGAATGCTGTGAAAGTTTATACAATTTACATCCACATGTTAAAAAACAAATAAAAATCTACTTGCTTTTATCCATCTCAGAGGGCGGCCATTTTGCCACTTGCCGTCGACTGAAAATGACATCACAGTTGCTCACTGCTCAGGTAATGAGCAATCACGGCTCACATATTTTATGGGTTTGGTCATGTGACGGTCACAAGCTGAGGAACCCTTAGAGTGTGATATCATTTTCAGTCAACAGCAAGTGACACAATGGCTGCCCCCAGAAATGGATAAAAAGGGTGGATTTTCTGCCAGTTTTGTCAAAAACGTCTAAAAAAAAAAATAATTGCATCCAAAGTATCAGCATAATTTTGGTCTCTTTTTGAAGATAGTGCTTTGATATTTTTTTTTGTGCTACTGGCACAGAGTAACGTTTGAATAATACTAATTAAAAAAAAAAAGGATACATTTTATGTTCGTCTAATTATTTTTCACAAAATATGCTTTGAAAATGAATGTAGAATGGCGATTAGGTCTTGAAAACATGACAGGACCAAAGCTTGAGGTCTTCCCTAATTTCAGTTCAAGTTTGACAATAATACTACAGAAAATGAGCATTTTACACAGGATTTTCCCAAAAAAAAAAGGGGTTCAGGCCGACCAAAGTGTCCCATTTATTGAAAGCCCAGGTCATGTTTGATAAAAATTAATTTTAATTTGTCACTATTCTATTCTAGCCATAGTTGAGAGACTATATCCACAATATCATTTTGACGTGAAATCAAAGCAAGTGCTTCAAAGAGACACGCTATGATCTTCTGCGTCATGGCATTTAACGCAGCTGGCTTTGGAGAAAAACAAAACAAAAAAGCAAGCAAGACCTCGACGTATTCAGAATCTCATTGGCTGCTCTATCACCATGAAATTGCTGTGACTTGTTCCTGCATCGTACGAGGGAGGACCTTTTATGCATAATGTCATTGGCCACGACAGACAATGTAAAACGAAGGGATTGGACCACATAAGGTGTCAATCACTCCCCACGTGATTCCGTTGCTTTTTTTTTCCCTTCTAGATTGGTTTCAGGGAACTCTAGCCTGTTTCATAAAAAGAGGTCATTTAAGCTCTCGGTCAGTTACCATAGTAACATGGTCCATCAACCTAACCTGGCCGGTCGCAGGTTTACGCCTGTGGTCTACAGCGTAAAGTCGACTTTTGTCACCAACTTGGCATGTCATTTTAACAATAACCCTATTGATGAAGGTGCCGCAATATTGCACAGGGAATTAAATATTCGTTGTGAGAATGTTCTTGTTTTGTTTCCTTATTCTTTACTGCACAACCAATTTATGTTTCATGTACAGCACTTTGTATACAGCAATGCCTGTTCTTAAAGCGCTTTATAAATAAAGTTGAGTTGAGAATTTCTTGCTTCTCTGGATTTGTTGCCATTAATGCGGCCAGGTTCATTTTCCTTCATGCTGATCGTAACGTTTTTTTCCCCCATTTTGTATAACCAATCAATCACATCTTTTTTTCTTTTTTTTTTTAGGTCATTTGACTTCCTCATATGTAAAGAGTAATGAACCTTTTACACCATAAGGAGTGGAATGTACAGATACCGGTTTTCAAATGTTATTCAAGTGACGTACAGATACTGGAAAAATCTACTTAAGTGTAGCAACAAAGTACTTTGTTACCTCCCACCATGTTAGGCACGCCGGCACAATCTAATGCAAAGAAAGAACTGTTGCAATTTGTAAAGGCATTATTTTATTATTGTACAAATGTCGCTGCTTATTTTCAGTTCTTATTCCTAGTGCCAAGTCAACACTTTTGCCAAATCATAACCAAGCACATTGTCAACATTTATACATCCCTCCATCCATCCATTTTCTTGAACGCTTATTCCTCACAAGGGTCGTGAGGGCTGCTGGCGCCTATCCCAGCTGGCTCTGGGCAGTAGGCAGGGGACACCCTGGACTGGGTGCCAGCCAATCGCAGGGCACAAAGAGACGAACAACCATCCACACTCACACGCACACCTAGGGACAATTCGGAGCGCCCAATTAACCTGCCATGCATGTCTTTGGAATGTGGGAGGAGACCGGAGTACCCGGAGAAGACCCACGCGGGCACGGGGAGAACATGCAAACTCCATCCAGGAAGGCCGGAGCCTGGACTCGAACCGGAGACCTCAGAACTGGGAGGCGGACGTGCTAATCACTCGACCACCGTGCCGCCTATAGTTATCATGTGACATTAATCCAACAGTTATAGCACTCCAGCAATAATGTTAATCCGACCGCTAACTAATGCTGGGTAACTTACTCGCTCATAGCATGGAGCCATAGTAGCCACTTGTGATCTACTGTAATTGTGTGTCAAGTTGTTTGTCATCAAAAAGATGAGATAAAATTTTATGTGAAATAGTTTTACATCTGAAATGTTCAACATTATCTGCTGGCAAAAAAATGTACAGGGGTAAAATGATTGTCCTGACTAAAACCATAGACTAAAATGTTGACAGGTTTTGTTGACTAAAACTAAATGAATAAAATGATGTTTTCCTAAAATGCTAGATTTATAATCAACTAAAAATTGACTAAATAAAAACGGGATGAGGTTACAGTGAGAGTTACACTAAACTGCACAAAAAACAAAACATATTTTTACAAAGTGGATTGTTGTCCACCAATATTGAGTTATGACAGTTAAGGTTGAGGTCTATTGTTTTTTTTTCCAATCTAAATTCAATAAAGGTGATGGCAAATCCTGAATGCCACATGAATGATGACAATTGTTGGTGGTAAGTCTAGTGGCTGTTGTGTTACGTTTGTGCTTTCAAGGTCAAGAGCAAACAGGAACACAGATATAAGTACGTCCATGCTGACTAATACAAATACATGCAAATATCGTGGTGTGCCGGAGGAAACCCTCACAGTAATACAAAGAAGAAGAAAAAAGCCTGCTTCAGCAAAGCTTAACATAATTCACAAGGCTCATCTTTAACCAGTGCAAGAGGCACTGAGGAGATTGCTTCACTTACACGCTGCATCCCATGTGTTTTCATTCGATACGCTTTGTCCATGATATATCTCTCTTGTCCTCATGTGATGGTTATTTAAAAGGAGAGCCATGGATTTTCTCCCCCCATGCAACATAATGGCAAATCAATACGCGGGGCAAACACAAAGAGAGAGAGCGCATTTCATACAGCAACCTAAAGGATTGGAGGCGAAATTGAACCCGAGTCTCGCGGTGAGACGGCTTGAAATGGATTTGAAGCTACAACGGTGACTGCAGAATATTTATGCATCCTTCAGATAAATGGACATTGATATTCAGCCCTACTGTACACAGATGAAATTAATGAAGGACTTTATTGCTGGTTAAGATACGCCAAATCCTCTGATGCCATGCAAATATAATGTATGTGCCCACAGGACTATCAGGGATGACATCAGGCATTCTGAACGGACACTTGGATTGGGTTTGGACAATATGAACTCTGCCTAGCAACAAGTGGCCAATGTTATTGATCAGCCTTTGGGACAATTGTGACATTTTATCATCTTATATGACAAATAATGATTGTTGTGTGATTTTTAAGATGTTTTAAGCTATATTTTTTGGAAAAAGTTCATTACAGGGGAGAATTATGGTTTCCTTAAGTGGCTGGTGCTCCTTCACTTTTGCCGAATTCAAAAGTGCTGCTGTAGTGATTAAATTGACTTGGCCGCCTCTTAAAAACAAGCTTGTTTTGGAATATCAGCTCACCTGTGTTGCATGAAGACAAGGTCCCTGCGGTGTGTGTATACACAACACACCCCAGTGTGCGTTTCTCCATGGTAAAGTGAAACACACACACTCACACGTCTGACATCATGTTCCGATCACATGGGAGCTTTTCCACTGCTTGTGTCTCGGTTAGCAGGGGGCAAGCAGGGAGAGATGGCGGAAAACTGCCATCACTTACACATCGCATGACGTTGTCGAATTGAGTGGAGTCGAGTGGGTCAGATGGAGCACCATATCATGTACTTTTAGATGACAAATTATGGACTGAACTCAATTCTAAAATTAGAGATCAAGTGGTGTCCATAAGATCAAGGAATTGGTGTCTATAGGGCAGATATGATCATGTTTTGGCCTCTGGGTGTAGTACCCCAAGGTAACCACCAGATGCCGCCAAACCTAAGCAACCGGAGCCGCCTGCTTAGCAAGTATAGGTCATCCCTAGCGAGGCCCAGGTTGGCCTTAAGCCCCACGTTAGCTTTAAGTAAGCCCCACGTTTTGATAAGATCCTCATCCTAGCCCCACATTTTGAACCTTATCAAGCCACAAGTTAAAGAGAGTAGGTGGCCCCACGTTGTAGTGATAAAGCCCCACGGTTAAATAAATAAACAAAGGTATCCTGAATTGAATAATAGCACACACAATATACAATTTTTATTCGACAATTGTTAACCTGAATATGGATCAATGCTTACAGCACATTGAAGCCACTGTGAAACTTTGCTGTCTTTTCTTTTCTTTTAATTACGTGCGATACTGTTTATTATCGCTGATAAGATTGCTGTAACTGCATTGAGTGTCATGATTGCCTGTATGAAAAGATGTTTTCTCTCAGCATTGCCATACAAGATGTGTAACAAATGAAAAAGAATCAACCTGTTGAGATTCCCTGAGAGGTTTGGGATTTAACATGCTATGTATTTACATATTATTCATGCTTGCATAGTTTGGTTAAGAATATTATCACATATTGTCATTGATTTGATGATTGTAAATATCGAATAAGAGCCAGGACCGTTAGAATTGTAATAGGGACTTTTTTGGCTCCATATTGAATTGCAGCCGAGACTTTGGCAGCGTAAGATGGCATATGGCCACGCAAGATGGCGTCTTGCCCCACGTATAGCATGTTGCCCCCAGTAAGATGGCATATGGCAACGTAAGATGGCGTAGTGCCCCGCGTAGGATGAGTGTATTGCCCCACGTGTAAATGAGTGCATATAGCCCCACGTAAGCTGAAATGTGTTTTTGGTTAAACAGGAACTGACTAAGCTCTGTGGTGTGCGTAGCTTAGTAACCAGTTTCCTGTGTGCGCTTGTGTAAGAATGAGCTCCAATGTTATGTGCTTGTCTCTCACTCAACTGTATGTGACTGTGGATATGCCCTAACACGTCCCAACATGCCCTAACTCGTCTCAGCGCATTGATATGCAAAGGGACTACAAGTAACTGGAACGACCGGAGGAAGACCACCGTTACCAAGGAGATGCTGTGACGCAACCAAGGTTATAAAAGATTGCCCCTGGCAACGATCGGGGCTCCGAGCTTTCAGCTCCTTGTCGTGAAGCGATCAACCCGTGAGGAGTGTGTTGTTAGAGAAAGCGTACAGCAGAGTGATAGGACTTAGGTTTTTTACGGAGGACCTTTGGCTGTTAGCTGCGAACGGGACTTTTCTCTCCCAATTGGGTAATGTACAATGCTTTATTGAATAAGATGTTTAAGAGGAAGTTATGAACGGTTAATCGCGTGTAGGGACGGAGCCATTTTAACACACTTCCATATCTTCAAATTTATTTTTTTAGCCAAAAACGTCTTATTTTAAATTTAGGTCTTGAGCTCTTTAGAGAAGTGATCAATCTTAGAAGACTCTATTCAAAGGTTTATATTATTATGTTTGATTTCCCTTTCCTATTTCATTTTATACTTTATTAATTTTAATTTTAATTGTATTTGTGATTTTTGAAATTTATAATTGCGCCTTGTGTTTGGTGAACGCGCATTAAAGAATTTAAAAATTGTTTTTATATTCCGGTTATCATTGTAATAAAATATTGAAAGACAATTTTTGCTTTAATTATTTTATTTGTTTCTTTCGGTTTTGTTTTATTATTTTTGGGACTTTTTACTAAGTCCAGGTCATTTTATGAGACCTCATTATTTTCCTTCGAGACGGACAACAGCAACGGACGTTTGGAAAAGAGGTAATTGTATTTTAATGGCATTGATGAATGTTTTCCATTTGTATTAATAAAGTCAAATACTCCTGCTTTGTATGAAACAAGTCCGTATGGTCCTAACAAGGATTATTAAATGACTAGGTCAATAACAAATGCAAACAACTAAGAGAAGTGGAGCTGCCAAGTAAGTGAGGTGTTCAGTTTATTATTCCTGGGTTCGTGTGGTTGCTCATTCAGGAGTAGTAGGTGGATGAAAACGGATTGGCCTCATGATAAGAAGACAGTGAACAAACCTAGGTGAGTCCACCTCGATATATCGGCTTAACTAATTCTCGTCCCCTCACATTGACGCCTTAGAGCCGGTGAGGGAAAAGGGGAATTACTGACCCATTGATTGGAGAGTCGATCAGGACATATTTCCCGATTTAAGTCCTGCGGGTAAGCGGAAGTTGACATGTGGCGCCCAACGTGGGGCGACGATTGACTCATTTTTGTCAAAATCGGGGTCGATCGAAGCCCAAACAGGAACCCGAGTGAGCGCAACTCTGAGCCGGGGGCACCGTGCTTGGAGTTGACGGCGAACTCACTGATAAATTGTCATGTCAGACGACCCTGAGCTAACACAAAATTAGTCTCTTTGATGAAAATGTTTCATGGAAAAGAACTGCTTTAATTGTGAAAAACTAGTGTGATTTTTGAATTGAAGTTGATTGTACTATTTTGTGTTAAAGGAGCGGTGACTGGCCCCCCCAGGAGACTTACACTCAAACAGAGGCTGAGTGTGAGAGAGCCATTAAAAGTGAATGGGCTCTTACAGCGACCTGCTGCTTGGTCGGCTGTGAAGGTACTGATAGTGTACCTGGTAGAGCGCGCTGCACCGCGCATTCCTGAGGGAGGGGCTGAGTCAAGGGGTGGTTCAAGCCCGCCCACAAAGAGGAGGAGGGCTTGAACAGTTAGAGTTGAGGGTGGAGAGCTGCTCGGAGAGAAGCAGTCTCCTTTAGTAGTTTGATGATAAACTATGGTCTACGGTATTTAGGCCTTCCATATTGGGTGCGGTTGCCCATTTTAGTGGCTTGTTATTGTAGATATCCATTTATAGCAAATCTACCATATTCTTTGCTTGGTTATTGCGGGGTGCCCGAAAATATTTATGGTCCCTTTTCTTTGATAGCGGACCCATTGACCGAGGCTGCCGCCGCTACAGGCATAACCCTGATCCCCCATCCCCTGCCTTTCCTCCTTGTATTTTTGCGGAAATTTTAAGTTCTCGGTTCCCGACAGGAGTGTCCATTGGCACAAGAAGAAGGTCGTCGAGAACCAAGGAGAAAAGGTAGGAGTTTCCACTAGGCTAATGTTCTAGTGGAAGCAGCCTTTTTCGGTTTTGACAGAAGTGTCCATTGGCACAAGAAGAACAAGAAGAAAGTCTTCGAGAACCAAGGAGAGAAGGTAGGTGTTTCCACTAGGCTAATGTTCTAGTGGAAGCAGCCTTTTTCGGTTCTGACAGGAGTGTCCATTGGCACAAGAAGAAAGTCGTCGAGAACCAAGGAGAAAGGTAGGAGTTTCCACTAGGCTAATGTTCTAGTGGAAGCAGCCTTTTTCGGTTTTGACAGAAGTGTCCATTGGCACAAGAAGAAAGTCGTCGAGAACCAAGGAGAAAGGTAGGAGTTTCCACTGGGCTAATGTTCTAGTGGAAGCAGCCTTTTTCGGTTTTGGCAGGAGTGTCCATTGGCACAAGAAGACAGTCACAGCCCGGAAAAGGGAAGCGGAGTGGATTACAACCGATTTGGAAGGACAATACACCCCACCGTTTGAGAGAGGACATCCGCCGACGAGTAAAGGTAGGAAACCCGAACGCGGTAGTCCCGATAGAAGTAGAGGCAACGTACACAGGTACGGAGCTGAGTAACCGGGAGCTATAGTACGTCCCTGAAACCCAAAGCGCACGGGTAGGCTTCGGAAATAGATAGCTCAACTCCTACAATAAGAAGCAAAGCGGGCTATAAAACACGCTAGTGAAGTAATGGAAAAATTAATAGGGAAAAATGGGAGGGAGAAGTCCCCCAGCCCTACGGAGAGGGGAGCAGGATTAAAGCCTGAATTTCGTCCTCTAGAACAAGTAGATATACCAGTAGTAGTTATGCTGCTGGGTGAAGGTGTAGATCGATGGCCACCAGGAGCCAGAAGGCACCTGGAGATAAACAACCCTTCGATCCGTCCGACAGACCTCGCAGTCGAGGTGGAAAGGGCGGTGAAGGAAACGGGAATGTTTGTGAGTGAATTTCCCGAAATAATGGGCATAGCAACAGTAGTGGTGAACCACCCCCAGGAGGGATGCACCTCTGGGACGGTGGGCCTTTGGGTCCACTGGTGGTCTATGTTGTTGGATGTGTATAATGTGATGGAAGTGGTTAGTACCGGAGTCCAGTGGGACCCGACGATAAAATCCCTTGCAGAGAAAATGCACTTAAAGGTGGAATTGGCAAATCCCAAGGAGACTGAAGCTTTAAGCCTCAACCTTTGGGAACAACCGGAGTTGAAAGAGCTCCAAATGGCAGGGAAGCGGTTTGCTGAAGCCGCTAGTGAAGAGGGCTTTTATGATACGGGCTCATGTGTCCCAGTAGAGGAGGACGCAGGAGCATCGGAGAATGAAAGCTCAGGGATAACTGTGAGAATGACTCCCCTGATAAGAACGGCGGCCCTTGGCGGGCTGCCGGAGGAAACTAAAAAGGTTTCAATCGGGAATGGAGTGGTATTGTGTCATTATGTGGGGAGCCCCTGGCAAATACAGGGGGATGCTATAGTGATAATTACAGATAGATCATTAAAACCACATAGTAAAGCGCTTAGGAACATTTTAAGGCAGGAAGCAGGACAAGAATATGAATTAGAGGTTAAACAGGAATTACAGAAAAATTATCAGCGGCCAATAATAGCGGCAAAAACTAGTGGCGGGAACACTCCCTATGGCATGATAATTCACGTGCCAGGGACAGAGTGGAATCCTAAAAGCGAGCAGTCACAATATGCGGACGAAATGGCAAAAGCATTGGAGAGAGGGGTTGACAAAGCACTAGGTGAAGGAGCGGAGAGAGTAGTGATAGATGTAAATTGGATTAAAACTGGGAAAATGCAGTGGCAACAGGCTGAGTCCATAGCTGTGGCGGCCTTCACCTTAAGAGCTAAGACTCCCGTGACAACACCATCGGGAGTAGAATTTGTGGTAGCAATATCAAAAAAGCAGAGAGAGGAGCGAGTTAAATCAGTGACAGATGAGATTTTAACCCGTACTAGGCAGATGGATCGTGAACGGCGCCAGCTCCAGCAATCGATAACCGGAGAAATCAGGGACTCGCCCCAGTCACCATCCCCAGTTAAAACAACTCCCGTGCCTTCCCCGGTAAGTGGAGGGATGTCAGGAGCTGCCCGGGTGGTAGAGGATGAAGAGCGAGCGGGACCGAGCAGACAGGCCCCGAAGGGGAAAAGCAAAGCCCCAAGGGGAACAGTAACCTTTAGCCCCGTCACGTCTACCCCTGGAACAGCGCGGGACCCCTTTCCGGGACGACCCCCCATGATGCCGGTGCCCCTGCCAGAAGATGGGAGCGAAGAGGAGGACGGTGGAGACCAAGCTCCTGTCCCGACCGTGATTGGCGCTAATCCCGCTGATGAAGACCGAGACTCAACCTCGTCAGAAGACGATGACCCGGCCAACCCCGGCCGGAGTCCAAAAATAGTTACAAGACCAGTGAATAGAAGAAAGAAAAATCCTCAACCTACGTTAGATGTGTACCGGTCCTCAGAAAGGATAGCTAGGGATGTTAGCCTGGGATGGATCGAGACAAAGGATGGGCGAAAAGCGTACATACCCGAGGCAGGGCAAGTAAATCGCCCTTATCCACCGGCCTGGCTCAATAAGCTAGATAGTAAAATGCCTCTAACTATGCGAATAACTTATCGCGAGGCTGTTAACATTTTACAGGCTCCGCCATATACCACATTACTTGCTCACCAAGACCTGACTAAGAATTTCAGGGAAGGTTACGTGGCGGTGGCACATGATTTTATGTTAAGACGGCTCAAAAAAGCAATAAATGATAAAGCAAAATGTGAGCTGAGAGCCGACGATGATTTAAATTCAGATTCGGATAATGATGGAGCAGCGGTTACTTTAACAGTACCAGCTGCCCCGAGAGCCTCCTTTAACCAACAGACCCAATATATGACACAGTTGGGATCAACTACAATAGTACCAAACCCAATAAATCAGCCACACGACATAGAGGGTGATGTGCAACAATTTAAGACCTTAAAGGAGTTGGTTCGCCAAAAAAGTAGGCTAGAAACAGCTAAAGAGTATTTAGTTGAGACATGGCCTATGATTAGGGACGCCCCAGGAGGAGATGGCGCGAAGAAGCTATGGCTTCAGTACATCATCGCTAGCCCCGTCGGACCAAACGAAACACCACAACAGGTCTACGAAAGGTGGGTGGATGGCGAAGATGAAGATGAAGATGCCCATATTAATAGGGCTATAGAGCAACTCAAAAGGGACGTTTCACTGCTAAACGTGTGGCACAAAATTAAAGAAGTTATATCGCCAAATAGGTATATCAAAGTGCTGCGGATGATTGTTAAGGACAAAGGGAACGAAGCTGTCTTTGTGAAAATGGCTCCAAATAGCACGACGCTGAAAATTGAAGCCTCCGTTAAGAAGTGGGATCGCCTGAATAAGCATAACGCTGAGAAGAGGAGAACCGGACCAATAGCTAGTCGCACCCGAGGGAACGAACAGCAAGTCCAGCAGGGAACTCAGCGACCAGTTCAGACTGTCCCCTATGTGAGACCTCAGCAACAGAGAATGAGTGGAAATCAGAGACCGGCCACTCAGCCAGGACAGCAGACGAGGCCCCAACCAAGACAACAGCCAGCAGCGCGAAGACCAGGTCCGGCATACATGCCCAAAGAAGAATTTGACAAACTAAACCCAGAAGAAAGGAAGGCCTTCCTCGAGGCGCGCAAGGCGGCAGCCTCCGGGGGGCCTGGAAAGTAATGGAGACAGAGGCACGGGTCACCCTAGAAGGAGTTTACAGAATAGGGGATAACCTTTATGCTAAGGTGGAGGGAGTACCCTATTTAGTAGACACCGGGGCCGAGGTGTCCATGACCCGTAGAGCCTTAAAACAAATCGGACACCTACAAGTAATGGTAGCTGATGGCTCGATAGCCAAAATGCCGGTAGGAATTTGGAAGGGAATTGTGTGGGTAGTAGGACCTCACAATTTGTTGACGTTAAAAGATGCAGAAGAAATGAAAAAGTCTAAAAATAAAAGGCAGGTTGCGGAAAAGAGATGGGAAAAACTAAAACCGAAATTAGTGAAAGTAGGCCCTACAAAAATAGTACCTGATCAAGAATGGTATAAGTCAGTAGATGTACCAGCCGTAAAAGCCCAACAAATCCAAGACAGTGTGTTAACACTGGAAGGGAAAAAGAAATTAGGTGAAATTTTAGACAAAGCCGCTATCGCACATTTTAAAAATGATTGCGGTGATTTAGGAGCAAAATACATGCATACTATTAGTGGAGGGGTACATCCGCCCGTAAGGCAGTATCCCCTCAACCCCGGAGCAGTTGCCGAAATGGAGGTAATTGTAAAAGAATTACTAGCACTTGGTATTATTATATTGGTATTACCAATAGCCCAATTCAAGCTGTTAAAAAACCTGAAGCGGTAGGAGGGGGTTGGAGGCCAGTCATTAACTTCAAAGCTTTGAACCGCCGTACGGTGGCTAACCGAGCGAGCCTCATAAACCCCCAGGCGTCTTTAAAAACATTAAGAGTAAAAAAGTATAAATCATGTATTGACCTTGCAAATGGATTCTTTTCCCTGAGGATTGCCAAGGCATCACAAGGGAAAACAGCGTTTACGCATAAAGGAAAAGCATACGTTTGGCAGCGCTTGCCGCAGGGATATAAAAATTCCCCGAACGTATTTCAATCAGCTGTCTTGCATGTTTTGGAAGGTCTCCCTGTCACAGTATACATTGATGATGTGTTCATTGCTAGTGACACGGAGGAGGAACATTTGGAAATTTTGCAGGCCGTAATCGAGCGAGTGACGGCGGCGGGATTGAAGCTAAATCTTAAAAAATGTCAGCTTGCCAGGTTTCAGGTGGATTACTTGGGATTCCAAGTGTCTGAAGACTTGGGGCTGTCGCAAGCGTATCGAGGAAAAATAGAACAAATTTTGCCGCCAACGTCCGAGAACGAACTACAGAAAATATTAGGATTGTGTAATTATGTTCGAGATCATGTTCCATTTTATCAAAAATTTGCGAGACCCCTTTATGCCCGATTGCGTAAAAATCCTAACGAAAAGAAAACAAAAGATTGGCCTTGGTCGGCTAAAGACCAAGAAAATTTAGAAGGGCTCAAGAACGCAGTAAAAAATGCTATACGCCTTGAGCCGAGAAGTTTGGAAGTTAGGTTAGTAGCCGAAATTCAATGTGATGAGGATAATGCAATGGTAAGCGTTAGTAATGAAGGTGCTGGCTTGGTAACATTGTGGACTTACACTATAAATAATGTTGAGAAAAAGTTCCCCCAGGAGGAGAGAGAATTAGCGGTTCTTGCTAAATATTGGGGAACATTAAAAGACTTAGCCCAGGGACAAGGCATAAAAGTTGTTACGCAGAGTCAAGTACATCGCTACCTGCGTAAAGACACATTAGAAAGTACCAAAGCGACTAATGTGAGATGGGGAAGGTGGGAAGATATCCTGCTAGACCCCGATTTAGAGATAGGACCAGCAAAATCCATATCTAAAAAACAGGCGAAAACTGTAAATAGTGAGGAGAAGCCATATGAATGGGTTTTATACACAGACGGTTCTAAAAAGGGTGAAGACCAGAATGCCCACTGGGGCTTCATCCTGAAACACAATGGTAAAGAGGTATGCCGCCGGAAAGGTCTGACTCCTGGTAGTGCCCAAGCAGGAGAGGCTACAGCGGTGTTAGAGGGATTGTTAGAAGCCATAAGATTACACGTGAGTCGAGTAAGACTTATAACCGATAGTCACTATTGTGCTCAGGCGCTCAAAGAGGACTTATCCATTTGGGAAGAAAATGGGTTTGAAGGAGCGAGGAGTAGAGAAATTGCTCATGCTGAGTTGTGGAAGAAAATAGCCGAGTTAAGGTTGAATATGACTATCGATGTTGTTCACCAGAGAGCCCACGTCAAGGAGGGGGCCCACTGGAGAGGTAATGATGAAATAGATAAATACGTCCAAGAGAGAAGAGTGGTAATTGTAGGAGCAGAAAAATGGGGCAATACTCCCAAAGGAGGAAAATTGGTCCCGAATGAGTTTGTGTGTGAGGTGACTAAGGCCGTACATGAAGCGCTAGGCCATGGAAGTGCCTTGCCCACAAAAAGAGAGTTGGAGAAACTGGAACTTTGGATCCCGGAAAAGAAAATTCGTTCAGTTATACGAAATTGCGAGTTGTGTAATAAGTATAATGCAGGACGCCGAGGACAGCGAGTGGACGGATTGACGATTAAGAGCACTGTTCCGTGGGCATCAGTTTGCATGGACGTAGCAGGCCCCATGGGAGTAAGCGGCACTAAAGGTGAGAAATATCTTATTGTGCTTGTAGATTCGATGTCAGGACATTTTGGCTTGAAAGCTGTACGTAATGCGAATGCTAATAGTGTGCTGAAAACGCTAGAAGAGGGTTGTATGTGGTTAGGCATACCGAGAGAATTAAGAACTGACAATGGAACTCATTTCAAAAACGCTACAATAGACAGGTGGTGTCAGAAGTGGGGAATAATAAGAACTTATTCGCCGCCTTACACCCCTCAAGCTAACGGCGTGGCTGAAAGGACCATTGGTCTAGTTAAAAGTTGGCTTGGGAAAAATGCTAATGGAAAAGAATGGAGTGAGAAATTGGTGGAGTTGGTCAAGGATTTGAATGGGAGGAGCAGAGCAGATAGACCTTCCCCTTCGCAGGAATTGAACCAGCGCCCCTTTGTCGCACTTGAGGTAGGACGGATGCAAGGCACACAACACCCTCAAAAGGGAAAGTGTCCATTGCAGGTAGGACAGAGAGTGTGGATAAAATCTCATGGTCCTTCCGATAGTCAGGCAGTGAAAGCGAAATATGACCAATTTGACATCGTTGAAGAAGTTTTAGACAGAAATACAGTGCGATTGAAAAAGAAGGGAGTCCAAGGGGTAGAGCAGCTAAAACCGATACCAGTTAATTCAGCCTGAAGTTAAGGAGTTGACAATAATTAAAAAAATGGAACCAGTCCCGCCGGACTTTGTCAGGCTCGTCATGATGAAGGGAGCTGTCATCGTGCGGAGGACGGAGAAGGTGATAATGGTCGGTAAGGCATTTAATCTTTGGACGAATGCAGTGAGAGGATATATTAGTAATAGAGTGGAAGATTTTAGTTGGCAACCGGCTGTCTCGACCTGTGTAATTTGCAGTGGAGACGAGGAGTCGAGGAGACAGTGGAATATAGCCAATAAGTATTGGGTAGATGGCGTTAAGCCAGACCTGAGTAAAATAGGCCCGGCTAAGGTGCTTGAAATACAGGTGTGTGGATACTGTAGAGTAAAAAGCCTACCTAGGATAAAAGCGTATGCTCAGTGGGACTTAGCCCCGCAAGAGAATACAGAGGCACAGCATTGTGAATGTTTGTGGGACGGGGAGAGCATACTGTATTGCCTACATTGTAGGATGAGAATGGGGAAAGGTTCACTAGTGAGAGCAGGAGAGGCCGAGGGATGGCAGTTAACTGGAGCAGAAACTTCGATAAAGTCGCTAAGTTCCGATTTGCTGACCTATTGGCCGATGGAAGTGAACGAGAGGACTCGCGACCCGGGGTTCCAGGCACTGCTCTACAACAACTGGCCACCGCATGGAGGTAAGTATGGCTTGGCTCCATTAATTGTTGGCTCGGAAGCGGTGCCAACTTTAGTTCACGTTGAACCTGTGTTAAGTGGGGGGGAACCAAGATCCCCCTGGCCCACGCTAATCAATATTGCTTTGGCTCGAGGGGACATTTCAATGGAAACATTGCCGGATGTCCCGCAAGAGAAAGCAGTGAATATCAGCGCTATGGAAGGTAGTCATATAGTAAAAGAGACTACATTGGATAGAATGGAATATAAAGCTAAAACAGTAATAGTAAAAGTGAGTCCAGCGATGCCGCGACGATGGGTTTTGGGGGACCCGATATATTGGTTGAAAGTAAAAGTAATGATGGCTATGAAACCCTACGAGGGAATATACTCGTTAGGGATGGCAGTGTCGATGAGTACAGAGGAGGAAGCCAAACGGCTGCACCCCAACTGTACTTTTAATGGAGAATACTTTGGTACAAGGCCGACAAGAGGGCATAGTAGTGAGAGTGGAGATGAAGAAGTAAAGCCTAAGGGTAATGAGAAGTTGTTGGCATTGGCTCAGGTGGCCACAAGAGAGCTGGAATATTGTTATGTGAGTTCATTAGAAGAGGATGAACACAAGGCACCCAGGTCGAAGGGAGACTTTGACCTCAGGGGTCGCCCGAAGAAGTATAAGGGGAAAGGATGTCCCTATCCGGGTTGTACCGGAGAAGGAAACGTGTTAGACGACCACAAAAAGCATTGGTCTTTGCGTGGCTGCCCTAAATTTTGTGAGAAAAATCCATGGCGGTATAATAATGCACCTAAATGGAAAAAATTGGCAGAAATGTGTATAAAAGCCCCCCAGTCCGTTTTTCCTCAACAGGAGCAACCGGGAAAGGGAGTTGTACCGGAAACTCCAGCCGCAGGGTCGGGAACGGAGTGGAGGGAAAAGCCAGAGGTAAGTGAGAGCCCCTCCTCCACCGAGGAGGAGCCAGAAGGTAAAGGGTACGAAGGCGAAGCGAGCGAAGATAGCGAGGTTGATGAGGTGAAGGAGCACAAGGTCCTTAAGGGGGTCCTGTCACGCTTTTGGAACAGGCACCAGGACCCACAGCCCTCTTCATCCGCTGAGAAGTAGCGACGAAAGGAGATGGAAGGTGAGATTGCTGAGCTAAAGACTAGAGTAACTAGATTAGAGACACATAGACAATTATTAGAACATTTTTTAGGAGCATTTGTACCGGCTTTGAACAATTTTTTAGTAGATATTGGGCAATTTAGGCCACATTGGTTGTCTTTAATTGAGCGTTCTCAGGAAAGAATCGCTGAGCAAAATGAAATGAGGGAGATAATTAAGAAATTGGAAAAAAGAATCGAGGAAGCTGAGGCCAAAATACAGAGGTCCAACCAGACCCCCGCGAACCTTGAGCAGGAGGAGTCACCAGGACCCTCAACGGCCCTATTGTTTGATTACCAAGTATTTCGACAAAATCATATGCAAGAAAGAATGGCTGAATTGAGGGCCAAGTATGATGAAGATAAGTAGTTAGAAAAATTAAGAGGTGCGGGGTAAATTGGGCATAATATAGTGAATTTAGAAACCCCTTTTGTTTAAAATTAAAATGTATTTGGCTCAGTGGAATGTAGAAACAATTTAAAAAAGAATAAGATAACTGTATAACAAAGGCCAACCCCCAAGGTAGAGGGGGAGGAGCTAATGTGGTTTTAGAGCTTATTAGTCCATAAAAGATAGAACCGTCAGTAGAGAGTATGAAACGTAGCTACGAGGAAGCGATGGAGGAAGATCAAAGTTTTGGCGACAGCGGGGGTAAATTAGTGATACCTGGACGACTTTGTTCAGCCAGGAACAGGGTAAGGTTTGGGGACCTAGGACTGGGTCCTCCTAGTTATGATACCCCGTTGTATGAAATACCTAGACCTGCGACTTTAAACTTGCCTCACCCTTTGACTCTAGAGGTAAGAGGAGAGCCGCATGTTTACGCCAATATGGGAACAATTACACGCCAGCCAGAGCGTGGTGGCAACGGTAGGGACAGGGTTGAGAACCCCTATGAGATTCCTACATATGGGGGTAGCCCCACGTTGTTTGAAGACCCATTGGACACCGTTCATGAACAACCTGAAGATGACAGAGTTTACATGAACGTTCCTGTCATCCGTCGAAGACGACGCTGGGCGTACGGTAGGGTTTGGCTGGCCACCATACTTTGCTTGATAGTAATAACATTGATTTATTGTTTGTTGGGTTTGCGAGCGCAAAGAAGGCGAAGGTTCAGCTTCGACAGCATGGCTCCGATCAATCCCATCGACTTGGTCGACGTACGGTATGGCAGCACTAAAATAGCCAACCAAACGTGCTGGAAAGTGGAGGTAATGCATGTCAGTGAAGAATGGAAGAGAAGTAAAGGACCGCAGAGGGAAGCCTGCGGTGCCGGAGCGGATACTCCTTGTGAGAGGCAATGGAGGGAGGAGAGAACCACCCTAGTGAATTCCTACCTTCGCAGCAAATCCAGTCAAACATATAATGAATCGGTGAAAATTTTGAAAAGGAGCACGACGTACCCTGTAAATTCAAAGAGTAAGTGTAAAGTTCGAGTAGTTTACCGGATTAATAGCACAGCGAACGACTCTATAGTCAATATTACTTTGTTATGCTTGAAGAAGCTAGAGCAAAGATTTGTTAGAAATAACTGGGTCCAGATTGGAGAAGGAGATCCTTCTTGGTACGTTAATGAATATTGTGCAAGGTTGCCAGATGCGACAGGAGGATACTGGTTAGAGACAGACCCTGACGACCCGGATTTCGGAATTCCAGCGGCCCCACGAAATGACACTTGTACCGAGCTTCGGCCGGAATGGGAACCATGTTGGAGCTGTTTAACTTTTAGATGCAGTGGACCAGAAACCAACGGGACCATTGAAGGACCAGGGGCCAACGGGACCGGTGATTACCTGCCAGGTACTCCAACTCCAGCATCGGGTAAGTACCCTTTAGTTTTTCATCAACGAAGGCTTAAAAAATTTAGAAAGCCGAGGGCGATTGAAGTTTTTGCCCCACGTTTTAAACGTATGATTTTCGCCTCGCCGAAATTTCTTGGAATGCAGGGGTTCAAAAAGCCCCCACCAAGGTAAGTAAAAAAGAAACGGCCAAGGTATAGGGTTAAATTAAATAAGACCCGGTCACATAATAGATTACGTAGGATGGTATACGCCGCGACTATTTTTGGAAGAAATACGTCTAGGAGGACCCCACCAACTACACCTCCAATAAAAGTAATAAATAAAATAAATAAAGTTAATAATGTAATGAAGAAACGGCCAGGATGCAGGGTTAGGTTAAGTAAGGCCCAGTCGTATTATAATAATAGTCATTGTGATTGGAATATGATGAAGTATTGTCCCGTGCCCTACCACATGTTTTGCTTTGCGGATAGCGGTAGTAGTCTTACCCTCCCCAGAGGAGGGTTAAGAGGTGACGCGAGTACCTTGCTTACTCACCTTTTTGCAATGAGTGTTAAAAACGCACTATGTGAAAAGAAGATAAAAGTGAAACACGAAGAGTGGTTAAATAACTCTTTTCCATGGATATGGAAAAGGGATACGTATGTGTTGGAATCAACCTTTAATAAGACTGTGAAAATAACTGTACTGAATATAAGGCGGGTACAAATGTGGGCTCAACGCATTCCTACGCCGGATGATTTACATAATGTTCCGAAGGGCGATTTTGATAAAATTGATCAATGTGTAGCACTAAGAATGTTTAACAAATTGGAAGGGAAGGAATGGATAAGTGGTATTTCACCGCGATGCCCCTTGGTGGAAATGGGAACGCCACCTTTTACACATTGGATTTATAACTGTACAGGGTTAAAAACAAACTTAACGATTAAAGGGGTGCTACAAGCTTGGAAAGAAATACATACGAGAGACGAGAGTAAGACGTGGTGGGGACTCAATAAAGATGAAATTGTTAACGACGTGTTACCATGCTTAGGAGAATCGGACAATTATTGGGTTAAATACCAATATATTGCGACAGTGTATTCTAAAGAGAACGACATTTGGCCTGACGTTGAGAGACCAGCCTTATACGCTAATCCAAGGCCATGGGAGATGGTGTGTACGGGAGGTAGTTCCGGGAAAGATTTTAAAAACTGTACAATTGTATTAGCACGTGTACCTTGTTTCAATGTTCAATCCCGGTTTAAGAATTTTTGTACTCCACGTTACCGTGATACAGAATACGCCGATATCGAGGGAGCGGTATGGATTAAAGATAATAGTAGTAAATGGGTCCGGGGCCAGGCGGCAGGAAGAGATTACTGCGCGCGATGGGACGAAGATAATGAATTGTCTAAAATGGTAGGACTTAAAATTATCCCAAAGCCTCCTGACTCTATTATGCAGATATTAGAAGGTCACGCATTTAGGAAAGGCCTTTGTTCAGGAGACATAGTTACAGGATTCGATTGGTTGGGATTTAATAAGATTTATGGCCCGGGCACATGCTACGAACCTACTGAAAGATGGCTGCATTGTGGACACAGTGACGAGTATAATCATAAAGGGGAACATGTATGTACATGGTTTGAGAGAATTGGATTGGCAATAAAGGGTGTAGTTAAAACTGTGGCCACAACAGCCGTTGAAGTTGTGGAAGATGTGGCAGAGACGGCTTTTCAGGGTATAAAAACCGGGCTGTCAAATTTAGCACAAGATGTGGGACTTTGGTTCCTGCTAGGTTTAGGAATTGTTTTAGCGGCAGTGATAGCTTTTGTATTTGTTAAAAGAGGATCTTTGTCGCTATGTCCTCGTCGAGAACACAAAGAGAGAGCCTCACCTAATATGGTAAAAGCTCGGCTATTGGCCAATGAGCTACAGGAAAATTGGGGAGGGGCGTCGAAGAGGAGGTTATTGAGTATTGAGGAAGGGCTGCAAAAGAGGGCGGGATCGACCCGACTATAATTGCAACGCCCCAGCCCTGTCTTCCTCAATCCTCACTGACACTTTTTGGCGGAACAGTAAAACTACACATGACCATGGCATGCGGTGCGGTTAATGGTACTAAAGGGAGACCAGGCGCTCTTCAGAATGTAAGTAGTGAAGCTGAATATTGGATGATTTTTGTAATATGGCTTCTTTATTGCTGTACTGGACAATGGGACATTTGGCAGTTAACTCGACCCTTTATTTTGGTGATAGCTGTTACCAAGGTACTGGTGTTACGCTTTGTGTTTTGTACATACACACTGGGATTGGGATGCTTCATTGTGTACATGCATGGCCGAATGAGAATAAATTATAAAACTCCAAGAGGGGTAGCTGAAACTTTCCTCTTGGTGTGTTGGGTTTGTTTAGATGTAACCTCTATCATGATTTTTGAAGTTTTATATGGAGCAGTTATATTAGAAGGCATATTTGCCATGGCATTGGCATTGTATATTATGAATATGGTGATTCGCCTTCAACGAAATCCTGTGGCTACGGGCAGCAGGGTTTGGATGTGGCGAACAGCTAAACTAACTTTATGGGGTATAATTTGGGGATTAATTTCAATTCTCCTTTGGCTGCGCCTGGTCGACCAATTAGTTTTGGTAGTTTGGTTTTTTACATATGCAGCTTTTTTTACTCTCCCGCCAAAAGGTTCCGCTACTCGGAGAGCGACCACACCCTCGCTCTCTCGGCGTAGTGGCATTCCGCATTCTCTCGACAGAGTGGGTGCGGATGATCATTTAGATCAGGATCGACCTGTACATATGGGGAGCCGCAATCTAGCCGGCTCTCCTCAGGTTTAAGGATTGTCGAATTGTATTTGTGTGTTTACCAGGATAACCAGGATGAGCCGCGGTGTGTCTTCTGTGGAAACGATCTCCTTCTCTTCTCAGCCTGGGTAGTTGGAGACGTTTTCTATGGGCACTGCTGCTGTCCTTTGTCCCCAGAGGGTGTGGGTGAGGAAATGTGGCTTATACCCGATGGGCTTTATATGACTTATTTATGTGATCTTTTCGATTCAGCTATGAGTAAAATTTGGAAATGGCCTGGCTTTGCTGACCTCGCGGGCTCATGTAAGTTGGAAGGTTTGGTTCAAAGTCCAATAAAAGATATACGTTACCATGTTAACAAAGAAAGTGTATTCATCGGGAGCACTGTCCCTTTGATGCGCATGGTATGGCGCCTGCCTGACGGTGCTCGACGCTTGACTTTCAATACCCCGTCTGGCTTTTGTGTAGCCGCCACTCCTAGGAAGACGGCCAGACCTGGTGAGAGTGCCAGGTATGGTGGTGTTCGAGTTGGAGAGGAGCGACCCTGCGCGCCTGAGACGGCCCCCTCGCCCTCCCTGGACCGGGTTGACGAGCCTGGGGAATCCAGTGCCGCCCGACAGGAGGCTCCAGTTGGTAAGATCATGCCACTGTTGAGACCAGTCTCCCCCGCGGTTTCGTCATTTGTCGATGACCCGGAGGTTGAGCATAGCGAGGATGAGGGCTCGTTGGCTGCGTTGTCGCCCTCCCTATTGATAAATGGCTTCAGCCTGTGGTCTCCGCTCCCTGATCCTTCGCCCGTCTCCATGCCTTCTGACTCCCCGGCGTCTCCGTTGGGTGATGACGGTGGGGTAGATGAGGTGTGGATGATGGGGTTGGATGGTGAGTTGGATATGCGGCTGATTTGCTTGAGGGACACCTGTGATCTCTAGGAGGGGGTGTCGAATTGAGTGGAGTCGAGTGGGTCAGATGGAGCACCATATCATGTACTTTTAGATGACAAATTATGGACTGAACTCAATTCTAAAATTAGAGATCAAGTGGTGTCCATAAGATCAAGGAATTGGTGTCTATAGGGCAGATATGATCATGTTTTGGCCTCTGGGTGTAGTACCCCAAGGTAACCACCAGATGCCGCCAAACCTAAGCAACCGGAGCCGCCTGCTTAGCAAGTATAGGTCATCCCTAGCGAGGCCCAGGTTGGCCTTAAGCCCCACGTTAGCTTTAAGTAAGCCCCACGTTTTGATAAGATCCTCATCCTAGCCCCACATTTTGAACCTTATCAAGCCACAAGTTAAAGAGAGTAGGTGGCCCCACGTTGTAGTGATAAAGCCCCACGGTTAAATAAATAAACAAAGGTATCCTGAATTGAATAATAGCACACACAATATACAATTTTTATTCGACAATTGTTAACCTGAATATGGATCAATGCTTACAGCACATTGAAGCCACTGTGAAACTTTGCTGTCTTTTCTTTTCTTTTAATTACGTGCGATACTGTTTATTATCGCTGATAAGATTGCTGTAACTGCATTGAGTGTCATGATTGCCTGTATGAAAAGATGTTTTCTCTCAGCATTGCCATACAAGATGTGTAACAAATGAAAAAGAATCAACCTGTTGAGATTCCCTGAGAGGTTTGGGATTTAACATGCTATGTATTTACATATTATTCATGCTTGCATAGTTTGGTTAAGAATATTATCACATATTGTCATTGATTTGATGATTGTAAATATCGAATAAGAGCCAGGACCGTTAGAATTGTAATAGGGACTTTTTTGGCTCCATATTGAATTGCAGCCGAGACTTTGGCAGCGTAAGATGGCATATGGCCACGCAAGATGGCGTCTTGCCCCACGTATAGCATGTTGCCCCCAGTAAGATGGCATATGGCAACGTAAGATGGCGTAGTGCCCCGCGTAGGATGAGTGTATTGCCCCACGTGTAAATGAGTGCATATAGCCCCACGTAAGCTGAAATGTGTTTTTGGTTAAACAGGAACTGACTAAGCTCTGTGGTGTGCGTAGCTTAGTAACCAGTTTCCTGTGTGCGCTTGTGTAAGAATGAGCTCCAATGTTATGTGCTTGTCTCTCACTCAACTGTATGTGACTGTGGATATGCCCTAACACGTCCCAACATGCCCTAACTCGTCTCAGCGCATTGATATGCAAAGGGACTACAAGTAACTGGAACGACCGGAGGAAGACCACCGTTACCAAGGAGATGCTGTGACGCAACCAAGGTTATAAAAGATTGCCCCTGGCAACGATCGGGGCTCCGAGCTTTCAGCTCCTTGTCGTGAAGCGATCAACCCGTGAGGAGTGTGTTGTTAGAGAAAGCGTACAGCAGAGTGATAGGACTTAGGTTTTTTACGGAGGACCTTTGGCTGTTAGCTGCGAACGGGACTTTTCTCTCCCAATTGGGTAATGTACAATGCTTTATTGAATAAGATGTTTAAGAGGAAGTTATGAACGGTTAATCGCGTGTAGGGACGGAGCCATTTTAACACACTTCCATATCTTCAAATTTATTTTTTTAGCCAAAAACGTCTTATTTTAAATTTAGGTCTTGAGCTCTTTAGAGAAGTGATCAATCTTAGAAGACTCTATTCAAAGGTTTATATTATTATGTTTGATTTCCCTTTCCTATTTCATTTTATACTTTATTAATTTTAATTTTAATTGTATTTGTGATTTTTGAAATTTATAATTGCGCCTTGTGTTTGGTGAACGCGCATTAAAGAATTTAAAAATTGTTTTTATATTCCGGTTATCATTGTAATAAAATATTGAAAGACAATTTTTGCTTTAATTATTTTATTTGTTTCTTTCGGTTTTGTTTTATTATTTTTGGGACTTTTTACTAAGTCCAGGTCATTTTATGAGACCTCATTATTTTCCTTCGAGACGGACAACAGCAACGGACGTTTGGAAAAGAGGTAATTGTATTTTAATGGCATTGATGAATGTTTTCCATTTGTATTAATAAAGTCAAATACTCCTGCTTTGTATGAAACAAGTCCGTATGGTCCTAACAAGGATTATTAAATGACTAGGTCAATAACAAATGCAAACAACTAAGAGAAGTGGAGCTGCCAAGTAAGTGAGGTGTTCAGTTTATTATTCCTGGGTTCGTGTGGTTGCTCATTCAGGAGTAGTAGGTGGATGAAAACGGATTGGCCTCATGATAAGAAGACAGTGAACAAACCTAGGTGAGTCCACCTCGATATATCGGCTTAACTAATTCTCGTCCCCTCACATTGACGCCTTAGAGCCGGTGAGGGAAAAGGGGAATTACTGACCCATTGATTGGAGAGTCGATCAGGACATATTTCCCGATTTAAGTCCTGCGGGTAAGCGGAAGTTGACAACGTCTTCCTGCCTAGCAGGTGGGAAAGGAGCGAGAAAAGCAAACGCCTTCGAGACATGAGGAGAAAAGAGACACGTAGATGCCCCGAGGTGTTTCCATTGTGTCGCCACTGTCCTTATCCGTGACTCCTCGGAGGGTGAGTCACCTCAGCACACTGTCAAGTGGTGTTGAGGGGAGGAGGGTGACCGAGGATGGAGTGCAAATCCTGCGTAATTGTTCCACCATCACCTCGGACCATGTTGACCATGATGCAGCTTTTGACCGTGCAAGGAGGACGCGTTACGTCTTGATCAGTAGCATGCAAAGCACACATTGAAAACATCATGAATGCAAACAATCATGTCAAATACTCACCCTTTCATTTATTGATCACCTGCACAATATAATGAGGTCCAATACAAAATCTGGAAGGGATATTTTGTAAAAATACATTAAAATAATAATAACAATAACAATAACAATAACAATAACAATAACAACAACAATAATAATAATAATAGTAATAATAATAATGATAAGAATAATAAGAATAATACTGTACAACAAAACAACTGGATCCCATTTTCTGGATTTTTACAGGCCTTTTACATACAGCGCCTTGCAAAAGTATTCATCCCCTTTGAGTTTTTCAACATTTTGACACAGTACGACCGCAAACAAATATATTTCACTGAAATTTGATGTTAAAGTTAAACACACAATCATGAAGTGCAACAAAGTGGATATCTTATTTCAAACTTGTAACAACAAGTTTAAAAAAAAAAACCTGAAAAGTAGGGTGTGCAAAAATATTCACACCCCCAAAATTGTATCCCCTGCTGAGGGTACAAGTTTTTCCATAAAAACATGAAGCACACCCGTGTGTTTTTCAGTGTTAGAAACGAGGTTTTGTAACAATAAAAGTATTTATCAAAGGGAAGCAAAAGAAAAGCACGCACTCGCACACATTCTGCAGTGAACGATAGGTGCCTTCAATGACCACGCACGCAGTAGGAAATCTCAGATATACATACAAAAACTCAGACGATTGGATATGATTGTTTTTCGGTTTTGTTCCAGATGTTTGAAGTTGAAATACCTGTTTGAAAGGAAAGGGAACCTTTTCGAAGAATCTCCACTTTTCCGTGGGAAAAGTTATAAGATCTCGCAGCAGGGAATAGGTTACAATTTTTTTTTACCAGGGTAAGCACCGGATTTTCCGCACTATAAGGCGCACCGCATTATAAGACGCACCTTCAATGTATGACATATTTAAAAACTTTTTCCTTATATACGGCGCTACAGTAGAGGCTGGGGTTACGTTATGCATCCATTAGATGGTGCTGCGCTAAAGGGAATGTCAACAAAACAGTCAGTTAGGTCAGTCAAACTTTATTAATAGATTACAAATCAACTTTCTGACAACTCCATTCACCTTCAAAATGAATAAACAGCTGTTTTATTATTTTCTCTGAGGTAAAGTATTAGTATTAGCTAGCGATCCAAGATGGCGGGATCTTCTGCGCATGCGCGTCACCGATTGTGCAGGATCACCGATAGCGTCTTGACAGCGAGATCTGTTGCGGCTCAACATTGATCCATATATAAGGAGCACCGGATTATAAGGCACATGGTCAACTTTTGAAAAAATTGAAGGCTTTTAGGTGCGCCTTATAGTGCGGAAAATACGGTAAGCTACTTTGGCACAACAGTGGAACACTTCCTCCTATTTTGATGTGAACGTAGCATAAAGTTCTTCTGAATTGTTCCGGGGTGCTTCTATAGTATAGTGTTAGTGTAGTCCATTTCCACACAATTATTTTTTTTATTCCACGGAGTTCTGTCTACCGGCTCCGTTCTCTGTGTAGCTAACGAATCACGTTGATGTGCGCACGTCGGTGTTTTTGTTCACTGTTAATATTTTTGCACATCCTTGAAAAAATACAATTTGGAATGAAAATCAGTTTCTTATAGATGCTTTGTTTTAATCATGTGAACGTAAATGTAATGTAGCCTAATACATGTGTACGATCGGTTGTGTTTGACCTAAAATTTCAATGAAATATATTTGTTTGTGGTTGTACCGTGCCAAAATGATAAAAAACTCAAGGGGTTATGAATACTTTCGCAAGGTGCTGTATGCACAGTTAGTGCGTAGTTTGTTGGTGAGTGTATTTGGTATCATGAAAAACACTTCAAATGTAAACATGTTCCAATTGAACTCTGCTGTGCACCCCATTGACAAGTGACAAGGTGTCAATCTGATGGACAGAAAAAAATCCATTGATTTACAACCAGACTGGTGGAATGGATTAGGATTAGGTTCACAGTTAAATTGATCCTTTTATGGATCCAATTAAAGAGAAGATAAAGGATCAAAATACATGAAAATGTTATCTTTTGGAAATAAATAACATTTACAAATGAAGTTTCTTTGCTGTTTATCTGTAACACTTCCATGTTTCTGCATTTATTCACTCAATTGCAGCCTTTGTTTGTACAAATGCATTTTCTTTTTACATAGCATTACACAATCAGACTGATATTCTACAATTTATTTATGTATACGTTTAAATGTTAGATGTTCGGTCCAATCATATCCATGTAACTTCTGCGATATTAGCAATGGGATGTTTGTCGAACAAATCTAATTTTAGATTCATCCTCAGGGCGGGGGGGGCTGGCTCTCGATGATGTCAGCATTTTTCTGGACACGGATTGGTCAGCTCAAAATTTAAGCTAACATCAACTATCAAAACACAACACACATTCATACATTCAATCATTAGCATCTCTGCAAAAAATATAATACTCACACATATTATGATGTATGAGTATAGATATTTTTTGTATTCGATAAATATTGGTTCAAATGACGTAAGTGACACAGTTGCGTGTCGCTATATTGTCTTGAGCGTTCGCCCTTGTAATCACTTTCATGTATGCATTCTCCCTCTGACACACACAAACACACACCTCTGCAGATGTGCTCTTCTGGCAGCGTGTGTATACAACAGCACACGTGTGATGTTAATCTAACGCTTGGATCTGGAGAATTAAAAACAGTACTCACACTTCCGCCACCTTCCTGCTCCATGTGACTTGACACCTTCACCTGTGTGTGTTGCTAGGTGTGTACACGCTCACGCCTAACAACACACACTGTTGCGCACGTTGGCCTTTTTGTTGTTTCAGATCACAGGTGTCAAACATGAGGCATGGGGGCCACAATCGAGCCGCCAAATCAATTACACATTTTGGAAACGCTGCACCCAAATCACAATTTTTCTCTCATTTCAACAGATATTGGGAACATTGCTTTTCCAAATCCCTTCTAAACCTATAAGTAAACTTCTCCTTGCAAATTCTACTTGTTGCTAACAATAGAAATATAACAATCAATAGCAGGGGCAAATGTGTACTAATATGATGAGGTTATAGTCAAACAATTTAATGTTCACAATCATAATGGCACAGACAGAGAGCAGAACTGTTTGAAGACACTCATGTTTGATGTAATTATATCTTATAGCCACAGTTGAGGCATTAAAAAAGTCACACATTAAGACGAGGCCATTTTGTGTCACAAACTGCCCCGTTGCTGCATCCCAGAATCCCTTAATGTGCCTTCATTTTTTTCCGCAGATAAAATGTCACAGTAAGTTTATGGAAAAAAAGGACACATTGGGGATTGCTAAAAGATTCAATAGAGGAATATATGAAATGCATAATTTTTAGGTGAGCTATTGTTTGAGGCACTTTACTGCAAGTTTTAATCAGCAGCACTGTGCCAAGTCCTAGTGAGCAAGTAACTACTGAAAATCTGTTGTGTGAGTTCTGTCTACCACAAAAAGTAATGCTAACATTGAAAAAATTAAAGAACCGGACCAGTAAAATGGAATGAACAAAACAAGTGACATTAATAGTGAAAACACTATTTATAAATAATGACTTCACTTCATAACGTTAATGATGACTATTACAAATATAATTTATACGGATAATTTGGAGATCAAAAGGTTTAACAGCTTTTATTTTATGAGGCAAGTTTACAGCTCCTGATCTATACTGGAATGATGATTTATGAATGGTCCACTTGACTGATGGATGCTTCCAGGTAATAAAAATGAATGGAGCCAAGGGGTCAGCCTACAAGACCCCCAGGAGTCTCACGGCACTTGCCTTCAACGTATCGATTGAAACGACGAAAGGAACGATTGCGCGGCACGGTTTATTGACGGCCTCTCGCGCAAACATTGTAATTAAACAGTCCCCCGTGTGCACGCTGGGGTCACTATGATGGCTGTCGGCGAGAAACACATATATATGGGGAAGGCTCTCATGTATCAACACGGGGAAATCCTGCATTGTAATAGGCTCACCCTCAGGGATTGTTCCGTTTCACGGTGCAGTGCCACATTTACAGCTTGTCATTTTGAAGATTGATTATATTTTTTGCTATGAGGTTTGAGCTAACAGCAGTTCTTGTCATCCATTTTTATGTTGAAACACTTCACCTTACAGTTTCAAGTGTTTCCACAGTCCCTTTTGAGTCACACATTAAAACGGAGCCTACAAAAGTACACTTTCATCCCAAAAATTTATTTTGAGCTTCTTAAGTTGAGCATGGTTTGATTTTACCCAAAACACCAGTTTCTGACTCAAATAATGTTGCCATCTACAGGGATCTGCTTATGCTAATGGTGGTTTACAAATCGGAATTTCGCAGACAAGCTGGGTGAGAGCTTCTTTCACACCTACTCGTTTCAAAATTACCGTATTTTCCGCACTATAAGGCATTATAAGGCGCACCTTCAATGAATGACATATTTAAAAACCTTTTCAATATATAAGGCGCTACAGTAGATGCTGGGGTTACGTTATGCATCCATTAGATGGTGCTGCGCTAAAGGGAATGTCAACAAAACAGTCAAGATAGGTCAGGCAAACTTTATTAATAGATTACAAACCAGCTTTCTGACAACTCCATTCACTCCCAAAATGAATAAACAGCTTTTATCATTTTCTCAGAGGTAAAGTATTCGTATTAGCTCGCGATCCAAGATGGCGGGATCTTCTGCGCATGCACGTCACCGATCGTGCAGGATTACCGATAGCGCCTTGACAGCGAGACCTGTTGCCGCTCAATATTGATCCATTTATAAGGCGCACCGGATTATAAGGCGCATGGTCAGCTTTTCAAAAAATTGAAGGCTTTTAGGTGCGCCTTATAGTGCGGAAAATACGGTACTTGATTCATACGTGACAAATGTATTTGTCAGTGGCAGGAAGCGTTTTCATTCCAATTGACATATGTAAACGTCCAAGGCAGGGAATGAGCTAAATGCCTCTTTCAGAAACTAGAATATTACATGAAATTGCTCTCTTTTTAGAATAAGCTCCAGTGTACCCAATTACAGTAGTACAATTCAACCCAGTGAATTATAAAATGTACTTCTCCCCTTTTCCTGTTGGCCAAAAGTGGTTACGATCAAAAGGCAAAATTGCATTAAGCTGTATTATTTTTGATATATTTACAGAGCTGCACTTGGTAATGACTAATTCAGACAAATATCCCCATGCACCCTTTGGGAAGCTGTATTACATTTGCATTAACACACTTAAAGTGGTTCAAGCATCCAGCCCTGAGGGGTAACTTAGTTTGGATTCTAATCTAACAGCAACATCAAAAGCACACATACGTCTTCATATAAATGCATTAGGGATCATGTTTTCATGTCTGGCACGTGTCTAAAAAATTTTCCCCCACGGGGGCTTTTGAGGGCTGACCTCTTCCATCACACACATTTGGAGAAGGAGCGCGGTTCCCATTTTGATGTTGCGTGTCATCCATCTCGCCTTGCCCTCCATTGTCACACGCTGCCTTTAAATGACAGTGATACATACGTCGTATTACAAAGAAAAAGGCTTTGACAATCCATACAAAAAAAAAAAGGTGAGTCTTTTAAAGTGAATCCTTTGCATCCACATCTGGATGCATTGAGTGTGACGATGCCCATTCAAATGCACTTGAGGGGAAAAATGAAATTTGGGGGAGCAGGCTTGTAATCATCTCTCGTTCCTCTCAGTTTTATCTGCAGAGGATTTGGAGGATCCTCCCTCCCCCGTAGCACGCATTAATATTCATAGAGAAGATTCCCAGCTCGCTGTGTTGCCGCCTGTAGCGCTCACACTTGAGAATGTAAAATATGGCCGGCAGGCTGCGTGTGGGGAGAGGCCATTAGGATTTTCATATGCCGCTTGTGTGAGCTCATCATGCCAACATGATACACAACATACAGCAGATCAAACCTTGTTTTTTAACTCATGTTTTCATTCATAATGTACGTTATGTTTGGCTAAACGGAGATAAGAACGACTAATTAGTTTGATCCCGTGCTTGGAGGCTGATTCAGAATAAACAAAACACTCACTATATAAAAAAAGGCATTGTATCGTATCATACTTTATAAAACTATACGATAACAGCAGACATGAATGCACTCTCCGGCCAACAGGGGGCAGTATAAACATACACAGAGACATACTCCAAAAAGATTTGTTAATGAAGCACAGAAGAAGACATTTGCAACTAAGCTGCAGTAACGCGAGTTAAAAATATGTGCCTGTGAGTATTATGCTCTGTCTGGCCAAATAGGAGTTTAGAACTACCGTACCAACAATGTTAGCTTTGTTCGACCAACTATGGCATCTTACATTGTGTGTTAGCATTAAGCTAATGGACTCTTGTCAGTCTTTTTTTTTTTTTTTTTTTTTAAATCTTCGGTTGCTATCTGACAAACTGCTGCTTATGTCATGCAAATGTCATGGCAAACTAAGCTTTCACAAAAGCTGTACATGGTGGCACCTTGACTTACAAGTTGAATTGGTTCTATGACCGAGCTTATAGTTCAATTTACTCGCGTATCAAATCAATCTTCCAATTGAAATAAGATGTCATCCATTTTTTTCATTCATAAAAATCCTCTCCCTCAAAAAAAAGAGTAACACTCACAAGCAATTAACTAATCCTTTGGTATCTCTCTCCTGAGTTCAAAGTTTTGTCATCATTACAAGTGCAATTTTTAGCTCTCCGCCTTTCTCTTCTCAAGCAGGTGATCGTGGTATCACCATGTGAACAACAAAGATTCCACATACTGGATTCCCCTTCTTTCAAACCAGTAGCATCTAATTGAAGCTGCTATTTTACATCATATTATTTCTTTACAGAGAGAAGGTGCCTGATGAAAAAGCTGATTACGTGCACCTTGCACAAACTCCCTAACATGAGATGACGGCATTTCCTTTCTGCAGCAAGCGCACTTCACTTTTTCCAAACGTATTGCCACTAGGAAGCAAACACTCGCTGTGAAGAAAAACAGGATTCTTTCCAAGTCTTGTCTGCTTTCCTTCCCTCCTTTCCAGCTTGTCTTTTTGACGATGAGCTCTGACAGGATGTTGGCCTGCCTGCACTTTGCAGCTCACAAAGCAGCAATAACAAAACTTGCATACATTCAAATAAAACATTTCCACCTCTAATAATACTAATACGGGTAGATTCACTAAGAATGCGCTACGTTCGCTAAAATATTGCTCCACAACTGCACCCGCAGTCTGCTCCGAGTTACCCACCTACTCACTAAGGATATTGCTCTAATCATATACCGGCGCAAACACGCCCACAAATTCTGACAGCTGGGAGCAAATTTGTGCCTGATTTTCCACACATGGAAACGGATTTGCGCTAAGAACATGATGTTGTAGTAACAGTTGCGAGAAAGATGACATGATCAGAAAGCGAGGTTGGACCGAGAGTAAGCGTTGAAAGCGGCATTAGCAGAGAGGACGACAACGACGTAATTCATTCATAAAGTACAAATTATTGATGCAATCATTTTTTGAAAATATATTTTCAGAGGTTGGCGTGGGCGTACAGTATGCATCTGGCACCTAAAAATGATCGTAAAATTCTCTCTCTCTCTCTCTCTCTCTCTCTCTCTCTCTCTCTCTCTCTCTCTCTCTCTCTCTCTCTCTCTCTCTCTCTCTCTCTCTCTCTCTCTCTCTCTCTCTCTCTCTCTCTCTCTCTCTCTCTCTCTCTCTCTCTCTCTCTCTCTCTCTCTCTCTCTCTCTCTCTCAGCCTGAGGGGACAGGCACTCGGGCACCATGCACTGCTGTCATGATCCCAGGATCAAGGAAGACCTAAATAATGTTTAGAATTCCTTCATGACAACACTCATAAATTCATATGATAAACATTGTAAAAAGATTACAATTTGGACACAAAGCAGAAAAAAAGCTTGGAATCCTTGGATGACAAATGGGCTGAAAAATGCCTGTAAGAAAAAAAAAAATCTTCTGTATAGAATGTTTCTTAAACAAAGAAGAAAAGATGCAGTCAGGTATAAAAAAATATATATATGAAAATCAACTGGTCTCCATCCTAAGAAGACAAAAAAATTGATTACTTCACTATTTAATTAAGTCTTGAATAAAGGCAAGGCAAAAACAATCTTTCAAAACTATTTTATTCAGGACCATTTGGTAATCTATGATAAAGAGGAAATTGCAAATAAATTTAATGACCACTTTGTAAATATTGCCCTAAGATTATCACAAAATATCCCCAACAAAAATATTGATTATGGAAACATATTGTCAAGGTCCAGTATGAACTGGAGAGGTGGATCCCAAGATCACGGCAACAGAGGAGTTTGACAGGATTTATTACAGTTAAAAAAATAGGGGAAATAACAAAAAGCGCTGGCCCAAGCCAGGATGGAAAAAATGGGAGAAAACACAAGGTGCTTGCAAAAGGCAAGATGAAAAATATCTACTAGTAACTCAATGGCCCTTAATTAATAAATATAACGGGCAAAAAGTCACAACACAAAATAACGTAGCAAAACTTACGAGAGCAAAACTGAACTATAGCAAAGTACACAAGGCAATGGCTAAAATAGAATTAGCTTTATATTTCTAATTAAACCCGAATTTAATGATTAGATAAATTCGATTTTTTTCTTTTCTAAGAAAGATCGGAAATATTATCCAGTGTGGACGACCTCGAACGTTTTATTGACGATCATTTTTATAGCTGCGCGATGGATGAGCCTGCGGCTAGTCGGGATAATCCTTCGAAAAAAAAAAGGAAAAATGACTCGTCAACAGACACGGACGATTTAGCAACCGCCGACGTATCGGTGAGTATGCTGGATTCCATAAATAAAAAACTTGACGTCCTCTGTCTTATCCGCGAGGACGTCAAAGAATTAAAGGCAAGTTTGGAATTCGTTAGCCAACAGGTAAGCGATCTCCAATGCGATAACTCCGAGCTACGCTCCTCTCTCGTCGCTGTCACAGCCGAGTTGGAGACGATTAAAAAGGAAAATAAAATGCTAAAGGAAACGGTCTTAGATGTTCAATCCCGTAGTATGCGGGAAAATCTAATATTCTCAGGTATATCCGAAAATTCTCCAGATAATCCAGAGGGTGAGATAAAAAATTCATGACATCATCGCTAAAGATCCCACAGGAGACGGTAAATAATATCTCTTTTCACCGTGTACACCGGCTCGGAGCTCGTAAGGGCAATAAGCCCCGTCCTATTATTGTTAAGTTCGAACATTTTAAACATAAAGAATTGGTAAAAAGTAAAGGACGGGAGCTCAAAGGGACATCTTTCGGGATGAATGATCAATTCCCAAGAGAGATAAACGAGCGGCGAAAAGTACTGTTTCCTATAATGAAACAAAATAGACAGGAGGGTAAACGGACTTCGATGGTCGTTGATAAATTATATATCGACGGCCAGCTATTCCGAAACCCAACCTCGACCCCTTGGCTGTTCTAACTGACAATTGGTAGAGCCGAGCATTGTGTGATTATTTGACGTATGTATATGTATATGTATGTGTATGTATATGTGTATATATGTATATATATGTATATGTATATGTATGTATATGTATGGATAATGGGTTACGAAATAGAATATGAATTTATATTATGCATAGGCTATATAGTAATAATAATAATAATAATAATAATAATAATATAGAAATATATTCTTAAAAAAAATAAATTAATAATAATAATAATAATCTCGCTTAGGTCACCATTTACTGGTGTATTGTTATGTTGAATCCCCCACAGATTTCCTTCACACTCACTTCCCCCCACGTTTCTTCACTATTATACTTATCTACTTGCTATCTCTCTCTTTATATAAATTATATAAATTGCCTAATTACTCTTTTGCTATCCTACAATATGTTAATATTAATAAGCAGCTTATATAGATGTATACATAAGACTGAGTCTATATTGCTTGTATGCAGAAATTAGTTCTGGTCTCCTGGAATGTGTGTGGCGCTCGCTCCCAGGCAAAAAGAATAAAAATTTTAGACCATCTCTCAAAATTTAAGGCAGATATTTGTCTCCTACAAGAAACCCACTTACAAAAATCAGAAGAAAAATTATTTATAGATAAAAATTTTAGTCAAGTTTACTCTGCCTCCTATAATAGTAGACAAATAGGTGTCTCTATACTTATACATAAGAATTTATTCTTTACTCTAAATAATATAGTAACAGATTTAGAGGGCCGATATATTCTTATCCAGGTAACTATATTTAATAAAGTATATACAATTGGTAATTTATATGCCCCAAATAATGATGACCCTGATTTTTTCCATGAATTTTTCTCTCGGTTACTCGATTTAGCAACAAATTCTACTATTATTATTGGAGGTGATTTTAACACGGTCTTGAACCCGTTAATAGATCGTTCTAATAATACGATATATACAAGGCGATTACGATCCGCTAAAGTAATAGATGAATATATGGAGGATTTTGGCCTCAGCGATGGCTGGAGACTTCAAAACCCAACTAAGAAGGAATTTACTTTCTTCTCTGCTGTGCACCGATCATTCTCAAGAATTGATTTTTTCCTTACAAATAATTCTATTGTTGATAAAACTGCTATAAAAATACATTCTATAATTATAAGTGATCATGCACCAGTCTCCCTCACTCTACAAATTGACTCTACCTTTAAACCTCCCCCGATATGGCGTTTTAACATCTCATTACTGAAAGACGTAGAGTTTGATAAAATTATTAGAAGGGAGTGGGCAGATTTTTTGGAAATAAATGACTCTCCAAATATATCTCCATCTCTTCTCTGGGAAGCAGGGAAAGCGGTAATTAGAGGGAAAATTATATCATATTCAACTTATAAAAAGAAACAGGATCAAAAATTAGAAAAATACCTGGAAGATAAAATTAAACAACTAACGGATGAATATGTATTAAACCCAAATAATCAAATATGGATAGAACTACAGAATATAAAAATACAGTTAGATAACATGTTATCTAAAAAGACAGAGTTTATAATACAACAGTTGAGATATAATAATTTTGAACATAAT